>NW_015165831.1:2244702-2264964 GCF_001447785.1 Gekko japonicus | reverse complement strand
ATGAAAGTATCACAACTAGCATATTAAAAATATAGTGTATCCAAACAATTATTTCAAACAGAATACCCACCCACATGCAAAAACAAAACTGAAACTTTATTTTCTTCTGACAATCGCACCTCCTAAAGGAAGAAATGCATCTTGTTCTTGCATTGGAGGGTTCAGTTTGTAACCTAGGACTTGCTTGTCAGTGCACAGAAATTAGATCAATCTGATACCATTATATATATATATATTAGGAATGATTTGGAAAATATTTGAATACCTTGTCTTAAAATATTTTATTCATCATGTTAAAATAAAACGTTCCATAATCAATTTTTTCTTTTCTTTTTTCCAATTTTTCGGAAAAAAACAAAAAAGGCTTCAGGAAAAAAACCGGTTTTCCCCCGAATTTTTCCGTTTTTTTTCCGGGCCTTCACATCTCTATTTATCACAGACCAGGGTTCTCTTCCCAACTCCTTTCACAGGCAGGAAGTTATTCTTCTTGTCCCTAATAAATAATAACTCCTTTTACTATTTGGCTTGTCTAGGAGTTCTCTCTAACTATCCAGACCTTCTGCCAAGTTCTTCTCCTGTATCCATTGTCTGTATAAAGCTGTTCTGTAGCTTTCTTGACTGAGAATCTGAGTTTTCCCTCAGAGTAGTTCTAATGTATTTAAGACAATGGGGTCCTTATTCTTTTCTTGATAGAAGCACTTTTCTGACAATTCCCTGACAGACATCGCTGACTCCCAAAATCTCTTCCCTCAGAAGCCAAACCCTTTGGCTACTGATCCAGACATTAGATTTTACACAAAGACCAAAAGGTGAATGAATCTTTTCCTTCCAGATCAACTGTTTTATTTTCTCTCTCAGTTGATGTTGGCCAATCAGAGGGCGAGTATAGCAGCCAATCACATAAGCTCTTCTCTCCAGGGAAGATTAACTCTTGAACTCCCTGACTCTCCGACACGAGCCTTTTAAAAAGCCTGCTTTTCTGAGCAATCCATCACACGAGGCCTCCAAGAACCACCACCAATGAAACAATGGTTCAGTTCAGACATTATGCTGAGCCTGGGTTAAGGAAGCTTCCCCCACTCTCATCCAAACTGACAAAACAGGGGCTGTGATTAGAAAGAATGGTTGGGAAGTGGGCTTGCAAATACAGTGCATAACACCTGTACAAATCATCTAGAGGTCCAGGCTGTGAGAATCTGCACTTTTATTTTAAAAAAACATTTCTAAACCACCTTTCCAGTCAATTCAGGGTCCCCAGTTCTGTGAACATTAAAACATTTCAAACATTTAAAAAAATTAAAATATAAACATATATACTTACAACATATAGGACTCGCAATAATGGGTTTAAATTAAGGGTGGGAAGGTACCGGCTGGATAGTACGGAAAACTTGTTTACCGTAAGAGTTGTGCAACAGTGGAACCAGCTGCCTAGGGAGTTGGTGAGCTCCCCCTCACTGGTAGTCTTTAAGCAGCAGCTGGACAAACATTTGTCAGGGATGCTAGGCTGATCCTGCATTGAGCAGGGGGTTGGGCTAGATGGCCTGTATGGCCCCTTCCAACTCTTGTGATTCTAACAATTAAATAAAACACACTATAAATACATAAACATATAAAATATAAACACAAACTCACAGAGTAGAGGGTTAATAAAAGTTAGAGAGGGAAGGCTAAACAAACAAAAATTCTTCACTTACTGGTGGAAGAAAACAGTACAGGGAGATCAATTAATCTCCCTGGGGAGGGAGTTCCAAAGTTTTGGCACCACAATCAAGAAGGCTGCCTATCTCAGACTGCCACCAGTCTAGCCTCAGTTGGTGGGGGCACCCAAGGCAGGGCCTCTGAAGATGGTCTGAGCAGATGGGCAGGTTCATAGGGGAGAAGGTGGTCCTTCAGGTACAGAACAAGACTGGACCAATAAGACACAGCATTCTGTACCAACTGTAAATTTCAGACAGTCTTCAAGGGGAGCCCCAATGTAGAACATATTGCAGTAATCTAATCTAGATGTTAGCAGGGCATATGCCACCATGGCAATATCCTTCCTGCCCAGGAACAGTCACAGCTAGCCCACTAGCTGATGCTGGTGAAAGGCACCCCTGGCCAACACTCCTGTCTTTTTATCCAACAGCAGGTCTGGGTCCAGTAGCATTCCCAAGCTAGGGACCTGCTCTTTTAGGGAGAGTACAACCCCACCCTGGACAGATATCCCAGTTTTGGTCAGACCTTTCCTCTACCAGTAGTACCTCTGTTTTATTGGGCTGGTTTTGGAAGTGGGGGGAGAGTGAAAGGGATCGCTGAAAAGGCTTGCAGACGGTTTAACCTAACAATGGCCGGGCACCCCCGAGATTGACGGGTTAAATGGCTGCCAGCCATTTAAACCTAAAAGCTGACAGGTGGACCCATTGGGTTGCCAGGTTTAAATGGCTGGCAACCATTTCAGGAGCCAAAGAGAGAAACAGGTCGCTGAAAAGGCTTGCAGCCAGTTTAGCCTAAAAGTAGACGGGTACACCTGCCTCCGTTAGGGTAAACTGGCTGCAGTGGCAAGGGTGGGGGGGAGGTGAGCGGAGGCATGTGGCTTGGAGAAGGCAGGCACTTAAAGGGACTCCACTGTTTCCCATTTCTGGTTAGGAGGCATAATTCAGTTTGTGACACACACACACACCCTTTGTTTTTTCTTGAAATTATCCTCCTGAATTAAGTGATCTCAGCCAACTACTATATTATTTATTTTATTTCTTTGCTTTTCTAGTATTGACCCTTTACAGACTATTAATTGCAAAAGTATTTTTAACAGTATCTTTTTAAAGCTATCCTGGAAGTTACATCTGAGAGGCACGTCAAAAATCCTCTGTGGAGAAATGCCCTCCACCCTTGAATTTGCCCTGATGTTTCAGCCACTGGGTTACATTGTACCCATGTCACATGAGCCCCTCTGAAAATCTGTAGCTGGCACAGAACACAAGTACCAGGAATTATACAAAACACAAAGCACTCAAGCTCTTAGTTATGCTAATAGTGGACCAACAAAGGGTTTGCCATCTCACACCTTGCTAGAATGTCACACCTCAGGGAACAGACAGCCAAATATCTAGAAAGTAACCTATTCCTCTCCAGGGAGGAAGATCAGTATGGAAACCTCCACAAAGATTCTCCAAGGGCAGATTATAAATTCTCAGGACATGGGAAAGAAAACTCTGTCTGGTCTTATGGCTCCTGACCAAGGCGGGAGAGGCCATGTTGGACTACGTCTTTACCTAGGGACTCCATTTTGCCCATTAAGGCAAGGGACAATGGGGAGAAGTTCCAACTCTGAGAATCAATGCTGAACTTTAAACTACTGCAACTTCAAGAAATACTAGTCTGCCCTGATTAAACATTGTTAAGGCTAAGCACTAAATGCAGGGTGAAAGGACTACAGGGTTTCACCTTTTTCTTTGTATCCTTGCTCAGCCTCATGCTTGAATAGACCGTGTATTGTTGTTCTATTTTTGTTTCTTAAACTTTCTTATGTCCTGAATGCTCTGCTGTATCTCTGTAAACACACCACACCTACACAATCTTGCTATCTGAAGTATGGTAATGGTCCGAAACACTGAACAATACCTAGGAAAAGTATTGATATCTATTCCAGACTTCATTGTTTCCCTTAAAGTAACCTATTCCTCTCCAGGGAGGAAGATCAGTATGGAAACCTCCACAAAGATTCTCCAAGGGCAGATTATAAATTATCAGGACATGGGAAAGAAAACTCTCTCTGGTCTTATGGCTCCTGACCAAGGCGGGAGAAGCCATGTTGGACTACGTCTTTACCTAGGGACTCCATTTTGCCCATTAAGGCAAGGGACAATGGGGAGAAGTTCCAACTTTGAGAATCAAGTTAATGCTGAACTTTAAACTACTGCAACTTCAAGAAATACTTGTCTCCCCTGATTAAGCACTAAATGCAGGGTGAAAGGACTGCAGGGTTTCACCTTTTTCTTTGTATCCTTGCTCAGCCTCATGCTTGAATAGACCGTGTATAGTTGTTCTATTTTTGTTTCTTAAACTTTCATATGTCCTGAATGCTCTGCTGTATCTCTGTAAACACACCACACCTACGCAATCTTGCTATCTGAAGTGTGGTAATGGGAAGCGGCAGCCAGTAAACACGCCAACCGTTGAGCGTGACAGCTCAAAATTGCAAAACTGCTATCAATTGTCCCTGCACTTGCTTGCAGGAGTGAAGGAAGAGATGACACAACTAGGTGGAGACTCTAAATGACAACACAGGTAGAGTGCTGGATGTGTAAATCCATCAGGCAGGAGATACTCTGGCGGCAGTAGTTACTACTCAGTTTGTTTTTTGTACACCCCCCCACAGAAAGAAGGAAACAGGTGGTGTTGCCAAGAGCAGGGTTTTCCAACTTCCCGGGAACACAAAAGAACAAGGGCTCACAAGTGCATTCCTTCACACCCTCCAAAAAACAAATATCTCCAAGAGCCTTGCTACAGGCCTCATCTCCTCCCGTGAAATGTCTCCCTACCCCTCTGAAATCTGAAAGAATGCTGCTACTCTCTGGTCCCGCATTACTGACTGATTCTCCTCCCAACAGTTCCAGCCAATATGTTTTCCTGAGACTAATAAACTTCTGAGTCACACAGAGCTCTTCCTTTCTGACTCTATCAAGCCAAGACTTCCACCTATAGGCAGCAGGGAAGAACAAGCCAGCAAGGGAGAATGGATTTTTCGACGAGTTTAACAGACATACCTAACGTGGTAGGTTTGATGAGTTCATCGTAGACATCATAGAAGGGTAACCGCCTCATTTTGACATCAGGATGGACCGGATGGATGGGGGGCGACAAGTGCGGAACATCCGTCTCGTGTTTGGGTCCCAACATAGGCACCGGGGGCAATATACCAGCCGGCACAGTGGAAGTCACCGATCCATTATTGTAGGGCAAGTGGCACATGGCGCCCTGAGTCAGAGCCGTGGCTGAGGGCAGCTGTCCTGTCTGGAGGTGGAGCATGGATAAGTCAGAAGGGGTCAAGATCTTCCGGGGGAACCGTCGCCGGTACAACTCCTTGATTTTCATCTGAACGGCTGGACTGCAGCCGGACTTCAGCAGCTGCAAGGCCTTGGTGAGCAACTCATGCTTCCGCCCGCTCTTGTTTCTGCCCGCAAAACCCAGAAGCACCTGCAGCTCCGACACTCTAAAGCTCATAACCATGTGCTAAAAGGAGGAAGAGGACAGTGTTAGACAATTGTGGATTTCGAGAGGTGGCCCTCAAATCCAAGGCCAGGGCATCTGCAGTGTTTCTGTCAGCCCCACCACCCCACACAGAAAATCACCATTTCATGACAATCAGTTGGGGAATCAACATTCTGTAGTCATACTCATTAACACAAAAATTCAGATCCTCATTTCACTTCCATGATTAAGAGTTTGAGGGAAAGTTTCCAAACAGGGAAGGCTGGAGAGTTTGGGGCCTTTAAAAGGGGGGGGGATGACTGAAGTGGGATTGATAATGTAATGGAATGGTTCAGAAAAGCATTTTTACAAAGGAAAACAGGACTGTAGCCTACATCACTGTGTGCGGTATGTATCACTTGTGTACTGTATCATAATCCTGCTCTTACTGCACTGTTTCCTACTTTTGTTAATCCCACTTCCTGCATTATATGATGTACCAAGCCTGACACTTTTTTTTGCATTGTTTCTAGTTTTTGAAGAAGAAGAGATTGGATTTATACCCCGCCCTTCACTCGGAGTCTCAGAGCGGCTCAACAGACACCCTGTGAGGTGGGTGGGGCTGAGAGAACTCTGACACAAACTGCTATTTTTCAAGGACAGCTGTGCCAGAGCTTGTGACTGACCCAAGGTCACATCAGCAGGTGCAGGTGGAGGAGTGGGGAGTCAAACCCGGTTCTCCCAGATTAGAGTCCGCACACTTAACCACTACACCAAACTGGCTCTCGAAATCCTAGTTGTACACTGAGTTGCCTATCAGATCTCTCGCACTGTCTGACTTCATCGTTTTACACCGTGTGATCTGCCTTCTCGATGAGAAAGGCGGGCCAGACTTAAATTAAAAAATAAAATGTTAAAAGTTTGATAGAGGTCTTATGAATGATGCAAAGAATTTTCTCCCCCTCACTCAAAACACTGAAAACTGAAGGGTCACCCAATGAAACAGACGGACACTAAGCTCATTCACTTTCATTGCTCACAAAATGGGTTGCTAGTCCTCAGAACTTCAGTGATAGGCTAATGGCACTCCAGGACATGAGCAGATTCCCATGGACTGAGCTCTGGCAGGGTCAGACTGAGGATACATCTCTAGAGGAAACTGTAGAGAAAGGGAGTTGATTGGGTTTCTGCATATGGGAATACTGGGATAAATGGAAAGAAAAACACTTTTAAGAAAATATAACCTGAAACTATTTTTGAAGCCAGTACGGCACAGTTGTGCGAGTGGCAGACTAGGACCTGGGACAGCTGGGTTTGAATCCTGCTCTGCCATGCAAGGTTGGTAAGTGACCACAGGCCCATCACAATCTCTCAGCCTAACCTACCTCAGAGGGTTGTGGTTGTGAGGACCAGGGTGGAGGAAGGGAAAATGATGGGATAAGTTGCTTAGGACCTCGCTGGAGGGGAAGCAGGATATCAGACAAAATAATGAAACACAGTTTTCAAATTTACCTATCCTGGCCTCTTCAAAAGACTGTTTGACATGGTTGAACAAAAATGAATGAATAATAGTTTAAACTTTTATATGTAACAATCAATATAAATCAGCATAAAAGCAAGAACATATGAGAAAAGGGTGGGGGAGAGAGAACAAGGAAGGGGATAAAAATTCAGCTAAAAGCCCGGGGTGAATAAAAACATTCTGGCCCGGAATTGAGAGACAGTGGCTTGCCTAAGTCCACGGAACGAACCGCAACAAGAAACAGAGTTCTCGGATAACAGCTTATTCTCTCACTCACTAATCTGTAACAGCTGACCTAAAGTACAAGGGATTTTGTTTCCTGTTTCTGTGTGATGATGCTGAACCTTACCTATTACAGAAGCCCAGATAAGAAAGCCTTCCTGTGTGGCTTGATCCTAGTCATATTTTACTCATTTGTAAGGGCAGCCAACTTCGATACAGTGAAACCCCGCCCTCTCCAGGCTCCACCCCCAAAATCTCCAGGAATCTCCCAACCCAGGTGGTGACTGGCGTGAGAGTGACACAGGATGCTGGACCACTGGTCTGATCCAGCAGGGCTCTTCTTCTTTTTCATATATATATTTTTTTAATTTTTACAAACGGGGGGGGGGGGGGGGGGGAAAAAACATTTCCTTTTTTTCTTATGTATATTAGAGGCAAGACCACCACCATAAATTTGGAATGTGAATGTTCCGCCCTCATGCCCTTCATTGTTGTGATGTCATTCTTGGAATCTGACACTGCTGCTTGTGGGACACACGCTACTGAGTTTAAGGCCTAGATTTCACTGGATTTGGTAACCCTGTTCTTGGTGGTACCATTTCAGACTGCAAGGCTGGGTGCAGGGGAGGCTCACGCCTAAGATAGCAAGGTCCTCAGAGGTTCAGGGGAAAGGATCCTGAGAAGAAACGGGTAGGGCCTCACTGCTCAAGGGTGGAACTGCGTGATGTGAGGCAGAGCCAAGAGGTAACCGTGAGGATCACGGAAGGGACCTGACGCAAGACCATCTTCGGACTTGGCCTGTTAGCCGATCCTCCAAGAGCTTACAGTAGCCCCTGTAATAAGAGCTCTGTAAGCTCTTGGAGGATTGGCTACATTAGGGGTGTGGCACCTAATATGCAAAGGAGTTCCTGCTACAAAAAGAGCCCTGAGAATGATTACCAAACCAATGGAAGTTATTTTCAAAGGTACTTGGAACAAAATAGTTAAACCAGCTATTCCCCAAGCTGCATGCTGCAAGAAATAGCTTATGGTGACCCCAATACAACATCCACAGAAGCGGAGGCTTACTACACCTGGAAATGTAAACTTTCGGGGGGGGGGGGAATCTGTGCTTTCCCCCCCCCGGAAAAAAAATAGAAAATTTGAGACAATCTGAATAACCTATACTTTGCTAAGGACTTTTAAAACCATTAACTGATTTGTTCATATGAAGCACAGAAAACTGTCTTACTTGGTATAGTGATGAAATTTAAAAGTATAAATGCCTTAATTTTGTTCAAACAAAACTGTAAATATACCCTGTGGTAGAAAGCAAGAGAGCTATTTCGTTGTATTTAGATAGTTACACCCCAACTCCTTTCCCCAACAAGGTCCCAAAGCAGCTTACAATATAATTCTCTTCCATTTTTTCCGCTCACAACAACCACCCTGTGAGGTAGGTTAGGCTGAGAGTGAGTGGCCCAAGGTCCCCAGTGGACTTCCATAGCAGACTCATTCTCCCAGATCCTAACCACTACATCCCGACTGTACCCTAGGCTACCTGAAGCACACAGATTGTAGCTTTTACAGTATGAGGTTTTCTTCTCAAAGGTGTTACAGACCTTTTGTGACACCACCCCCCTCCGCTTTCCCATCCTCCAGGAAAGCAGGGCAAGAAACTGATGGGTTTTTTGTAGCCAGGTTATCTGTCATTCAGTCTTTTGAGAAGAGGGGGAAAGGCTGACTGATCACAAGGGGCCAGGGTCAAGATGAGAGCAGATACAGGGTACTTTGATTCTAGTCACTCCGTCCAACTAACTGAAAGTCCACTGAAGACAAGCAATGAACCTCAAGCAAAGAAAATCCTGTCTGCTCCTTCCTAGGTGCTTAAATGCATCTATGATCATAAGTTGATTGACATTCATGGGCTTAGAAGGGTGCAACTCTGTTTAGGATTAGAACAAATTTTGAGTCCAGTGGGAGGTTTTAGACCACCAAGAGGTTTATTCAAGGTATGAGCTTCTGTGTGTACGCACACTTCCTCCTGAGGACGTGTGCACGGACACAAAACTTCATACCTTGGATAAACTTCTATTGGTCTAAAACGTGCCACTGGACTCAAAATGTGTTCTACTGCTTCAGACCAACACAGCTGCCCACATGGAAGTATATTCAAGGTATGAGCTTCTGTGTGTACGCACACTTCCTCCTGAGGACGTGTGCACGGACACAAAACTTCATACCTTGGATAAACTTCTATTGGTCTAAAACGTGCCACTGGACTCAAAATTTGTTCTACTGCTTCAGACTAACACAGCTGCCCACGTGGATCTGTTTAGGATTGCACTGGGAGATACCTACAGAATACACAGGAAGTTCTGCTGTTGACTGTCCTACATTTTAAAAAAGGCTTCATACAACACATTTCTAGACAGCATTTTGAATAAGTAAAACCCAGTCTTGAAAAGTCTTTCGCCCAGTTTGCCTCCCCCGTTCCTGCTGCATCTCTGTAAGCTTTACTGCTCCTTCTTCTAATCACCCTCCACAAGGGACGGCCAATTCTGCCCCACCTGCTGATCGACTGCAATGTGACTATCTGAGGGTAAATCTATCAACAGGCATCAGCCAAAACATCAGGGTGCCTGAATACCAGTTCCTGAGGGGACAGCAGAGGGGTGGCAGGAGGGCTGCTGCCTTCTGTCTGCCCCCCGAGGCACCTGGTCAGCTACTGCGGGAAATGAGATGATGGGCTTCATGGGCCTTCTGATCAAGCAGGGCTTCTTTTAGATAGTTCAAGAGATTCCTACCCCCCTGCTAAGCCCACAGATAAGGTGCTCGGAATTACAGTTCAATACATAAGCAACTCAATAAAACCACACAATGGTGGTATAATTACAGAACTGCAGAAATGGGACCATAATTAGGTGCTTTCAGAAGGGTGTGCCTGTTGTGGCTCTGCACAAAATACTGCACCAAGCATGCCCCCTCCTCTAATCAAAACAGAGACTTATGCAGAAATCAAGGATGAGGTGCCCTCACTGAATAATCCCTGTTCTTTCACACTTCAGTGGTAAACCTTTCTGGATGTAAAACTTTATCTATCTATCTATCTATCTATCTATCTCTGTGTAGATTAGGCCGAGACCCCACAGGGCCCCAGGAGCATCTTATAATAGCATTCTTGCCTCCTTCACGTTATCCTCACAACAGCCCTGTGAGGTAGATTAGGCCGAGAGTACCTGGCTCAGGGTCACCTAGAGCAGGGGCCTCAAACATATGGCCCGGGGGCCGGATCACACCCCCCAGAGGGCTTCTTTCAGGACCGCAGTGGAACTGGCTGTCTTCTGCTGCTTCTTCCAGTTCCGCTGCTGCTGCATCATCATAGGTTTGCAGCTTAAAGATACACACCTGAACAGCATACTCAAGATTGCAACAGCACAGACATTTCGATGCAATAATTCAGAGCAAGAGGTGTCAGTTATCAGACACTGCTAAATAAACAAAATATAGAGTGCTAATGTTTTAGGCATGTTTTTATTTTAAGTAAAAAAAAAACCTTTGTGTTTGTGTCCTTTATAAAGTTTATATCTCCACTACCTGGCATTACATTTTATGACACACATGGCCTGGCCCAACAAGGTCTCATTTATGTCAAATCCAGCCCTCATAACAAATGAGTTCGACACCCCCGACCTAGAGAGCTTCCACAGCAGAGTGGGGATTCCAACCTGGGTCTCCCTGTTCCCCTAATTTTATGTTGGGGAAACTAGACATTAACTTGAACATTATCAGTTGCCCAATTTTCTTTAAAAAGCCACCTAAGCAGTGCTTTACAGCCTCATCACACAAGCTTTAAAAAAAAGCTCAAAACCAGCTTTAAAAAACCCACTCAAAAACCGCCTACAAGTTCTGTAATTAGATGTGCACATTTAAAACTGCACAGCTGTAAGCTCAGATTGCCCCCCCATCAGTCAGCATCATATGAAAGAAATATGAAGGCAGAGGCTCCAGGGGAAATTCCACAAGGAAGCCCACAGGGATTTGCTTTCCCTTCTGAATAAAAACATTTTCTGCGTCTCCCCCCGCCCCAAAAACGTTATTACTATTATAACAATAAACCATCCTGGTACATTAAGAAACTAATATTTTATTTGGACAGCCAAGGAAATTAAAAAGCAAATGATCTGAAGAAACAGAATTCTGCTTCAAGGGGAAATCGCCAGGCATGAGAGGGTTAAGCAAAGTTCCCTCCTGCCAATTAGCACCGACAATTTTTACACACAAAAAAACCCCATTATCTTGGCATATAGAGACTTGCAGGCACAGGGATGTGTGCCAACTTGTTAGCTCCATCACTTGCAGAGCCTTAACCAAGATTAAGACCTCTCTTAATGGTGGTCAAGGCCTGGGCCCTGGAGATCAATTGCCCTGGAGAAAATGACTGCCTTGGATGGTAGAATTCTACAGCACCATACCCCACTGAGGTCCCTCCCCCTCAAACCCCACCCTCCTCAGGATCCACGTCCAAATCCCCACGTATTTCCCAACTTGGAGCTGGCAACCCTGGGGAGAGGACAATCATGCATGTGAGTCTCCATTTCTGAAAACCAGGGTCATATGTGCACCTGTCTGAAGCCAACTAGTCAGTTCAGTATGTTTCTGCTTACCCATTTCCCTTTGGAGGGAGAAGGAATGACGCTGGCGATGGGCAGCAAGCCCCTATCCTGCCAGGGCCCCAGCAGGACTGGCATACAGCTGCCCACCCTTCTGCTTTTGGATCCACTCCCCAACCCAGTGCTGAGCTAGAGTAATGCAAGGTCTGGCATGCCCAAGTAACAGCTGAACATTTTGAAGCGGGTGCCACTTTATAGCTCTCGCTTTCTCTCCAGATGGCATGTGTACCACCAAGAGCCTGGCTTCGATTAAAATAAAAATCCACACAGCAGATGCGTTCCTGATACCACATTATTTATAATGCTTATGCCCCCAACACTGGCTCATTTGCAGTTTGGATGACCAGGAACGTGTCAAAGACTCCCAAACTTCTCCCCACCCCACCCCAGCGCTGAATTTTCTGTAGCGTCCAAATGGGCCAAACTATGGTTAGCGTGACCTTCCAAGCTATGATTTGAAACCACTGTTGGGACTAGGTTTGCAAACAACAGTTAGGAGACTCGTACTAACCATAGCTTTGTCTGAAAGGAAGGGAAAACTGACACCTGAGCCTTGAGGGGAAACTGAGCCATTTGTCTGAACTTGGTTTCCAGTCCTCATGGACTCCTAAAATAAAAACTGGAACTAGACCAACAATCTATGCAGACTAATCGCAATGGAGGAAAAGAGGTGGGGCTTCTGCTCTTGCCCACTTAACTCCTTTCCTGTATTCCCTCCACTTAATTCTTCTCAAATGCCTCCTCAGCCTGACACTTTTCTTTCTGACCAAAGCTCAAGCAACACATTCATTTTTGGTGAACGGCAAGCAATGAATAAGAGGGTTTTATTTTGCCACCAGTTGAGAGATCTTGACTGGTTTGGCCAATGATTTCTTAAAACATTTATACAACACTGCCTTTCCACATGGTTCAAGGCAGCCAGGAGAGAGATTCAAGTTCTGTCTCTGCCCATGACTCACTGGGGGGCCCCTTATAGTTCATTCTGGTCACCTGATCCATGTCCTCTCATCTTACCAGTTTGGGATTCATCCATTTGCACAGGACCCCTGCTCTGTAACAGTTTTATCTCACTCTTCCTCCAAAGAGCATCCCTCCCACACCATTCCACCCTCCCAAGGAGCCTGTGAGATAATTAGGCAGAGAGCACACAACCGGGCCAAGGTCACCCACAAGCTTCATGAGTGAGGGAAGATTTGAATCCAGATTTTCTCCATGGGCTAGAGGGGAATTTTCACCAATCCCACTGCAGCCCTCCAAGTCTCCCCACATGCTGTTCTTGAGGGTCACTTGTCACTTAAGACTGGCCTTCTGATGGGCATTTTAACCTACAGTAGGGTAGGTGCATGAGGGAATTCTGCTCCACTTAACAGAAAGTATTCAAGGGGAGGGGGGGTTTCTGTGGTAGAGCATCTGCTTGGTAAGCAGAAGGTCCCAGGTTCAGTCCCCAGCATCTCCGGTTAAAAGGACCAAGTAGGAGAGCATGTGAAAGACCTCCACCTGAGACCCATGGTCAGTCTGAGGAGACAATACTGACTTTGATGGACAAATGGTCCAATTCAGTATAAGGCAGCTCCATGTGTGTCCAAGCCCCATTATATCAGCTCTCAAGGCTGCTGTGAGGGCAAATGTGAAGAGCAATGTAAAGAGATAAAAATCTGTGCAAAGTTAACTACCATTTTCTAGATTTTCCCAGTGGGGGTGCCTCAGTAAACAGGCCAGCCTCTGACAGGGACACCCACCATGCTTCCTTCCCATACACATTCAGGTGCTTTTTTTTTTTTTTTTAAGCAAAACCATTTTCCATATGTATGGGAGATCTGGTTATTTTTTAAAAAAATGGCTGGCTAACTGTCACTATGTGTACAATTTCATCTCCTTTAAAAAAATTCTTGTTCAGTACTTCAAGCATTTCTTAAAAATTGGTAAAAAGCTTTCTAAACAAAGCCTGAAGATTAAAAACGAGTCATTTTAGCAAACAAAAGGGGGGGGACTGCAGCATGAAATCTGTGTCTCTTTCTGAGCAGAGGCCTTGAAACTTCCTTGGCAGACAACTGGGAGTTCTTGCCAGAGCAACGGCCCGCCAGCTCTGGCAACCAACACCCCATCCTGATAGCCAGGCTGCGGGTTGCCTCGGTGCCCACAGTCTCTCCGATTACAGCTTCCACCGTGCAGCATCAGAAACGGCATTCTTCTCACACACCATGGCAAGAAGCTCCATCAAAATGCTTATGATTCACATTTCCAGCAGTGTGCGCGTATAAGCTGAGCTTCTAAGCATTGTCAGTTTCATAGCAGGATGACAGGAGCCCAGTCGGCTAAAAACCTGACCATTTCAGTGACAGGATAAGAAGAAGAAGAGATTGGATTTATACCCCGCCCTTCACTACCCAAAGGAGTCTCAGAGCGGCTTACAAACTCCTTTCCCTTCCCCTCCCCACAACAGACACCCTGTAAGGTAGGTGGGGCTGAGAGAGCTCTTGACAGAAACTGCGCTTTTTCAAGAACAGCTCTGACAGAACTATGGCTTGGAGTGTGCGTATAAGCTGAGCTTCTAAGCATTGTCTGTTTCATAGCAGGATGACAGGAAAAACATACCTCAGGAGCCCAGTCGGCTAAAAACCTGACCATAGGCCACACACCCCTGATGTAGCCAATCCTCCAAGACCTTACAGTAGCCCCTGTAAGAAGAGCTCTGTAAGCTCATGGAGGATTGGCTACATTAGGGGTGTGTGGCCTAATATGCAAAGGAGCTCCTGCTACAAAAAGAGCCCTGCGCGGCCTAAGGTCATCCAGCAGGTGCAAGTGGAGGAGTGGGGAATCAAACCCAGTTCTCCCAGATTAGAGTCCGCACACTTAAGCACTACGTCAAACTGGCTTTTCCCTCTAGTTTTGCAGAGAAATTGGCTTCTAACAGTTTTGAAATACGAACACAGTGAACTGAGCCATAAAACTCATGAGGATGACTCTGGGCCGGCCAGTCAGCCTAACCTACCTCACAGAATTGATGCAAAGATTAAATGGAGGAAAGCACTATGTATATTACCTTGAGCTCCTTAGAGGAAGGGTGAGATAGAAATGTGACAGACTGGCCTCATGGCTATGAGGACAACAATGAAAGCAAACAGGGGCATACTCACAAGCTGGAAGTTAGCTAGAAAAGTGGAGAAGCAAAAGCAGCAGTTCATTGTTTCCTCCCGTGTCAATATAACTCTGAATTCTTCTCTTTCACTCCCCTTCTCCTTGACAAAACATTTTGAACGCCTGGAAATCCTGAGAGCAGTGTAATGCTGCGGGGAGGGGGACCCAAGTCGTATGTGTATATAATTACATGCATATATATGATTTGCTTCATCTCTGTTATTTACTTTGGTTCCCAGTTCTGTTATCTTGTCTGTCTGCAGTCTCCTTGAGGCACATTTATTTTAAACTGCAGAAGACCCTTCATTCCTAGAGCCAGACCGCAGTCTGCCACTGTTGAGTGAAGGTCATGAAAAATGAATCCATGAACATAAATTCAAATAAAATCCCCACTTCTCTTGCCAGATGAACACACTTTCCTAGCCATCTCTGCCCACTAGCCAGACCTCCTCAAGGCAAGGCAGGACGCCTAAGCCACCAAAGTAAGAACAGTTTGGGGGGGGGAGAAAGGAGTAGATGAGGGTAGGAGCACAGAGACAAGAGGGAATTTGGTTTGCTGCAAGACAGCTTTCAGACTTCAAAGAAAGAAAAAGGAAAGAGGTTAAAGAAAGCCAGGGAGGCAGCCAGCTGGGCAAATGTTTGGGGCCTCCTGGGTGGGCTAAATCTGTCTTTGAGAAGGCAGCATGCACACACACATACCAGGCGTGCTGAGAAATTACACTCCTCAAAGGAGAATTTCCTGGTTTAGAATTTATTTGCAAAGGGGGAATCGGCAGAAAAAATTGCTGGGGCGGGTGGAGGAAGTGAGGGAGGGAGAGAGAAAAGCTTCAGCTTTTAAACAGAGGGACGAGAACGCCAAGGCCCGTGCACCTTCTGCCAAAACTTCTCCATTCCAAAAGACCTGGCGATTTGCCGCACCAAGCTAAGTGAGGCTGCACACAGATTCGGGAGGAGTTTTCCACAGTAAGGGTTCTCTCCCCACCTACCTCTTTTTTAAATAACTTAGGTACATTTTCAATATTACTTCAAAGTTAATCCAGAGACAAGCTTGGGTTTAGCAGAAATGGCACAGAACAACAGAGTGGGGACACAACGGCATTTGAACCCCCAGATCTCTGGGACCCGTTCCAGGCCTCATAGTTACCTACATCCCAAGACTGCAAGAAATAATTAGACTTCCAGGGGTGCCCAAAGAACCCATTCATTGAAATGAGGCTGCCTATTACATCTCTGCATCTCTTCTGGGGACACACATTTTAGGTCTGCTTCTGTGGGAGGGAAAGAAAGAAACCCTATAATTTTATGAGACATGCAGAAATTACCCACCCACACAGAAAGAAGCTCACGGCATCTCTGCAGTATTGTTTTATTTTGGTATGCAGAGAGCAACTGATTTTGGAGCTCCCTAGACCAACTCCTACACAGAATGTTAGTAAATACATTGGAGTTACAGCTTGGCTCACTTGTTTGAGCAAGCTAGTGTCAGTTGTTCAACAAATCACATTTTGCCCTTCAAATTCCACACTGTGGCACAGATTCAATAGCGGGGAGGGGGGAGTGAGATGTCCGTACCACGCTTTAAGAATTTGTTCATTCCAAGCTACAATGTATTGCAGTATCTCAACAGTCAAACCTGGCACAACTATAGCTAAAATTGCCAGTTCCAAGCCCTCACTACCTTGCAGAAATGTCCACAGGCATGTATGTGGTGGTGGGGGGAACCTTTTCTGTAGCACACCGATACTGCAAGCTGGACTCAGTCCATATGAAAAAGCAAGTGGAGAGGGTAAGACAAAGGCTACTCAGAAATGCCAACTGGTTCTGAATACCAGGCAGAAGGCGGCAGAGATAGATTTCAACATGTTTATCGTACTATAGCTACACCAGCTCCCAGTCTGTCTCTGAGCCCAATTTAAGGCAGCAGCTTTAGCCTATTGGAACTGAGCCTCAGTGATAACCATCCTACCAGGGATTTATCCTCCCTCCCCAAGGTGGGACACTTGCCAATGAAGGTCTTGATTCAGATTTTGCACAGACCAAGCTCATTTCCACAAACAGCAAAGCTTTCGGAGAGATGCCATATACAAAAACAAAAAAACCGCACCTCGGGCATTTTTAGTTCAAGGGTCTCAGGTATGGGAAACCGCTTTCTCCTCCTGAGACGCTTAACAGCTATGGCCAGTCGAAGCAAGAGAAGGTATAAGCTTGACTTGGGAGAAGGGCAGTGTCATGTACTCTTTTCTGCTGAAGCTCCAGAACTCTGCTATGTTCTTCCAAAGGATGTTTGCTTGTTTTCAAAATACTGATGCAGAGAGAAAAGCTAAGACAAGCCCTCCTCCATTGTGCTTCTGGAAGTCTGCTTTTTCTCCTCCTGTTGTACAGCTTTTTGGTTCTTGGCTTTTTAAAAACATCCCAGACTTCTTGTCTTAATTGAAATGAGTTAATTTGTCTACACTGCTTTGCGAACAAAAGTTAAAACACACGACATAAGATCCATAAACAAAACTGTTCTTCGGGTGAGAGGAACCATAAGATTAAATACTTCCCAAGCAAAAACAACAACAACAGAGTCAAACCACCAACCCCCCCCCAACCCTCTGAGTCCCTGCAGTTAGAAAGCTAGCGCACCAGGGAGAACAGTTCTGGCCTAACCATTTCCCCAACAGGATTTTTTTTGGGGGGGTGGGGATCCCTACACATCACAAAAGCTGTCATACTGGGGAAATGGTCAAGTCTAAAACTTACAGTTTGTCTGGTTAAAAAAAAAAATATGATCAATTTCCTGCCCAAATATTTTTAAGGCATTAACTTCATTAGAACAAAAAAGACACGTTAATAATCAACACCTTTGATACTTACATTAATTACAAAGAACAAATGAGTTAACTTGTTGCCAAACAAGAAAATTGTAATGACTCATAACTTAACAATGTTAGGTAAGGATTCTATACATGTGAGCTATTCATCTAACCGATCTTCCCTTTGCAGTTTCTCAAGGAATACCAGAGTCAGCCTACAGTTAAAAAACTAAACAAAAATATGAAATTAACATAGGAATAAAACAAAACAATAGGAATTACTTTTTAAAAGCCATTTTAAAAGACAGCAGGATAATTCTTCCTGCTTGGAAATGCCTGCAGCTCTTAGCCAGCAGGAGAAACTTTGCTAGACTTGCCTCGGAATGCTGCACGGCACTCCTGCTGACACCATAATGAAATAAAAGGGTAAGCTGCCACCTATTATAGAGGCACTCTTGGTTTCAGAAAATATTTGGCTTTTTTAAAGAATTATTTGCAAAATTTGACTGTGGTTAAACAATAATCAGCAGGCGACATTGACCAGCCAACTGTCAATCACACCTTAGTTAGGCCAGTATTCTTTTGCCCTCTGCATTCGTTATCTAGATGCAGGAATTCTCCCCCTTCCCAGGGAAGCATTCAAGGTGCACAATCCAAAAACTGTTTTTTATTTTATTTATTTATTAGATTTCTATACCGCCCTCCCAAAGGCTACACTGTTTTTACTACCTCATCTGCTGCTTGGGTACCAGGGCTCCAGCTTTAACAGCCTAAGTAGCATAAAGCAACAAGCTTGTAAGTGTGAACAAGTGCATAGCTTGCCTCCTAGTCAAAAAATGAAAGCTCGTGATGTGCAAAGCTCCCTTGCCAAACATTACAGGCCAAAATGTCTGGCCAGAGGCCCTACATGAGATTTTTCCCAACCAAGAAAGCTTCACAGTTTGTCAACGTTCTAAGATGGCCAGTTTCCTCCTGAGCAGTTAGGATATCGGCATTCTCCGACATCAAAGGCCACTTTTTTTAGTCTGTTCTAATGAAAATAGTACATTTTGTAAATCTATGCTAACTGCATAAATAATTTCTTAAAAGGGGGTTCCACAATTTTCTAAACTCTGGATAGGCCAGCATTCTTGACACTTGGTTGCATTAAGAGGTGATCATCCCAAAAAAACAAAAATCCAAAGCAAGTTTACTAAAATAAGATTGGGGAAATCACTCCAATGCAATGCGAAGGGTCCTCAGTCTACACTGTAATTACTGTAACGGCATTTCCAACCGGTGTGGGTAACACTCAAGAGCTAGCTAGGAACCTGTGGGGGGGAATATATTAAACACACCAGCCAAGGACCCAAATTCTTTTTGGAATTCATTAGTTACCAGGGACAAATGCATATTCCAGGGTCTGATGTTGGACAATGTTGGTTACACTCTGAATCCTAAAGATGGGAAAGAGAAAAAGAAAAAAAATATATACAGAAGGAGATCAGCCCCACCACAAATCCTCCAGCCACGTGATTATATGACACGCCATATCATGACTCAGGGCTGTCATCTGCCCCCTCCCCTTCCTCCCACAAAGCAAATGACTTGGGGCTCCAGCCTGCCGTAAATTACACTTCCTATCATGCAGACATATGCAGACTGAGGTTCTGGGGAAAGACACTTTGCATATGCTCAGAGTCACTCCATAATTATTTTCCACATTCCGGGGGTGAAGCAAGCATTCACAAGATGTCCTGGGCATACTTCTGCCTCTCAATAAACTACACCACCTTCCTTCTGTCACATCTTTTCAGTACAGCTCTAATTAACCCCATGATCACTCCCCAGAAAACCTTATCCGCCCCCCCTTCAGTTTTCCAAGTCAGCTTCATTACCAAGCTCTCCCAAAACACCCCCCTCTGCTTCATAAATAAATATCCCATACCAGGAGCCCAAAGCTTTCCTTCCTCTCTCCACATTTCTCCCTCCCCACGACCAAAAAACCTGCATAATACAACGTCAAACTCCTTGGATCCGAAATACCACACCAGGCTTCTCATCTCCCACCTGCGCTCTCCCTTTCCCTCCACCTCCCTATGGCTCCTTTCTCACAACACTCAGGTCCTTCTCCCTCTTCTCTTCTGATGAAACTTCCCTGTGCAGTACTTTTAACTCCACTCACCACTACTCTTCAAGTTCCAAATCTCATGTCATGATCCCATGAACCTCCCTTATCTTTTCTTACTACAAAAGCTCCCCACATCCCTCCCCATGGTTCTTATCTCTCCACATCCACATCCTTTCTCTTCCTCATTATCCCCCCTCCAGATGTCTTGTTCCTGCACAACCTTTCACCCCTCTCTCTTATCCCAATCCTGCAGGCAGGACTGTCGCCCTCAACTCTGTGCCCCACCTGTTGTCAGTTTTGCGCCCCCTCCCATAAATACACGTGCCTTTCGCTTCTGATTTCCCCTTCCACTGCCCCACCATCTCACCCCTTTGGGGTCCAGCCCTCTCCCCACTACACACACCCAACGTCGTTTGAACACGCAAGGTCCCCCCTCATCTACCCATGGCGACTCCCTACCAGGGGCCCAGTCCCCCCCCCCTCCATTCAACTCCAGCCCTCCCTCCTCGTTTTCACTATCCTGTCACGACCCAAAGATCTCTTTTCACTGCACGGGCTTCCTCTCCAGCCCCCTACGGCGCGTCCTACTCCAAACCTTACCCCGCATTCACCACCACACTGCGCTCCAGCCCCCCCCCCCCCCCG
>NW_015165831.1:2233053-2244614 GCF_001447785.1 Gekko japonicus | reverse complement strand
CCCCCCTTTCAGGCCCAGCCCCCCTTCCACCTCCTCATCTCCCCGCCCCACCCAGTGTCTCTTAAGCATAAAAGCCATTTGTCTCTCTCCCCCCACCCCCGTCCTTCACTCCTACCTCACTACCCCCATTTTACCTCCCATTTACCTCCAGCTACTTCCCCCCCTTTTTGAGTTCCTATCCCTCTCCCCACATCCTCCTTACCCCATCTCCTGCTTGTCTGCAGCGCGCCCTCCTTCGCACCCCCTCTCTTATCTCTTCCTTGCCCCCTGTCCTTTCTATAACAAAGACTTCCTCTCTTCCCCCACCCCGGTGAGGTAGGCGGGAGGGGGAACCCGCACGGTCTTTCTATCTACCCCCTTCCTTTCCCCTCCCTACCTTCAGCTCGGCCGCCTCCGCCATCTTGAGACATCGTAGCCGCCTCGGCTAGAAGCGGGGACTGGCCAAGGGAGCGGAGGCAAATTTCTCAGCAGGCCACTAGCCGCAGAGGCGACGCGACTGAGAACCGCCCCCTTGAGTCCTTTCGCAGCGCCGAGGAGCGAGGGGGCGTGGCTAATGCGGCGCCGTAGAGAACCGAGGGAAGGGCTGTAAGGGAGCGGTGCAAAAATCCTCGGTACACCGTCAGACGCATCAGATGCGCTCCCCCTCCCACACACACAGTTCCTTCGCGTTCTTTCTGCCTTCGCAGTCCTTCCACGCGCGGTGGCTCTAAGATCAACGTTGCTCTGGGGGACAAGAGTTTCTGCCGTGCATCCAGGAGTTCGTTGCCTTTAACAATAACTTGATATGTAAAGTTAATTTTTTTTAAATAAATTTTTATTATTGTTTTCCACAAGTTAATAGACATAACACCATAAACATTAAACATAGACTCACAGCGTCCCTACCCCCCCACCAGCTATCCCGCCAAACACACATAGCCCCATATCTCACCACCCTCACAACAAAACACAGAGCTCCTCCTATTACAAGTTATTTCACCTCTTTTTCCAGCCATCTATATACAGGTGTCCAAATATTTTGATATGATACATTCATGTTCCCGTTCACCTTTTGTGTTAAGTTATCCATTTCAGCTACATCAATTATTTTGCTTATCAGTTCCCCTTTGGTTGGTACCCGTTCAGACTTCCAACCCTTAGCGAGTATTATTCCATATCTTTTACCACTTCCTCGGATCCACCTCACCTCCCATATTTTCTAACCATGGCTTCATAGTTATATTCATGACCTCGTCTTGTAGCTCTTGCTCCAACAGAAAGGCATATAATTTCCCAATCATTTTAATATCCGCCCCTAAGAGGATTTTATCTAACTCCGTTAAAGTTAAATTTAAAGTAAATAAGTAAGACCGGGGCGCAAGCACAGGAACCTGTCGAGTGCGTCAATGCCAGCATTGCCAACTCTGACTGGCAGCGTTTTTCGTACAACCTAAGACCTGATTCTTTTCGCTGGAGATGCAGGGGATTGACTTTAGGATGTTCTGGGTTCGAAGCGGGTGCGCTACCGCTGAGATACAGACCCTGTCGCTATACTGGGGCCAGGCTTAAGTCTTACCATGATATCTTATGACATTTCAGAAATGAAAGAGAAACATTGCCTTTCATGAGATGACAGGTATGGGTTGTAAGTGGGATAGAGCAGGTCGAGAAAAACGTACTTTTCTCCCGTTCTCACGATACAAGAACTGGTGGGCACTCCATGAAATTGCTGAGCAGTCCGGTTAGGACAGATAAAAGGAAGTCCTTCTTCACCCAAAGACTGATTAACACATGGAATTCACTGCCACAGGAGGTGGCGGTGGCTACAAGCATGGACGGCTTCAAGAGGGAATTAGATAAACATATGGAGCAGAGGTCCATCAGTGGCTATTAGCCACAAGGTATAGACAGGAACTCTCAGGCTGGGGCAAGTGATGCTCTGTATTCTTGGTGCTTGGGGGGCAAGAGTGGGAGGGCTTCTAGTGTCCTGGCCCCACTGGTGGACCTCCTGATGGCACCTGGGATTATTGGCCACTGTGTGACAGAGTATTGGACTGGATGGGCCTTTGGCCTGATCCAACATTGGCTTCTCTTATGTTCTTATGCCCTGAGGTGGGGGGAGCACAGGCCAGGGCCCAGGGTTCCTGGCAGAGACTACTGTGGGAAGCACCCCCTGCCCAGTTACTAGCTAGGGCTCCATGCACTTCTGCAGGCAGCTATGAGCATGGGCAGTGAGAATGCTTGTGAGCAGACAAGGGAAGGAAGCTCAAGCAAGAGCCAGTTTGGTGTAGTGGTTAAATGTGTGGAGTCTAATCTGAGAGAACCGGGTTTGATTCCCAACTCCTCCAGTTGCAGCTGCGGGATGACCTTGGGTAAGCCATAGTTCTGTCAGAGCTGTTCTCTCAAGGACAGTTCTGGAAAGAGCTCTCTCAGCCATACCTACCTCACAGGATGTCTGCTGTGGGGAGGGGAAAGGAAAAGAGTTTGTAAGCCACTCTGAGACTCCAAGTGAAGGGCGGGGTATAAATCCAATCCAATCAGCTCCCAAATGAAATTTGAGCTCTGCGGGATCTTCAACAAATCCGTACAGCGGTAATGACCGAGCTGTTCCGGCAAGCATTTTAATAGTCCGACTACACTGTCCTTACACATAATTACCAATACTTAATAACAGATGTCCGCCACGTCTTAATCTTAACTGTAATAGTTGTATTTTGAGATTTTACCAATTGTATTGTTTTGACTTGATATTTTATCAATTGTATATTGGTTTTTAACTATTGTAAGCTGCCCTGAGCCGCTTCGGCGGGAGGGCCAGATAAAAGTCTAACAAACAAATAAATAAATCTCCTCCTCCTCCACTTTTTCTTCTTCTTCATAGAGGCTTAATGGGAAGTTATTTACCAGGTGATGTTATTTACCTCTGTGCCATGAGAAGATTCAGCCGCCCATTTCTACTTGTTAAGACTCTGTTACAGGGACAGGACATTTTTCTCTAGGCATGTTGGCAGCCTTGTTTACTGGACTCCAGAGGTACATAGAAAAGATACTCTCCTTCCACTTTCTCCACAACATGCATCATTTTATAAACTCTATCGTGTCTCCTCTTAATCACCTTCCCCCCCCTCCCCTGGATGTAGAGTGCCTGTTTGCCTCACCCAAGGTATGCAAAATTGAGTGGTACCCAGGGAATTCCCTTGCATCCAACAAGCCCATTCTCATCGCTGATTCGCCTCAGCCTTTCCTTGCACCTCACACAGCCACACACTGAGAAGCGATAGCAGTTTATTGTCTCATGTGCAGTCACAAGGCATCCTCTGGCTCGGGACCAGATAAGAGTGGAGGCACAGATAGGAAAGCAATTTAGCAGGAAGCAGCTCCTGTCTTGTAAGATTTGCCCAACTCTGAGGCTAAGTGTTATTCAAAAACTATGTAAGACTTTTTATATCAGGAAGAATTTTCAGGGCTAAGCACGGACATTATCTTGGAACAATACATTTAAATCTGTTGTCTATTAATACAAAACCATGTGCTTCAGTGACTGGCTGACTCACTGCTAGGGTTTTCAAAAGTGTTGAGGCCCTTCAACAGCAGAGAGAAAGTTGAAATTCAGTAGACACATAGTACACGAAGCCCTGATTACTAGAGATATCTGTACCTCTTTCTCGAAAGAAGTTAAAACTCCAGCACAATGCAAGCCAAGACAATGGTGAGACAGGATTCCAAGCCAAATTAGGGGTGAGAATCAACACAGGGCTCTTATATTGCCCCAGCGGGCTGAAGCTGAATTGGCACAGGGCCACACATGGGCCGATTCACAAGATGTAGGGTGCGGTCAGTCAGACGGCATGCTGGGAGCAGTTTAAATTGCTCCGGCCCTGATGCGTTTCTTTTTTAACCTGGAGAATTGTGATCACACTCACCTCCTTGCTCCAGATTGCTGCGCAGCCACATCGCTCCCTGCCGTCCACACGCGGGAGCGTGTGTTGGTGTTTGGTTTCTCTCTCTCTCAGTTTGGGCATGCACACAGGCATAGAACTAACATTTTCGCGCGTGCGCAGAACAGCGATTTCCACTTCAACCCGACTGCTGTAACACTTTCCTTTAAACTTTAAAGGAACACTTCCATTTAAACGTTTACCCCGAAAATGGCCTTTGTGAGATCCCAAGCTCATCTAAACGCTAAAACTAGGTGAAGCAGAGAAAAAAGGAGGGGGGAGCAAGAAAAGTTAGGGACGGGGTGGAAAATCCCAGCATGCGCTCAGCAAGCAGCGAAACTCAAGAGGCGCTCGTCAACACCCTGGGTGGATGTCGGGGTGGAGACCAAGATAAGAAAGTGTGTACGTAATTGAACTGTATAAAACTATTGTTCTTCCTGTGTCCGAAGCCCAGCCCTTTTTGAGCGCTCCTCGCAGCAATCTCACAGCCACCGGAAACTCAAAAAGCGCACCGTTTAGACATTGTTTTTAATAATGCGGTGACGGACTTCCACCTATGCGCACACCACCAACGCTTTTTTAAAAATGGTGGGCGAAAAGCGGAAGCCTCGGGCAGCTTTCAAGCGGGGAGGGGGTTTAAACCAGAAGTGGCTCGACACCGGAGAAGCGATCACACGGGAAAAATGCAGCTGGAACGGGAGAATCAGGAAAACACCACTTGGGGACCTGGTATCAAAATACTCCGGGTTAAAGCGGTTTTGAGCCAGAAAGTGACAGCTGGGGATGGGAAGCAGATGTTGACTGTGTGATCACGCAGATAAAATCCGTTTCTGAACTGGCACAACACCAGATCAAATGGCGCATCTGACCGCACCCGTTGAGTCACAAGAACTTTGTATCAGACGTATGATGGGAGTTCTGTGCTTATCAAATGCATGATTTGTGATCATGTCCCCAATGTGTGGTTCAAAGCATCTGCAGTCTTCCTGCCCGTATACCATTTTTACATCCAAAAACAGCCCAGGGGAGTTGTTATCCGCTCCACCGGGAAAGTTATATGTAATAATGGCTCGATGTCAGTTTCCTCACTAGTGTAACTAGTGCTCCCACTGGGGCCATTTCAGGACGTGAAAATGGTACACGGGGTAGAGGGACTGAAGCTGCTTCTACCTATGTGCTGCAGTCATGAACAGAATGGGGCCTGCATGCATCTGGGGGTACAGAACTCCCCTTGCCTCATGTGTCATGAGATAGAAAGAATACATGTTGTGAGGCAAAACACCCCTGGCCTCCCCCTCAAGGGTTAACATGAATAGCAATGGGCCTGGTCCATCTTGCAGGTGTTACTAATTGGTCTCTTGGCCTTATCTTCAAGGCCAGAGCTAGAAGTGGTTGGATGGCGGGAAAAGGGTCAGGGGTAATGAGGTAATTTTCTAGAGGCTTCTCTTAAGAATGTTTTCTGGTTGTTGTTCTGTTATTGCTTACTTCCATTATCAAGAAAGATTAACACCTGGCTGATAACAGGAAACGTGTAGCTTTCCCACAAGGGACATGTGAACAGCCAAGGATGTTTGTGGTTTTGCCAAAAAAACACAATGCTTCAGGCTTCATGGTCAATGTCTGTGATAATTTTGCCTGCCAATTCTTAAAAATGATTTTTTTTTCTGTACTCTGTGAAGATCTATATAAGTGTCTGTCCCATCTGCATTCTGGGTACAAGCACTGTTTGAAAGTGCCCTAGGTACTTTGGCTGTACCTGCGCGCATAATAAAAACAGCTGTTGACTCTCCTTCCTGATTCTCTGGTGGTTTGTCTCAGATTTCCCACTACATTTTCTGGTGCATTGGCTGGGAAAGGGAAAGTCTGAGCCAAGGGCTTTGTCCTTGGTAAGGCCGGGCTCTTGCGGCCCCCCTGAGCCACGTTGGCGGCGGAGAGTCAAGCGGAGAGTGACAGACTTTTGGCAGGGCCCATTTCCAATTTGGCTTGTGTTGCTTCCTTGTTAGCCGAGGCAGGCGGGAGCGTGTAAGTAAAGCATTTACCTGCAATTTGCTTGCATTATAAGGCCATTAAGGGAATGCATTGCCTAAAGGAAAGCATTGCTTTTGCAAATAGAAAGAATAAGAGAAAGAAGTAGAGGCTTTGTGGAAACAAGCTTGCATGACCATATCAAGCGTTGCTAGGCCGTTACTAGGAAAGGCTGACCTCTGCTTGTTCTGTTATTGCTTACTTCCGTTATCAAGAAAGATTAACACCTGGCTGATAACAGGAAACTTGTAGCTTTCCCACAAGGGACATGTGATTAGCTAAAGAATGTTTGTGGTTTTGAAAAGGTCAATGTTTTGTGATAATGTTAATTCTAAGAAATGACCAGGAAAAATGATTTTTTTCTGTACTCTGTGAAGATCTATATAAGTGTCTGTCCCACCTGTATTCTGGGTACAAGTCCTGTTTGAAAGTGCCCTAGGTACTTTGGCTGTACCTGCACGCATAATAAAAACAGCTGTTGACTCTCCTTCCTGATTCTCTGGTGGTTTGTCTCAGATTTCCCGCTACATTTTCTGGTGCATTGGCCGGGAAAGGGAAAGTCTGAGCCAAGGGCTTTGTGCTTGGTAAGGCCGGGCTCTTGCGGCCCCCCTGAGCCACGGCGGCGGCAGAGAGTCGAGTGGAGAGTGACAGACTTTTGTCAGGGCCCATTTCCAATTTTGGAAAGCCAATTGTTCCTCAGCTCCTGTCGGCTCTCCCCTGCTCTCGCTTGCTCCAAGTGGACCCGGGCAGAAGGAGACTCAAGCCAGGGATTCCGGAATCTTCAGGACAGGTCAGTATAATCTGGGTTTATCAGTCCTCCCCCTGTGTGGGAGAAGAAGGGACCTGATCACTCCTTTATCTGGTCAGTTTTTTCAGTCAGGCAGGAAAAAGAAGCAGAGGCTTCTTTGTGATCTGGGTTGGGAACTGTTTCAGTGTGAATGGTGTGTGTGAATGTGCGGTTGGACTCCCGTGGCACAGAGAGAGAAGCCAACCGTGGGAGAAAGCCAACTTGATTGATGACCTCTAGTAGGTGCGGTTTCGGACAGGGAGACCTCAATCCAGCCACCGACCGAGGGAAGCAGTTGTGGAAAGGGATCCCCTCTTGTCTCAGGATTTTCCAGACCCCTTACTGGTCTCCTTGTTCCCCAACCTATTGTCTGTCTATTTGTCTATTGTGTTTTGTCATGGGTGAGAGTCAGGGAAAGCCCACAACTCCCTTGCAGTTTATGCTCAAGAATTTCTCAGATATTTCCAATGGAGACTATGGTGGAAATGAGCCCCTGAGTCCTAACTTCTTGGAGACTCTGTGCACCATAGACTGGCCTGAGTTTGGGGTCGGCTGGCCCCCAGAAGGCTCAATGCATCTAGAACTACTGAGGAGGGTCTTCGTTGCTGTCACAGACCCAAATGGTGACCATCCAGATCAATTCCCTTATATTGATTCCTGGTATTACTATGCCAGGCAACATCCCTCTCTGGTGCGGAAGTTTCAGTCTGCTCGCCTGCTGAGACCCACACGGATTTGTGCTGTGAAATCTAAAGCCCAATCAAAGCCTATGGCTCCCCAATTGATTCCACCAGAAGAAGAAGACCTTGTGCCCCTCAGGCCCTTACCCTACTAAGCACGCCGCCGTCCTTCATGGGTCCATATGCCCCCAAGCCCTGTAATAACCAGGTCAAAAACTAAAACTGCAGAACTAAGGGAGAGGGAGAAAAGGAATAAAAAGTCAACTTTGGACTGTAGCCCAGTCTCTTTAAGAGAGAAACAGATGCGGGACACAGGCCAGAACAGCAACCCAGGATCATCACTCTACCCTTCCCTTTATGATGTTCCAAAGACAGCCCCATCTGCTGGACCAGAAACCCCGGTAGCACCCCTCCGTCTCCAAAAATATCCTGAAACTGAAGTGTGGAGTCCTGTAAGACACCAATGGGGCTCTATTCAAAACTCTGCTAATCTCGGCCTCCTACTCACCCCTGAGACAGCCAAATTACTTGAGACTGGAGTTCAGACCCCACTTTCTCTGGATTGCCTGGCCAGGGAATCCCTCCTTTCTCCACAGACGACAGAATTGCAAGAGATGTCCACGGGAATGCCTGGAGCTTCTAATGCTCCAATTTCTCTTCCTCATTTGATGATGCCCGATTCACCAGTGGGGCCCCCACTGAAGACAATTGTTATCTGTCCCCTACGTGAGACCCCAACTGGAAATGGAAATAACATGGCCTATGTCTATCACCCTTTTACCACTGTGGACTTATGTAATTGGAAGTCCCAGGCCACCCCTTATTCCAAGGTCCCAAGGCCAATGATTGACCTCATAACCACTATCATGACAACCTACCTGCCCACCTGGTAGGATTGTCACCAACTCCTGTCGGCCCACTTTACTGCCAAACAGAAGCACCGCACCCTAGAGGCGGCCCGTAAAGCTGCAGAAAATGCTTAATGACTTGCTGCCCCTCCTTGGACAACAAAGTTTCCTATAAAAAGGCCCAAGTTTGCCAGACCAGTGTCCGCTTCCTTGGATTCCAAATATCACATGGCGTTCGTTCTTTGGACCCCGAACGCAAAGAGGCTGTCTGTCAGATCCCTGTACTGACCTCCCGAAAGGAGCTGCGAGCTTTCCTCGGTTCAGCGGGCTACTGCCATCTCTGGGTCCCTGGATTTGCCCTTCTTGCCAAACCCCTGTATGAGGCTACCCGTGGGGCTGAAAAGGACCCCTTTATTTGGAACCCCAAACAAGAACTGGCTTTCTGGGTCCTCAAACAACGACTTGTTGAAGCCCCTGCCTTGGGCTTGCCAAACCCTGAAAAACCCTTCTTTTTGTGTGTCAGTGAAAAGGAGGGAGTGAGCCAAGGTGTCCTCTTACAAAACTTGGGCCCCCACAAGAGATCTGTTGCCTACCTGAGTCAAGCCCTGGACACTGTTGAGATGGGCCACCCTGTCTGAAGGCAGTGGCTGCCTGCTGTCGACTCATAGAAATGGCCCACAAATTCACTTGGGGTGCTCCTGATGGTCTTTGTCCCCCATGGAGTGAAAGCCATCCTTGAAGCCCGGGGACACAAGTTTTTAACCACGTCTAGGATGGCCCACTACCAAGCTACTCTTCTAGAAAACCCAGGAGTCCAATTAGCCCCGGCTACTACTCTCAATCCAGCTACCTTCCTCGCTGGGATTGAGGAAAAAGTGGACCATGACTGCATAGTTACCACTGACCACATCTTTTCCTCCCAGCTGGATCTCCAGGATCAGCCTATTTTTGATGCTGACCTTACGTTCTTTTGTGATGGCAGTAGCTTCCTCGACCATCTCGGTCACCGTCGCGCCGGCTACTCGGTGGTCAGCCATGGGCTTGTTCATTAAGCTCACCCCTTACCACCTGGAACTTCTGCTCAACTCGCAGAAATCCATGCCCTCACCAGAGCCTTGGAGTTGGCTCAAGGAAAGACTGTAAACATCTATACTGACTCAATGTTTGCCTTCAAATCAGCTCATGCCCATGGCATCCTCTGGCAAAACTGGGGGCTCATCAATGCCATAGGCAAAGATCTGAAATATGGAACCCAGCTGCAACACCTTATGGAGGCTGTCCAGCTACCCAAAGCTGCCACCATCATTCATTGCCGAGGCCACCAGAAGAAAACTGATCCTGTCGCCCGAGGCAATCCAAAAGCAGATCTATGGGCAAAGAATGAAGCCCTCGAAGATTCCCCAAAGCCCCTGAATGCCCTGGTGCACATTCCAGGCCCTGGCGACCTCTCAGGCCAGAAGAAGGTCAAACCCTAGACCAAGTGTGGGCTTATGTGCATTCCTGTCCAGTGTTCTGCAGCCCCGTGAATACCTGGACCCCCCGCTATAGCGAAGAAGAAATAGATTGGATCAAACTACAGGGGGGAGAGCTGAGTCCCACTGGCTGGTGGCATATTCCGGGAGGCAAAGTATGGATTCCAGCCAACTTGGGCCGTGAGGTTATGACCACTCTACACACAACACGCACTTCGGAGAGACTGCGATGGTAAAAACCATAACCCACTGGGCAAACCTGGACCGAGCCCATGCCCTAGCGAAGGAAGTGAGCTCCAAGTGTACCTGTGCTCAGAATAATCCCTGTGAAGGTCCTCGCAGGCCTCCAGGAATCCAGACGGTTGGCCCTGCACCAATGACCTGCCTGGTCGTGGACTTTACTGAAATGCCCTAGGTAGCCAGGAAGAAATACCTCCTGGTCTTTGTGTGTTCTTTCACTGGCTGGATTGAAGCTTTCCCAACTGCCACTGAAAAGGCTTCTGAAGTTGCTAAAGCCCTGCTCCACCACCTCTTACCTCGCTTTGGAATTCCAGCAGTCATCTTGTTGGATAATGGCCCTGGGTTCGTTTCTCAAGTAACTCAACAAGTGGCCAAGGCCCTCGGCATCAATTGGAAGCTGCACTGTGCCTATCATCCCGAGAGTTCTGGATCTGTAGAATGCGCCAATAGGACCTTGAAGGCTAGCCTTCGCAAATTCACACAAGAAACCTCCCTAACATGGGACAAGGTTTTACCTCTGGTCCTATTCCGCCTTCACTGTTTGCCTTGCAAGAGAACAGGAATCTCACCTTATAAAGCTATGTTCGGTCGCCCTCCACCCTTGACGTTGGGAATCCAGGCAGATGCCTACCAGTTTGAAACGCTGATCACCTCACAAGAACTCCAACTTTTAGGAAAACAAGTTGCAAAGATCCAAAAATATTATTCCTGCACTCTCCCTATTCCAGTGTTTGATCAAGTCTGTCCTTTCTACCCTGGCGATTCTGTGTGGGTAAAGCGCTGGCGTGCCGAACCCCTGCAACCTCGATGGGAGGGCCCATTCACTGTCATTCTCAGTTCTCCCACAGTTGTCAAGGTTGCCGAAAAGAAAACTTGGCTCCACTGGACACACCTGAAGCCCGCTGCACCCTTTGTGAAGTTGAAAGCCACTCCAGGGGACGGGAACCTGAAACTTCGCCTCATCCGTCAACGCCCTGTTTCCCCTGGGCCCTTGCCCCAGGTGGACGGCCAGTGATCCTCCAAGGCCCTCTGCTGGGACTGACCTGGAATAAAGGTCCCTCAACGCACAGGGCCACCATCTTCTTCTGCATCACCTCTGCTGGGACTGACCTGGAGCAACAGTCTCTCTACACACAGGGGAAGCTTTGATCATCGCTGGAAAGGAACCCTTGCACTAGTCACTCCGGAGGCTGACTAGTCTACGCACAGGTCATCAATATGTCTCTGGTACTCTCTTGCTTTCTCCATAATCCAGCTAATGCTGGCAATTTGATCTCTAGTACCTCTACCTCTTCAAAACCTAGCTTGTACTTCTGGCAGCAATCCATAGGAGAGACCATAAATAGCAACCTTTCTGGGGTGCACTGTTCTTGCATCCCCAGTTGGAAAAGTATAGGCTCCAGGTAGAATTGCCAACTCTGGGTGGGGAAATACCAGGAGACTTTTTTTTGGGAGGGGAGCCTGGAGAGGGGAGGGACCTCAGCAGGGTACGATGCTGTGGAGAAACGCCATTTTAGGTATATGTTTAAGTTGGTATGGGCCAGATAAGAGGAGACCATGAAACCTGAGGTAGGCCTTGGCCTAGTCTCCTC
>NW_015165831.1:2210801-2232537 GCF_001447785.1 Gekko japonicus | reverse complement strand
GAGGAGAACAAGGGCAAAACGGTCAGTTGCCAACTCTCCAGGGGAGCCCCGAAGATTACCAGGAAGCCCCAAGGTGGGTTCCTAGTGACATCAGAGGGAGGTTAGGAGGCTGTCCCGCCTAACCAGAGCCCAAGACAGGGACAGTGGTGGCAGCAATACCCGGAGGCAGTGGTGAAAAACTGCCCCTTCAGGTGCCAGGTCAGGCAAAGGAGGGGTGGGCAGAGCGGGGTCTGCCAGTGGACGCGGGCCCGTTCCGCCACAGATGCCGTGGAGTCCATCCTCTAAAGCAGCCATTTTCTCGGTGGGGCAGGGAGAACTGATCTCTGTCACCTGGAGATCAATTTTAATAGGGTTGGCAACCCTCACTCCAGGTCTGTGTGCATTTGTGTCCTGAGGTAGAGTTCCTCTAAGAGCACAGGCCGGGTCAGGTCCAGGTTTCGGGAGAAAGGGAGGCAGATAGTTCCCCCAAGGCTCCTTTCTCCTCCTCTGCCCACCACCAGGCATGTACATGCTTCTTCCCTCCCACCCACCTGCATGCCTCCCACTTGAAGAAGAGAAGAGATTGGATTTATACCCTGCCTTTTACTCAGAATCTCAGAACGGCTTACAAACTCCTTTCTCTTCCCCTCCCCACAACAGACACCCTGTGAGGTAGGTGGGGCTGAGAGAGCTCTTTCCAGAGCTGTCCTTGAGAGAACAGCTCTGACAGGACTATGACTTGCCCAAGGTCATCCAGCAGCTGCAAGTAGAGGTGTGGGGAATCAAACCTGGTTCTTCCAGATTACACTCCGCACACTTAACCACTACACCGAACTGGATGTTTTTAGCTCCAGGCCAATGTAATCCTATCAGTAAAGTGTACCCCTTTTCCTCCTATCTGATGCCTGGGCCCTGAATCTAGCACTGCTCTCTATTTTTCAAGCCTCCCTCCCTCTCATTCTTCACATCCTCCAGATGTGCAAGTCTTTGAACTTCTTTTACCTCCAGTTACCTGTGTTTCCAATGTCGATTGTGTCTCACCTGCAGCACCGTCTCTCTTTAAAGCCTTTGAGATTGGTTCATTGGTATTGACCCTCTTAGATATTCTTCCTAAAGCTCTGATTCAGTTGTTTTGCCAGATGGCTTCTGAATATTCCCAGCGAAGGGTTTCAGAATACTGACATTTGATTATCTTTTAACTAAACTGGCATGTTAGGTTCATGCTGTAATTTTCATGATGTTATCGTTTTTGAGATACAGTGATCAGAACTCTACACAGTATTCCAAATGAGTCCGCACCATAGACATTACATCAGCCGTTTTATTCTCAATCCCTTTCCTAATAATCCTAGGTCTTCTTTGTCAAGTGTACCTGTATATAATGTTTTTCAAATATTTGTTTGACTCATTCATACATTAAACATTGTATGTGTGCACCTAAAATAGACTTTTTGAAGAGGCAATTAGTACATATGTGGCGGAACGGGCCTGCTCTGGCTTGCAGGCCCTATTCCACCCAGCTTTGCTCTCTCTCTGGTAACTCGCCAGCACCACCTGACCTGTGTAAGAATTCTCGCTGGGAGGGTCAGGGCTCCCAGCTTCCCTTCCACATTTTGAGGCCTTGTTTCTGCATCCCCTGCTGCCTAGCGCTTGATCACCATGGTGACCGTTTACTGCCTTGTGCTCCCCTGGAGGAATAGCCATTTGCCAACTACCTTCCTTCCTCCTGGTGCTCCTTTTAAAATAGTGTGTCCAAGACGGTGGAGGTCTATGTGGTACAGAGAACCACTACCAGCGTCCAAAGTTATAAAATATTTATTAAATAGAAAATGTTTACAATCATACTTTTAGCACAGCACCAGACCGAGCAAGGGATTCAAAAGAAATGGGTAAAACGCAAATCCTCTGTCCCTCTCTCTATACATGTCCTACCAGATGGTAAAATATGGGACAGGCCGTTTAGTTTAGGGAGTTATAGATGTCTACAGAGTTTCCGTTACCTTGAAACTTCCTCTAGTTCTTTAGGCCAGCACATGGTCAATGGCTGCCTCATCAGTGGAGAGTTCTCTCCACTGTTGTCATAGATTCAACACACAAATAAAGAGGCCTCCTCCTTGCTGCAGGGAATTTTTTATCATCTCTGTTTCCCCCACCCACTGATCAGGTCAGGTCAGGTCAGAGAGGCTTTTCCAGAAGTCTCCAGAAATTTCTTTCCTGAAGATTATTCCTGGAGCCTTTCTAGTCTAAAGGCCTTCCAAATCTATGTTCCCTGCTTGCAGAAGGGGGAGAGCTTGACCCACCCATTATCTCTCCAGCTAGATCTATCAGCATTTGAATGAAGGTGGACTGCGGTATCAGCATTTGGATGAAGGTGGACTGCGGTACGTCTGGAAAGCAATAGAATTGTCTTCCTCCCTTCCTGGAGCCTTTCTAGTCTAAAGGCCTTCCAAATATATGTTCCCTGCTTGCAGAAGGGGGAGAGCTTGACCCACCCATTATCTCTCCAGCTAGATCTATCAGCATTTGGATGAAGGTGGACTGTGGTACGTCTAGAAAGCAATAGAATTGTCTTCCTCCCTTCCTGCCTGTTCTCTGCCCAGAGAGGGAAAAAAACTTTTAAAACTCAGAGTGAAGGTTTTGCTCATTTCAAACCTCAAAAACAATGAATTTTTTCACACATGGATCAAGTGCTTGGGAACGTGCTCTTTGGTGTGTACAGATGTACTTAAAATTAGGGGCGAGACTACTGTCGATCTCACAGCATTTTGGTTCTGTGTGCAATTTTCTTGACATAATCAGTTGCAGGGAAAACTAGTTCTGCCAGTGTACAGCAGAAGCAGCTGTGCGTAGCACTTATTGGCTGCCACTCGCAATGTCACTTTCTCATCCTTCAACGTTAAAAAAAAATCTGACTGCAGTTCTTTTTTACCCCTTTTAAAAGCAATGAAATGAACTCATAAATGCTGGGTAAAAGGGGCAAAACTGAAACGCGTGTGTGTTTTCGAGAGCTTTAATGACTGTGGGAGATTTGCCCTGCTTCAGCTTCTGTGCATTACAGCCATTCGCAAGCTATGCTGTTTCTGCTTTAGATGTTGCTGCGACCCTTTCCTCATCTTGGGGAGAAGACACTTCCCCTCTTGTCTACTTCAGATACAAGCCCAGTTGCAGTCCCACCATGATGTGGCTGGTGGCAGTCCCACCAAGGGTTGCAAACCTCCAGGTGAGATCTAGAGATCTCCTAGAATTACAACTGATCTCCAGCTGACAGACTAGGGTTGCCAAGTCGTTTTCTTGCCGCAGCGGGGGACTCCCGGCTGGTGGCTGGAGTGTGCGCGTGCGGGCGCAAAGCACGCGCGCACCACACGCACGTCACCCGGAAGGGACGTGACGATGCCGGGCACCCTGGGGGCGGGGCCATGACCATCCGAGGGAAAACCATAGAGTTTTCCCTTGGATGACCGTGGCCCCGCCCCCAGCATGCCCGGCATGGTCACGTCACTTCTGGGTGATGTGCACGTTGGGGTGGGGTTCCCCCCGGGGCCCAATCCGCCGACGGGGAACGGGCCTCTGGGGCGGGGGTTTCTCCGCCCCCCGGGGGGACTTGGCAAGCCTATGACAGACATCGGTTCCCCTGGAAGAAATGGCTGTCTTTGGAGGGTGGACTCTGTGACATCATATCCCTCTGAGGTCCCTCACCTTCCCAAACCCTGCCCTCCCCATGCTCCACTCCTGAATCTCCTGGTATTTCCCAGGGAGCAGCTGGCAACTCTAGCCTAGACTCCTACCTCACTGCCATTTTCTTTCTGGTGAAATAGACAAGGTTTGGGGGGGGGGGTTCTTGTCAATTCTGCAAATGCATTGTTTCTAAAACTTACTCTGTGCACCACTGCCCAATGTACATTCATGTCCTTTTGAAGAAGGAGGAGGGCAGAAAAAAATCCAGGCTGGTGAAACTGACAGGGTTTCTCCCTGATCTTGCTAGCTTCACCAGAGGCACCGAAAAGTAGAAGTTTGCTTCCTGTATAAACTCAGCAAATTTGTATAATGGACAAAGTTTTTTGCAAAGTATTGAATCCCATAATTCTTGGGCACTAGATATCTTTCCCATCCTTCCCTCTGGGGCAGGGAACGCTTATAAACTCTGGGCTTTTCTGCATTGGCTTTTCCCTCTGTTGTTTTAGCAAATCCACGTTGGAACAGAAATTCCCTTCTACATTGCATGCTACGTTCAGTGTTGAGAAAATGTGGAGTGAATGCCAGACGCAGAACCAGGCATTGAGGAAAAGATGCAGACCAAAACCACACTCAAATACTCCTGGCCAACACCATACTGACTGCAAAGTCATCCCGGAACAGCCATAAATCTATGCAGAAGGTACCATAAAAACCTGATGATCAAAGAAAGTGAAAGTGGCATGCAATGCAGAGGGTACCATAAAATCCAGTGTTCCAAGAAAGTGAAATGCCAGCAGCGGCGGCGGTGATGGTGGAAATGCAGTGATCCAAGAAAGTGAACGTAGCATGCAATGTAGAGGGGGATTTCTGTTCCAACGTGGGTTTGCTAAAACAACAGAGAGAAAAGCCAGTGTAGAATGGCCCAGTGCTGAGAAAATGTGGCGTGAATGCCAGATGCAGGACCAGCCTCTGTGTCCCATACAGAGCCTTCCACCCTGTTGCTTCTGGATTAAATAACAGCATGATGGTTTGTTTACCATGTTCTCTTCTTGCATCCTCCTGGAAAGGTCATCAGCTCAAAAACCCTGGCTATTTTGCTTTGTTCCCTAACTGGGTTGGCAGCTAAATCCCCCTTTGCTCCCCCTTTTCTCTATGGAAACAGTTTTTGTCTTACAGTCTTCTCCTTGCGTTGTGGCGCGGATGTGTAAGGTTGGCTGCTCTTACTTGGCTGTAAGCGATGTGGGGGTGGAGGGGAAGCCAAAATGCCTGCAAAGGGGCAAGAAGGAGAGGAAAAGGACTGCAGGCATTTTTGCTTCCCTGACCCATACGGAGGGCTGTTCAGACCAATCGGTTTGTACTTACAGCTGGCATTTTACATAAAGGGGAGTTTTGCAGGATGTGTGAGCCCAGCCCCTTATAATATTTTCCAGCCCTCCCTCTCTTCATTGCTGCAACACCCAAATGCAGTATGTGAAGAATTCCCAGACAATTACTGAGATTTTGGGCCACAGGACCATTTCCACAGGTTATGGAAAAGGTCTTTCAGGTAGAAAATAACCTGCAATGCTTTTGTGCATCATCATCAGACAATGGGCCGTTGTGGTTTTTTGTTGATATGTGGGGAGCTGTGAACATTCAGGTGTGGGAGTGCCACGTGTCAGTCACTACACATAGGCTGCTGCCGGTTAATACTTTGCACAAAGTGCATTCTGCATAGGCATCTCGTACGTAATGTTTCAAAATAATAAAGCAGCAGGATCACTGGCTTTCCAAAACGCTTCGAGTAGGATCCAGCCGTGCACGGGAAGAGGAATTACCATGCAGCTGCTCCCCCCTTCCGCTTGGCAATCATGCGTGTCGTATACTGGGCCGTTGCTGCTATAGAGAGAGATCCGTGAGCACCTGCTATATCACCCATCGTGCCTTCCCTCTCTGTTAGGTTACTCAAGCACCAAACTGGCACGCGCAGACCACCCAAATAACGGAATGGCTTGTGCTGCATTCAGGCCAGGGGGCGGGAAAGGAACCTGGCTGTATTGAGCCACATGGCAATTTTTCCACACATTGACACAATGCCTGCATTGGAGTGGCTTGTGCCCTTATTCTTTAACGCGGGTCTCTGTACACTGACACTCATCCTGTTTCTTTTGTTTGGCTCAAAACGGGCAGTTTGTGGGGAAGGGGGCAGTGATGGTGGTGAAGACCAGTTAGTGAGTCAAAGACATTCTGGCCACATGTTGTCCCTCCTTTACTTGACTTTTCACGGGTGGGAAGGAAGGTGACATTTTAAAAACTGAAAGCAAGCAAAAGAGTGGATATTAGTTGTTGTAGATAAACAGTGGATAAACAGCAACAACACAAATCCTTTGAAAGTGTTAAAAACCATTTAATGGAAGATTTAACAAATAATACTTAGCCAGGGAACAGATGCAGGAGGGAGGAAGACTAGAAGGCTTTTTTGGTCCAATCTACCGGGAAGTATTTCATACGTGAGCCCCACTGAGAAAAATGCAGGCCTCTAGCCCAGTTCCCATTCATTTCAATGAGACATGCATTGGAAAATTTCCTGGTGGACTGTAGCTCACATCAATGAATGCAGGAGAGGTATGTAAAGCACCAAAATGTCTTTGGGGGCTAGCTCAGCAGTGACCAGACCAGTCCCAATGACACCAGTGATTAACAGTGGGCGTTTCTTTCACTCCCTTATACACTCCTTGCTTCCCACAATCCTTCCTTCTTACCACTCTAGTCTCCTGCCCCCACCCTAAATTCCCAAGTCTGTTTGAAAGAGAGAGAAAGAAAAGAAAGAAAACGGTGTGCTGGTATATGCACTGCCTAATTTCCAAAAGTAATTCCAATTGCCGAATTGCATTGCAGAATTGGAAGCATCCGAGTACGGATTTAAGACACACACCCCTCCGCTGCCACTTTAGTTTCATAACATTGGGACACGGCTACAATTTAACAAGTTTTTTAAAAAAGAGACTGGATTTCTCATCCCATGTGGCCCAAAGGGAATCCTTATAATAATACTTGGTATTTCTGTAGCATTTTTGCTGTATTGGAAGTCAAAGGTGGCTCCTGTTTCCTGGCAATGAAGGAGTGTACCAGTTTCTGGACGTAGACGTAACTGACCAGTGTTCCTCTTCTCTAATTATCGTCCACAGTGGAATTAAATCCTGGAATGAAGAAATAATTGCAATGTTCAGTATAGTTCAGATGCTGTTCTGTGGAGCTGCAAACTTGAACTTGCCTGGAAATCTGGTCTGTCAAAAACGGGGAACCTTGGACCCTCATCCCCACTCCACTACGAAGCTCACTGTGGTCACTCACACTCTCCCTTTCTCTCTCTCAGGCTAACCTACCTTACAGACTTGTGGTGAGGATGAAGTAGGAAGGGGAGAACCATGTATGCTGCCCTGAACTCCTTGGAGGAAAGGTGGGATTACAAAAATGTGCTAGGTCCCCAGAGGTATGAGAACAACTATGATTACTGAGTGGCAGAAGGAAATGAATGTGCTTAGAGGCCATTTTATTTAGTAAAGGATTCTGATCAAGCTCTTTGGGTTTGCAAAATGATCCTCCCTCTCTCTCTCTCTGTCTCACTGAGGTTTTGCACATCCTGGCACCAATGCTCTCTCTAAGCTGTGGAGTCTTTTGAGCAAAAATTCTACTTTGTGAGTTACTGGCATTAAAGTTGTGAGTGAGCGACTTGGCTACTGCATAAATTAGTTTGATCTGTAGCCGTCCTTCCTGAGCTAAGACAAAAAATGTGTGAGCCAGAGGCGTAAAAGCTGCGAGCTAGCTCACACTAACTCAGCTTAGAGGGGACCCTGCCTGGCACTATGACTCTTGAGATAATGCCGTTTTTGGTAGCCAGCAGCTAGTATAACCCACTGGAATTTGTATCATCCGTGTGGGTGACAGGGCTAAAGGAATTGTTTGGCAGATTTGAATTCTGGCCCAAGAGGGGAGAAACAGAAGCAACAGTTGATTGGAAAGCAGCAGAGCTGAGGGAACTCCAGGGTTGTGTTGTTTAGGGGGAAGGCTGGCCGTTATTGACTTCCCAGTTCATTACCAAAATGTCCCATATATATGTCCCTGCTGCTCTGAGGTTGATTCACCAGACCCGAGATCCTCCCATTCATGATTTGGAGGAAGGACCAAGAATGGGTCCTGCACGCTCTTCTTTCTCTCCCCCTCCCACCCCCAATGTACTCAGATTCTCTTTCTTGGCAAACAGCAGTTTGCTATTTCAGGCCATCTCTGTCTTGCAAAAAACCACAGTTTGTGTTTTAACATCAAACCATCAAGAAAGAGGAAGTAAGAAAGGGAATTCAAGCTTGAGCGGGGAGGGAAGGAAAGGAAGTGCACAAGGAAAGTTCAGGCACAAGACCGAGCCTTATGAACCGAACCCAATTGACCTGATAAAGCAGCCCTTGGAACTTCCTACCACTTGGAGGAAGTTATGACAGGATGATTTCATGTGTTCCAGGGCTGAGCCAAAGCAGGAGATGAGATCTGCTTCTAGTGAGAGAGGCTGATGGGGATCAGACAAAGCCCCGAGCAACGCAGGTTAAATTGACGCCTTCCTTGGCAGGTGGAAGGGAGGCAATGTAAGAAAACAACATTCTCACTTGGAAGGAAAGGGGGAGGCTTATAAGCTTGGCTGGTCATCCGTCCGTCCTCAGGATCCGGAGCAGCATCGCATGGACCTCCTCGTCCATGAAACCCTGAATAGGAAAAATACATTCCCACGAGTACGGTCAAAAAATTCCATCCCCAAACAATGCTCTGCGGCCTTTAAGAACACCATGGCAGGGAGAATAATGGCTAACCGATGCTCACAGCAGAGTCGGGGCTCTATGTTGTATCACTGAGACTGCGCAATTGAAGGCCCCTACATATTTTTTTTAAAAAAAACCTCCCCATATGTGGAAAACTTGTGTCACACTGTAAAGATATGGCCCAGTCTTTTACCTGAAGCTAGATTTCTTCACACAGGGATCATTATTATTTAAGAGTTCATTGATCTTATGATTATTATTAAAAATTTATCAATCTTATAGAAACACTCAGATAACAGTAGAGGAGGACCAAATAACCCCCTTTCCCTCCCCAAAAGAAGAATAAGCTAGAAGGCTGCAAGAAGCAGCAGCCAGATATAGCAACAGACAAGACAGAAGAAGAGGCTGAATATAGAAGAAGGAATAGAAGGAAAAGGAAAATGGGGCACAAGAGAGAGAGAGAGAGACATAACTGCTTGAAAAGACAGAAAATCTTGCTGTATATACAGCATCCTCCAACTACAACCTGAAGTGCTATTACTGAGGAAAAATACTTTGCCATGTGATCTACTGTTTGTATAACCCAGCAGTTGTCCTGGCTATGTGGGTACAGACAGCTATCCCTGCAGGCCTTTGCCTAGGTATCTCCTTCTTCTAGCAACTTGAACTAACACAATTTATTCTTACCTGGGCTGCGTTGAGCAGGTGGGTTCTGTAAATTGACACAATCTCTTGATGGTTCTTCTGGATGACCTGGAAGAGTTAAAAAATACCCATGAAAGCGAGCCAAGAACTGACTTTCTACACCACCTAAAGTGAACCTCACGTCTCTCTACATTTCACAAAGTCCTTTGTGTTTGTTGATGGATGATGTGAGGACTTTGTACCCAACATGCAATGGGAGTTTTGTGCCTCCCCAGGTGCATGACAACCCCTTTTCTGCTTGTGTTTGTGGCTGCTTCTACACTGGGGTGGTGGTTTCCGTGACGGACATGTTGGTGATGTGATTGTGGGTGAAACTGCTATTCCAACAGACCTTTCAGATGGCTCGGAACAATCCATTTTCTTCCTTTTGCACCAGATGTATGTTGTAACCAGTGTTCCCTCTAAGCTGAGTTAGTGTGAGCTAGCTCACCATTTTTCAGCCTCCAGCTCACACATTTTTGTCTCCGCTCAGGAAGGAGGGCTCCAGAGCAAACTAATTTATGCAGTAGCCAAATCACTCGCTCACAGTTTTTATGCCAGTAGCTCACAAAGTAGAATTTTTGCTCACAAGCCTCCACAGTTTAGTGGGAACATTGGTTGTAACCCCTTCCCCCATTCACTGCTGTGATGTCACATGATTATTACTCTCCACCCACCTTAAAAAAAAAGGTGTGCATGCCCAGCACGGTATAGGAACAGCTTTATTCCACTGCCTTTTGATCTTCTGTCTGCTGGAAAGTCTGCCCCCTCAATCAGACTACTTTTTCTATTTTGCCACTGGAACTCTGTTGTTCCCTTCCCCTTCAACAAATCACTGTGTGGGAGAGGAAAAGGTTCCAACACCCAATTAACTTCTCCCTCTTCTAGTAGCTGGGCTTCTAGCAAGAGACCCCCATTTGTCACATGAAAGAAGTCTTGCACTTACACAGTTCAGGAATATAGATTCAGGTGGGTATCCATGTTGGTCTGAAGCAGCAGAGCAAAGTTAGAGTCCCGACCAACAAAGTTTAATTCTGGGTATAAGCTTTCTTATACATGCGCACTTTTTCAGATACAGTGAAACAAGACATTCCTCAACTATTACATATAGGTAGAGAGAGGGGTTAGTTGCCAGGAAGGGCTAGTTAGAGAAGATGCATAAGTAACAGGGCGATTACAGCTGCGAATGGATTAAAGTGGTTGGTAAGATCTGTGAACAGTGTTCCCACTAAGCTGAGTTAGTGTGAGCTAGTTCACAGTCTTTTAGCCTCCAGCTCATACATTTTTGTCTTCGCTCAGGAAGGATGGCTCCAGAGCAAACCAATTTATGCAGCAGCCAAATAGTTGACTCATAACTTTAATGCCAGTAGCTCACAAACTAGAATTTTTGCTCACAATTCTCCACAGCTTAGAGGGAGCATTATCTGTGAATAGCAGTAAATTAGCATACAAATAACAAAAGTTAACACTATTCACAGATCTTACCAACCGCCTTAATCCAGTCTCAGCTATAATCGCCCAGTTACTTGTGCATCTTGACTCTAACTAGCCCTTCCTAGCAACTAACCCCATCCCTCTACCTATATGTAATGGTTGAGGACATCTTGTTTCACTGTATCTGAAGGAGTGTGCATGCACACAAAAGCTTATACCCAGAATTAAACTTTGTTGGTCTTAAAGGTGTCACTGGACTCAAACGTAGTTTACAAGTATTACTGCTTTTTTAAACGATTCTCGAAGAGGCATGTGAGGGATGCAATCCTGAAAGCGGTTGCTGGAATACCCCTGAAAGTGGGGGGAAATACCATCAGAACGCTAAAGGATATTCCATTTGAAGTAAGACAACGGAGAAAGAAATACAAACAGCTTGTGATTTTTCTTCAGACAAACTCAATTGGATATAAATGGCTATTTCCAGAATGTGTCACTTTCAAGATCAAGGATAAAAAAGAAAAGATTTACACTGTTTTGAAAGCTCAAGAATTCCTAAGGGTTCAGCTGGGAAGACCAGAGGATGGGAAAAAAGAAGCGGAGAGCAAGTCTACTGGCGAGCTGGACTCGGGCTCTTCTGGAGAGGACTCTCTGACAGAGAAAGGGGCAGCTGCTCCAAAAAGTCCTTATAAGCTGCGGAAGAGACGAGGAAAGGAGAAGTGAAGGCTGAAGGACTCTGAATTGTGCCTTTGAGAACTCTGAAATGGGATGATTGGGGGTACTGTTCCTAGACAGTTAAATTTAAGAGTTAAAGAGGAAGAAAGTAATATAAATGTTTGACTCAGTTTATAATAATCTAAATGAAATGAAGATTTGTTGTAACTAAGCTAGTGAGGATCTCCTCTCTTGGGTTTTCAGTTAGTAGTGGGTTCTTTTGCTTTATCCTATATATGTAGACCCCCTTCCCTTTTTTCTGTAGTAGTTTTGTAGTTTGATTAAAAAAAATAAAAAATCCCCTCCGGGGGCTCAAAAAAGAAAAGAAAAGAAAAGATATGGAATTAACAAAAACCTCCATCCCCTTCATCTGCATTTCCAAGTGGAATAATATCGCTGGTCAGTGGAAGAAATCCATAATGTGAAGTGCTGCGCAGTGGTGGGGTTGGAAGGGTTGCCAGCTCTGGATAGGGAAATACCAGGAGATTTTGGGGGTGGAGCATGGAAAGGAAGGGGTTTGGGGAAGGGAGAGACCCCAGCAGAGTATAATGCCACACCGTCCACCCTCAAAGCACCTATTTTCTTCAGGGGAACTGATCTGGGTCATCTGAAGATCAACTGTAATAGCAGAAGATATCCAGGTGCCACCTGTAGGTTGGCAAGCCTAGGGGTTGAGGAACCTTCCAATGCCAAAGCAGAGTTCAAAATTAGGAGGAAAATAATAAACGGGCTCTTGGAGAGGGGAAATCTTTGCAGAAAGGGAACCTCAAAATGACAAGGATTGAAGTTGAAACTGCTACACCGTTGTGACTTCTCTGGATCTATGACCATTGTGACTGAAGTTCTGAGAGAAGTTTTTAATTAAAGTTTTATTATTGCCAGCAGCTGCAGGGCAGCTCACAAACAAAATGCAGAAGACTGAGGGAAGCAGAGGGGGTGTTTCCTTTCTTTAAAGCATAAGGCATATGTTCCCTTTAATACACAAGAAAAAGATTGTTTGCTGGCCTCCTGCCCGCAGCCCAGGAAACACAGTTTTTAAACAGGTTTTAAATAAAGTGTGTGTGTGGGGGGGGGGGGTTATATGTGTGGAAAGAACAGGCTGTTTGTGATCCAAGCATGACAGCGGGACAACGTCACATCAAAACGGGAGATGGGGGGGGACGGACACACATGAATCAGGTGAACAAAATGGGAGAAATATCCTTACTGCAAAAGCAGGACATGGTACAAAATAAGTTGATTCAGCCGTTCCCTTTGAGCTGTTTTTGTGTCTTCAGAATGTGCAACGGAGGTGCTACCAGCAAAGATTATGCATAGCCATATAAGTACCACATTTTTGTGATAGAGCCAATAGTGACCCAACAGGCCAGTCTGGAGATGCAGAAATGGCTGGGGGAGGGAGGTGGATACTGAAGCCGCTTCTCCCCCTGCACCACCGTCACAAGCAGAAAAGGGCCAGCATGTCTCTGAGAGGCACACAGTTCTCACTGGATGCCTGATGCAAACTCATCCAGTGCAAACATAAGGACTTTATAATGTGCAGTGAGACCCAAATGCACTAAATTAAAAATATAAGAATGCATGTATACAACACCATGGAGTACATGTGTCTTTCTAGTCGACATGGCATGGTGGTTTATGACTACGTGCTGTAAGCCAGAATTGGTCCCCAATTCAGCGCTTAGTTCAGCCAGAAAGTCACTAGATGATGTGTGTTGAGCTGCGGTGGCTCAAGTGGTTAAGACGCTGAACTGCAGGCTGTGAAAAGTCGGTAGTTCAGCAGTTCGAGACCCGGGTGCCACATGACGGAGTGAGCTCCTGTCTCTAGTTCCAGCTCCTGCCAACCTAGCAGTTCGAAAGCAAGAAATTGCAAGTAGATAAATAGGTACCACCGGTGGGAAGGTAACAGTGTTCCGTGCGCCTTGGTGTTTAGTCATGTCGGCCACATGACCACGGAAATGTCTTCGGACAGCGCTGGCTCTTCAGCTTTGAAACGGAGATGAGCACCGCAACCCTAGAGTCGGATTCGACTGGCTTTCGAGCAAGGGAACTTTTACCTTTACCTGGCCACTTGTGGCCTTGGGACGCTCCATCCATAATATCTTACATGGTAATTTGTTGTGATTATAGTTGGAAATAGTGGTCTGGAGGGAAGCAATTCTGGGGAGCACCAGTAGAGAATCAAAACCAGGGCTTTTTTTCCTTTTCTTTTTTTAGAAAGAGTGGTGCCAGAACTCTCAAGAGGGGAAAGGATGTTTTCAATCTGTATACTGAAATATCGTGAACTTTTAAACATTCTAAAAATAATTTTGTCAAAGAGGTGCTGGAATTCCATTCCAGCACATTTCTCTAGGAAAAAAGCTCTGATCAAAACCAAGAACTGATTTTGTAAATATCGTTCCATGCTAAGTAAAGCTTGTATGTTCAGTCTACTGTTGCAGACAGTAAATGTTATAGCTCATGAGATTAATGTTTTTTATGTATCAGCTGCTGGTGGCTCATGGGCACATCTGGCCCTCTAAGGTTAGATAGATAGTTGTTCTAACTGTGTGCATCCAGTGTAGTTAAAATGATTTACAATATTTCCATTATACAATCAATTATGATCCCATAAAATCAATAAAACTAAAAAGGAAAAATACATATACAATTTTCAAATAGTAAAGCTCTACATGTAAAACTGACATAGTTTAATAGACTACAACAACATAACTACTTCCTCAATGAAGCATGGATAGATTTTGTTATTGAGCAAAATTTAGCTACCTTCTCTGTAATCTGATGGTATTTATCTGCTAGGAGGACAATAAGATTTTTCTGTTCTTCCTGGAAATGTTCACAGAATAGGAAGAAGCAGCTCATTGCGAAGATCTTTATAAAGAGGACAGTATAGAACAACGTGCCTTAAAATTTCAACTTCTTGACTACCACAGGGGCAATTCCATTCATAATATGGGGCTTTTTAAAATATCTCCCATTTAACATCTCAGAAGAGAGAACATGAAATCATGCCTGAGATTTTGGAGCTATAAGATTCCCCAAATAGTTTGCATGTACAAATTGCTTACGCTATAACAGTATCTCCTAGCAACACTCAGATGCTGTTGTAGCTCTATATCGTGAATTCTTTGGCTGATCACAGATGAGGTTGTTGTATATCTAAGGCTACCACCCAGAGGCCAGGGAGAAGCATGAAGGAAGTGGTGGTGGACACTGACAGTCCACTTTGGAAGGATGGAGGGGCTGTGGCCCTGGCTTCCACCCTCCCTTCAAAGTTGGCCTCCAATGAAATTAGTTGCTATCCAAGGTACGTATGTGATGAAATTTGGGGGCACTTAGGAAAAATATAACAACAGTGATAATACATTTCCCATGGATGCACATGGTAAGATGCCCCTGTGGGAAGCAGGATCATGTGATATGCATAGGCAGTGAAAGGGACATGCGTATGTTCATTGCATAAGACTGGGTATGCATGAAATACACAGAAGCTATAGCCATCTGAAATGTCCAAAGCGTGACCATGGGGTGAACAGTTGTGTCCTAGTTTCCAGCATAGTACACAGGATATCTCAGGGTAAAATTAGACATAACAGATCTTTGTTAGTTTTTAAAGACAAATTGCAGCTATGCAGGCTGCAGTTTGAATGGGGGCCAGTTAGGTAGTGTAGAAGGAGATCAACCCTTCTTTCCTGGTCCAGTTTCACTAACTGACACTGAGGCACCTATGTTATTATTAATCTTTAAAAGGTTAAAATAGCAGTGTCTGTCTTTTGCCCCTCTTTTTTTATAAAGGTATAACTGTGGAGAGCCTGATTTCAGTTTGTGAAACTGTGCAGAGGTGAAAGAGTTAAATCCTGTCCCTATCCCTGCATGGTCCTTATCTAAATTGAGGTTCAGGGGCATTCTAATTAAGTGTTTAAAAGACACTATCATGATCTGGTCACGAATCTCCCAGCATCTTGTCTGTTTTGTCTGGAAGTTTAAAGTTTCATATAAAGGATTTTTTAAAAGGTTCTAGCTCTCATTGGTGCATAGAAATATCTCTCCTTATATATAATTGCATTTTCATGTGAGACTTCTCCAGAAGATTCCACACACACCCAAATCAGTTGGCTCCCTGGTGTGTCACTCACAGGGTGTCTGTCTCCACTGGCTGCGTTCCTGCCTCCATTGCCGTCGTCCCACCCACAGAAGTGCCATCCAGCATCTTGGCCTCAGTCTGCTCGGAGCCGACAGATGGGCCGGATGCTCCAGCGGGCAGGGGGTCATCAGGCTGAGCCTGATCCTGCCGCCACAGCCACGGTTGTCCTCGCCCGAGCCTGACTACAGGTAGCCGGCCAGGCTGCGACCAGACGACAGATGGGCTGGATGCTCCAACAGGCAGGGGGGTCATCAGGCCGAGCCCGATCCTGCCACCGCTGCGGTCATCCAAGCCCGAGCCCAACTACAGGTAGATAGATGGCTGGGGTGCGAGCGGCCAGGGGGCGGTGCACCACCGAGCTGGAGGGCGGTGGAGGCGGGCTGGAGGCCATTGGATGTGCCCGGGCAGGAAGCCAGTCACAGTGTGTTCCATCTTGACCCTGGGGCCTGGGGAGGGGGGAGGACATGGGGGAACGGAGCTGCCTGTGTCGCGTCTTTCTAGGGCTCATTGTATTCCTTCTACAATGGGCTTTGCTCTTAGTTTATAATACTGCCAAGAAATTCTACAGATTCGATATGCTAATGTGACTGAGTTCAACAATGGAACTGAGTTTCCAGTAGGCTGTGTAGGATACCTGAAATATTCCTGGAAAATTCAACTTTTTGTTTGAAAGATTTCCTTTAAATGATTCTAGCCCTTATTGGCAGACATAGAGAAGTAGAACACTGAAGACTGGGTAGGCTAATGAATTGAATCTGAATTGTATTACTAGCACATTTGTTTTGATCAGTCAACAAATTTTGCTGCCTTGATTTGATTATGGGAGCAACCCCAGCAGATCTACTCAAAAGTAAGCCCCATTTTATTCAATAGGGTTTACGCCAAGAAGAGTGTTCTTATTGCAACCTATAAATAGGTTAGCTTCTTCCAGGGTCTTCTAAGCTGCACTTTATTAAGTTCTAGGAGCAGCTCATTTCATAAGCTGACTGGCAAAGATACTCACCTCAATTTGCAGGTGGAGACGGGCACGTTCACTGCGCAGGTTGAGGACTTCACTCGAAAGTTTCTCTGTTTCTTTTAGCAGCTTCTTGATCTGCAGGGAAATGACAGAACAGAACAGTGCTTGGGGGGGGGGTCAACAGTGGGAGGGCTTCTAATGTCCTGGCCCCACTGGTGGACCTCCTGATGGCACTGGTATTTCTGGCCACTGTGGGATACAGAGTGTTGGACTGGATGGGCCTTTGGCCTGATCCAACATTGGCATCTCTTATGTTCTTATGTTCTTACATCATTGAAGATTCTCCTCCACCAGGGACTCATTGAGTGAATTGTTCTTTCTCAGACTCAGTTCCCCTGACTATAAAATGGAAATATTACAGTGCAATCCTAAACAGAGTTGTACTCTTCTAAGCCCATTGACTTCAATGGTCTTAAGGGGGTGTGACTCTAATCTTAACAACTTGGGGACCCCCATTTTGATTCAGAAGTTCTCATGTATCTCCAGCTCCTCACCATGTGCCCAGCATCCCCCCCCAAACAGAAAGCCACATACATCCCATAGAGATCCCCATATTATAGTGTTCTCAAAACAATATGGAGAGAACCACACCAGATACACTTTAAAAGCAAATTTAAGTAAAATGACTGTATTTTTTGTACATGACCTAGAAGGTCAGGTCTCAGAGGATAGCTGATTCTTTAGGGCCACTACTCAAAATTTCTACTCAGTCTCACCTTGATTGGAAGAGACTTTGCATCAGAGACAAAGAAAGTTCCTTATGGGTTACGAACTTCTATATACAGGCTAGCTGAACAAGGGTTGGAAAAGGCCTGGAAATACTTTTTGAGTTGCTCCCAGAAACAGAATAAGACCTGTGTCACACAAAACCTGAACTTCCATAAGAATGTAAGTACAGCCTGCTGGATCTGACCAGTGGTCCATCTAGTCCAGCATTCTGTTTCATACAGTGACCAACCAGTTCCAATATTCAGTTGAAAACTACTTTTGCCTATTATTTTCTGTAGATACATAGTGGTGTCCCCTCTGTCTCTAAGGTGAAATCCTTTGCATTGGCAAATAGAATAAAAAACAGTTTAGTTTTATCCCAGAACTAACTATGATTACCATGTTAGGTCTGTACCTCTGCCAATTAGAGTTCCTAGGGCAGAGCTACTGAACAACACGAACTAACCAGCACATTTTCTGGCTAGTACCGTACTTTGAGGTGATCTGGAAGCCAGGTTTGCTAGGGTAGAGCTACTGAATAACACCAACTAATCAGCACATTTTCTGGCTAGTACTTTGAGGTGATCTGGAAGCCAGGTTACAAAGGGTGGTGGCAGCAGTTCTTTGAGCTTCTGCCCTTTGAAGGTGGGGGGGATCCAATTCCATCTGCTTCCCTTGAGCTGGAGAGTCTTTACACCCTTTCCTAGAAACTGAAGGGTCTCACATTTCACATTAGCTGGATGGGCATGAGAGGGGCTGATGGATTCCCTAGAGTACCCTATAGACCCTTAGTTGTACCCCTGATCCCAGTTGTAAAAATACTGACCTAGCTTACAGGGCCATTAGTGAGGATGGTTTGCACATGTAGCAGCCTAGTTTAAAAATGTGCCACTATGCGAATACAAAGTCCCACAGATGAGTTATTTTTCCTCAGTCAATGTCACATTTTAATCAGTCCTCAGCCCATGCAATTGAGCTTCATATCTCGGTCGGGGGCCTTTTAAGACATGCTGCAAAGCTAGACATGACTGACAGGAAGAACGCCCCCCCCCCCGCACACACAGACCAATATCTCCTTCAGCAACTGCTCATACTTATATGGGGTAGCCCCCTTTGACCTTTAAGGAATCAGTGGTTCCTACCCTTCCTTCTCTGTCCTGGCAGGTCTTGGTCAGCTCCTCCACCTTCCTGTTCAACTTGTCCACCGAAATCTCCAGCCGCTGTGACTTCCCTCTCAGTTCGTCCACCTCCTCCTCGTGCTCTGCTGCCTCAGCTAGCAGCTCCTTGTTCTTCTGCCGCTCAAAAGTGAGGGCTTCCTTGTGCTGGGTGGATTCCCCACTCGCTTTCTCATACTTCTCCTGAAGGGCAGACAGCTGCTCTCCCAAGGCTTGGGCTCTGAGGGACAGCATGCCACGGACCTTCTCGTGCTTCCGGAGGGCTTCCTCCTCCTCGTGGCGCAGCTCAGCCATCTTGATAGTGAGTTGGTCTATCAGCTGCTTCATTGTGGCCCCCTCTTCGCCTCTCCCGAGTAGAGAGGCCTGGGCTGCTTCATACAGCTCCTTCAGCTCCTGCAGGCCTTTCTCTAGCTCGTTCATCCGCTGTCTGACTTTCCAATTATCAGCGATGGCGTCTGAGGCCTCAGCGTACATTTCTCGCCAAGCCTTTTCCTCCGCTGCGAAGGGGCTGAGGCCGTTATGGTCGGCAAAGTGTGTTCGGTCAGCCTCAAAGGCGTGGTTCTCTTCTTCCATCTCAGATACCAGCTGTAAGGCTTCGTTCTGCTTCTTCACAACGTTGTCAAGCTTCCAGTGTAGCTCCCTCAAGATGCTGTTGCCAAGGTTTTCGTTCCCAGTGTTGCTGACCTCTTTGGTCATCTGTTTCAGGAAGCTGTCTCTCACAACCACCATCTCCTTCCTCTGGGTATCCAGTTTCATCTGCAGCCTCTTTGATTCTTCTTTCTCATCTAAGAGCTGTTGGGACAAGGAGTCAACGGTCTGCTTCAGCTCCTCTACCACCAAGCTCCCTGTAGCTTCTTGCTGAGGTGGTTCCTCTTTAGGATGGAACAATCTGTGAAGCTCTTCTTGTAGCTTCTCCCTCTCCCTGCTTAACTGGGTCAGCTCCTTCACAAGGCTGCCATTATTCTGTTTGAGATCCCACACCTCTTTCTCCAGGTCAGAGCTCCTCCGACTTGAACGGGACTTGTTGTCCCCCCTGTCGGTCTTCACCCTGAGTTTGACCTGCCCAGGAATTTCTTCATGCAACTGGTTCTTCCCTGTCTCAACCTTTTCCAGCTCTTTTTCCTGATGGTCCATGCCATTAACCATGACTCCTGACTGAGAGGCCAGAACAGCTTCCCGAAGAGGTCTGACTTTCTCCAGAAGGCGGGAGTTGACCTGCTCCAACTTGGCTAGGGCATTCTCTAGGCCTGTGACTACCTTCTTCCAAACAGCCACACTTCTCCTCACTGTCCCTGTTGGCACCGCTTGGAACTGGAGATTGATTCTGATAGCTTCGTCGGCTTCCTTTTTTAAGGCCTCATTCTCAGTCATGATAATGGAGTTTTCCTTCAGCACTCTGGAGTACTCCTCCTCCATCTCGGTGAAAAACTGGGATACTTTATCCCTGGGGAAGCCTGTGTCCTGTTTTCCCACTGTCTCAGTCTCCCCCAGATTCTTTGCCAGCAGACCACGCAACTGCTGGTTTTCAACATCCAGGTCGGTCACGCGAGCCTCCAGTGCCTTCAGCGTCCCACTCTGCGACTTCTTCTTGGTTTCATAGACACTGATCACTGCTCTCATGTTCTCCATGTGGCCTTCCATCTCTTGCACCCTCTGTGCAGCACTTGCCTTCTCCTCAAGGGCCGCAGCTACTTCGGCTTGAAGACGCCACAGTTCCATCTGCTGCTGTTTCTTCTCTTCCTCCTCCTCTTCACCGGGCCACCGTACTCCCTCGTCTTTGACCACCATACTCTTAGGCCCTTCTTCCACCGTCTGGGTCTCAACGTGCTGTTTCTCCAGCTCTTCATGTTGGTTCTTCCTCCTCTTGAGTTCCTGTACTTGCTCAGCCAAAAGGCTGAGGTAATAGTCTTCTTCTGAAAGGTCACAGCTGTACCTCTTGCTCAGCTCCTCCCAGTCCCGGCTGTTGTTGCTCCCTTCAGGAAGGACTTGGTTAATCTCTTGCACCTGGTCCCACACCCTTTCCTTTATTGATTTACACCCTTCTGAGAGGCCAACACACTCTTTTGTCTTCTGAGCCAACTGCAGCTCCAGTTGGATGACCTTCATCTTCTCCTCTCGATAGCGACTCCTCCATTCTTTCAGCTCCGCATTCTCTTCCTCATCTTCGTCATCGCTCTCCTCTCCTCTCTCGCTCTGGAGGGTCAGGCTACTTACATCGGTGTCTTTGCCACTCTCAGAGAAAACCTAAAACCACAGTTAAAACATTTAAAAACTCTGAATTCATTTAAGAACATAAGAAAAGCCCTGCTGTATCACACCAGTGGTCCATCTAGTCCAGCATCCTGTCTCAAATACTGGCCAACCAGTTCCTCTGAAGGGCCGACAACAGGGCACAGAGGCCGAGGCCTTCCCCTGATGTTGCCTCCTGGTTCTGGTTCCCCTCAGTCACCATGGCTGGTAGCCACTGATACACGTATATTACACTTGAAAGATGGGTGGACTTCTCCCCTACTCAACATGTGATTCATTATTAACCCAGGAAAAATGGACCAAATCACCCAGAGATCTTCTGAAGGATGCTATTGATGTACATGCCAATTATTTTTAGCCAGTGATTTGTATTTTTAACATAATGGGGAAATCAATTACATAGGACAATCAATTAAAGTCAGTTAAAGAAAACAAATATTTTTGCATGCCAATAATGCCAACAGGCACCTGCTGGGGCTTAGAAGGCTCCAGGGCCAGGCTGTTGCCATCTGGGTCAGGCTGTTGCCATCTGCTGTGCCAACAGGGATTGTGCCCCCTTTCCACTGTTCCCAATGTGCCTGCTATTTATTTAATGTTTTTTAAATTCTCCAGGAGCCTGCCCAAGGTGGCATACAAAAAATAAATAATGCAAAAAAATATATTAAAAGCTATTAAAATCCAGCATTAAAAAACCCGAGCCCAGCATAAAAGCACAGGCGATAAAAACAGACCACTGAAAGCTTAAAATAACAGTTTCCAGACTAAAATGGTATCAAAGGATCCTTAATTAAAAGCATGGATGAATAGAAGCAGTTTGGCATGGTGCCTTAAAGGGGGCGATGTCAGCACCGGGCAAGCCTCAAGAGGAAGGGCATTCCAGAAGTGAGGTGGAAAAGGCCTATCTCTGGTAGCAGCCCACCTCACCTCTGAAAGTGGGGGCACAGAGCGCAGGGCCTGAAAGGCAGATCTTAATTGGCAGGATGGACAGTAGAGGAGGAAGCAGTCCTTCAAGCACCCTGGCCCCATGCTATTTGGGGCTTTAAAGATAAGAGTCAGCACTCTGAATTGGCCCTGGAAACTAATGGGCAGCCACTGCAAATCTTTCTGCAGTAGGGTTGCCAAGTTGATCTTCACCGGGAGCAAGGGGCTCCCGGCCGGCGTCTGGTGTGTG
>NW_015165831.1:2193221-2210286 GCF_001447785.1 Gekko japonicus | reverse complement strand
AGCCCTGTAGCTGAGTCGCCACCGCCCTCTCAATCAGTTTGCCCCAATAGGGCAAATTGGACACCGGCCGATAGCTGGCCAATTCAGCCGGGTCCAGAGTTGACTTTTTCAGGAGAGGGCGGACCATCGCTTCCTTGAGTGCCTTGGGGAACCGCCCCTCCAAGAGGGACTTGTTGACAATCTCCCTCAAGGCACCTCGAAACCCCTCGTGGCCCGCTTTGATGAGCCAAGAGGGGCACAGATCAAGGCTGCAAGTGGTTGGACGCACAGATACAAGCAATCTATCAATTTCCTCCAGGCTGAGCCGGTCAAAGCCCTCTAAACCCGGCGAAGCCGTGCAAGGGGCCTCAAGTTTGATGTTGCCTCCTGGTTCTGGTTCCCCTCAGTCACCATGGCTGGTAGCCACTGATACACGTATATTACACTTGAAAGATGGGTGGACTTCTCCCCTACTCAACATGTGATTCATTATTAACCCAGGAAAAATGGACCAAATCACCCAGAGATCTTCTGAAGGATGCTATTGATGTACATGCCAATTATTTTTAGCCAGTGATTTGTATTTTTAACATAATGGGGAAATCAATTACATAGGACAATCAATTAAAGTCAGTTAAAGAAAACAAATATTTTTGCATGCCAATAATGCCAACAGGCACCTGCTGGGGCTTAGAAGGCTCCAGGGCCAGGCTGTGGCCATCTGCTGTGCCAAAAGGGATTGTGCGCCCTTTCCACTGTTCCCAATGTGCCTGCTATTTATTTAATTTTTTTTTTAAATTATGCCGTCTCTCCAGGAGCCTGCCCGAGATGGCATACAAAAAATAAATAATGCAAAAAAATAATAATTAAAAGCTATTAAAATCCAGCATTAAAAAAAACGAGCCCAGCATAAAAGCACAGGCGATAAAAACAGACCACTGAAAGCTTAAAAGAACAGTTTCCAGACTAAAATGGTATCAAAGGATCCTTAATTAAAAGCATGGATGAATAGAAGCAGTTTGGCATGGTGCCTTAAAGGGGGCGATGTCAGCACCGGGCAAGCCTCAAGAGGAAGGGCATTCCAGAAGTGAGGTGGAAAAGGCCTATCTCTGGTAGCAGCCCACCTCACCTCTGAAAGTGGGGGCACAGAGCGCAGGGCCTGAAAGGCAGATCTTAATTGGCAGGATGGACAGTAGAGGAGGAAGCAGTCCTTCAAGCACCCTGGCCCCATGCTATTTGGGGCTTTAAAGATAAGAGTCAGCACTCTGAATTGGCCCTGGAAACTAATGGGCAGCCACTGCAAGTCTTTCTGCAGTGGGCACCCTTTCTGCACTCTTCTTTTAATCCATGTTCACTGCCGTGTTCTCCAAGCAATTCTACACTAAGATCGAATTTAACCTTCTTTTTAATCCAGTCCCCCCACCCCAATTCTGCACTAAAATTGAATTCAACCTTCTTTTTATTCCAGGTTCCCCCCTCCCCCCAATTCTGTATTACCTTCATTCAGTGGTCAGCTCGGTTTCAGCCTGCTGTTGCCCCAAGTTATTTTGATGCTGTTTTGCTGTGGATTTAGGCCCAATCTGCATCTAGCATTTGCCCCACTGTTTTACCAAACCCATGCTGGAACATAAATTCCCCTCTGCATTGCATGCCACTTTCACTTTGATTTATTGTCGGATTTTATGGCAGTGTCCAGACTGCATGCTGCTTTCACTTCGTTTGATCTCTCGGTTTTATAATCATAATAATCTTTCAATGTATTGATCGCTCAATCCATGCAGAGCTGCCGGCTCTGAGCGATTTACAGTTACTCATGAAATTCACATGGGACTAACAATGCTGGGGGTAAGGGAGGACAACATATATCATTTAAATCGCACACATTTTTGCAGTCGTCGAAATATGGTTAGCTGTAAGGTCCAGTCGTGTTCCGGCAGCACTACGTTTATGGTAGCCATCTGCATAGATTTATGACCATTCAGGGGTGACTCTGCAGTCAGTATGGCATTGGCCCGGGGGATATATAAATGTGGTTTCGAGCAGCATCTTTTTCTGTTCCGGTGCGGATTTGGTAAAACAGTGGAGCAAAAGCTAGATGCAGATTGGGCCTTAAACTGCCTTGACTTGAGCGCTGAATGCAGAAAGGACCCCTCCTGTCTCCCATAGGTGGCTGCCGCATTTTGAACGAACTGAAGTTCCCAGACTGTTTTCAAAAGCAGTCTCATAGAATCACCCAGGGAAACGGTTTGATCCAGGATGAATACATGTGCGGCGGGCACAGAGTCCTCTAAGATATTATCTGACTAGTAGTTGTATATAGATGCCCTTGGTTGCGGCAGCCAAATGCAGCTACCCCTCCGGAACAAATTAATTATGAATTATGCAAAGTTGTACTTTCTTTGGACCTTGAAATCTCCAGCAATTAATTTCGCCACATCCCTTCTAGAACAATGAAGAGACAAATCTCAAGGGTGCTGCAATTATAAGTAAGATCAATGGCTCATTTTCCAGAGAATTTTCAGATGTGTCAGGTTCACCTGTAATTATATGAACAAACTTTTAAGGAGCCGGGGGAGGGGATGTTGCTCATGCAGTCCCTTCCTGCCTCCTTCTCCCACCATGCACCATGAACCTATTTCCAGGATTTTGGCAAACCATAATTTGCTTTTGCCATCAATTCTGAGCCAGTAAACTTTGGTTTGTACTGGGACTGCTAATCAGGATTCCTAATTCTGAATTGTTCCCAGGCTGGAGTCCCAGTTTGTAAAACAAATCTGGCTTGGGAATTCAAGTGTAACCACAACATATGGATTACTGAAAGCCCAGGAATAACCCATATGAACATGTCACATGAGTGACAAAGGGAAAGACGAGAGGATTCCACATGCTCCATAAAGACTCCATAATAAGGCTTATTCACATAGCTTCAAACAATGATTTAGCATCATAGCAGAACAAAACCATAAAGGCAACTGTGTGAGCCAAGGAAATGGACAACCATCTGGGGATAGATTTTAAAATCCCTTGAAGAAGAATAATGAGGCTGGGAACTCAGCAGCTTGTCTTCAGACAATGGTTTTCAATAGCATCACTGGGATATCGTGTAAAAAAGAAGAATGCATTTCTTGGGCAGCTGCTGAGATATAAACATGGAATATCTTTTGTTGAAAAACTAATGGTCCCTCTCCTGTGGGTTATTTCCTTACCTGTGAACCAGTCTCTGACGAGCAATCAAACCCACTCTCTGCAGAAATGGAGAAACAAAATTTGAACAAAGTGATACCCAAGACAAAAATAGACCAAAAACACTCAACCGATATTATTTTGCCCCGAGTTCTATACCTTTTTATTGATTGCAAGGGTTTCAGTCAAGTAATCTAACCAAAAAATTGATTAGCAGCTGCTAGTTGCACCTAGACTGATCTTGTTAGAGCCTGAAACCTAAGCAAAGTCAGCCACAGTCAGTATTTGGATGAGACACATCAAGAAGACCAGGGTTGCTATGCAGAGGAAGGCAAGGGCCAATCACCTCTGCTCATCTGTTGCCTTGAAAACCCTATGATTCTCGGGGCCACCATAAGTCAGATGCTACGTGACAGCACATTACTACTACTACTACTACTGCTGCTGCTACTGCTACTGCTACTGCAGCACTAATGACCCATGGCCACACAACTGTAAGAGCAAAAACTGATGTCAGGGCACAGAATTCAGGATCCTGAGGACCCCCACGGGCTTTTAAAAAAGCAAATCCGTAGTCCTTATGGATGTGCCATGCGTAAAATGCCTGGGCACTCCCTGGAAAAATCTCAAAAGACAGAGAAAACAGTAGCTCTGTTCAGAAATCATGCAAAACTGTGGTTTAATTAAACGAACCGTTAATATAATTTCCTGAATGCAATCCACCACTAACTATGATTATTAAGGGTCCATCAGTCTAGGAGCTGAAGTCCAGATCTGAAGCTGGTTTCACAAATCAATCATCATTAAATCATGGTTTTACATTATGTCTGAAGTAAGCTTGTGACTCTGTACTACAGTTCCCTCGACTGTCTTGGCAAATGTTGGGATATTTGGAAGGCAATGTCTGGGATTGCGCAGAGTTCGATAAGGGTGTGAAGTCACTTCTGGACAATGCTCTTGGCTACACCCCCTAGTCTCTATGGTCTTTACCACAGAAACTAGAGGAATTCCTAGAGCTTTGCTATCTGGAAGCCATTTTTTTCTCCCATTCCTCAGTTCCTTGGGGATGGGAAACTGGAGCTGGGTCAGTTATATGGGAGGCCTACTCAATGTCCTATTCTACATTAAGGAAGTGCATTTGTTTGGGAACAATAAGAAAAGAATTTGCACGACAAGTGCATCGGATATACACATGTGATCTGCCCCTTACCTCTTTTCTTCCACTTCTTCAGGGCACTCCGAAGCAAACGCTTCAGGGGTCGGCTCTTGGTCTGCGTGGCATAGCGGAGAGCATCAAGCCCTGTCTTATCTATCAGCCCTACATTGGCCCCGTTTTGCAGAAGCAGCTCAGCGGATTCCATGCTGCCACTCTCACAAGCTAGAATGAGGGCGGTTCTATACAGAGGAGAAAGAGAAGATTTCTGGAGCAGATATCATTTCTTCCCTAGGTATTCCCCAGGCATCTTTCAACACAATGCAGCAAGCCACACATGCCCCATAGGTTCTCCTAAACTTCCAGGCTGTTTTTCCAGATCCACGGGGAATGTGCCTGAAGTGCTCCAGCTCCTGGGCGGGGAATGGGTTAGCACTGAGGGCCACACAGGGTCAGAACCAGTGATGAAGGCAGAGGCTGCTGCTTGCCATAAAGCACGACCCAACATTTCCATTCTCCCTCAACCTTGAGAGTTGTCATAGGATGTATTCTGTCAAGGTTATGTTTATCTGGTCCAGAGATCCAGCATGGTGTAGTGGTTAAGAGCAGCAGACTCTAATCTGGAGAACCAGGGTTCGATTCCGCACTCCTCCACAGGAAGCCAGATGGGTGGCCTTGGGTCAGTCACAGCTCTCAGAGCTTCCTCAGCCCCAAAAAACCAAGTCTAGCTCACTAAAAGAGTTAGAACTTAAGGCTGCCAGACAATCTTTGGATCTCCTGGCGATACCACCACACAATGCCATACAACAATTATTTTAATTACCTGGTCCTTTCCCTATGAAGTTCAATTTGGTGTACATGGTATTGGCCCCCCAATTCCGTTTTATCCTCATAACAGCCTCACAGCCATGCAAGACAAATAACGTCAGGAAGGTTGTTGCCTTCATATCCTACTTGTTGGCTTCCATGAAGGCCTTTGGGCAGCCATTGCTGCGTAAGCAGAATTGCCACTTGGCTGGGAAATGGGCCAGACAGGCCAGTTTGCATTACTCACAACGGCTTGCCAAGAGGATAGTTCCCAAAAGGTCTGGAGAAAAAAATGTCTCTAATGTGTGGAAATGGTCAGCTAAAGCTTTTCATGACATGGAGGTAAATAATTTCCCATTAAGCCTCAAGGGCAGGACATTTTTCCTCCAGGCCTGTTGGCAACCTGGGGAAAGCTTGGGCATTTATATGAAGAAGCCAATTCAGGCCTGCATCAATGTCCTCACTTGCTTTCTTCAGGCTTTTTAAAAACAGTGTGTTGCCAGGGTGACAAAAACTGTGGCCGAATTCTCATAAGAGTTCAAAAAACAGAAAGCCAGCCTTGATAACTGTATTTAAGCAAGGCTAGAAAAAGCAAGTGGGTATAAAGAAGAAGAAAAATGGCTGAGGAAAAGCCAAACTGGAGTCCCAAGGCAAAGATAAGGAAGAGTCTCTGTGTGTGGAGTGAGTGCACTAGTGTCCGGGGTGTTTGTCTGTATTTTTGCTATGGGTGTCTCTCTAGGCTGTCTTAGTTTGCTTTTGTTTTTGGAGGGTTTTGGTGTGGTTGTGTTCAGGGTCTCAGAGGTAGCATTGCCAGCCAGCTGGAGTCGGGGAGAGAAAGGGACATGGGGTGTACTGTTGGCATAACAGGTAAAACCATAGAGTTTCCAGCAATTCCTAGAGTGGAGTGACATCACTTCTGGGATTTCTCTGAAAGTGACATTAGCGCCATCACGCCAACAGCAGTCTTTTACTTTTTATCCCACTGGCTGACAGAATGGCAGCAGGGAACAGGAGTTGAGCGTGGAAAATCTCCTACCCACAGAGAGTGACTGGCAACTCTACTTGGAGGTGAGCGTGCTTGGAGTGTGTATGGGGGCTTGTGGTATGTTTGTCAGATAGCTGTTTGGATATCATTTATGGGTACTTTGGTTGGTGGGATTTGTAAGCACAACCAATAGCTGTGCACTTTACAGCAACAGAGTGTTTTCTGTTGGCCCTGTTACCCTTCTGGACCCATCTTAGGTGGGTGGTCCTTAGGCTGGTCTTTACCCTTGGATAGGCCTCATCCCTTGCTCAATTAATGCTTCCTAAGAGTTGACACTGGTATGGACAAGATGGCCCTTTGAACGGATTCAGCAGGGGCTCTTACGGCTAGGGATGGGCATAAACCAGCTGATGAACTAAAGTTTGTCACAAATTTTGGGCTATTTGGGGTTCACAAACTGAAGTTCATGAAGTTTGTGAACTGGAGAACCAGGACGAACTTCTACAAATTTTGGCACAATTTGTGGTGGCTCATGACAGTTTGTGAAGAGCAAAGAGCAGGGGTTTACTCCTGCTTTCTGCTGTTCAGAAGAAACAGCTGAGTGACTGGGAGCACCCCACTGCTCAGCTGCTCGGTTTAAATGGCTCAGAGCCATTTAAACCACCACTGCTTTCTGCTCCCTGTGGCTTTCTGCAGGGAGCAGAAAAGGGGTTTAAATGGCCCTGCATTCTGCTCCCTGCAAAAAGCCATGGGGAGCAGAGAGCAGGGTTTAAATGGCTGGGAGCTATTGAAACACTGCTTTTAGGTCCCTATGGATTTTCACGGGGAGCAGAAAACAGGGTTTAAATGGAAGGGGTGAAGTGCCTTCCCGGGTGCACTTGACCCCCACCTTTTAGCTGGCTGTGGCTCACCACAGCCAGCAGAAAGGAAGGGGGGATGTGCTTTTCAGGCCAGCAGAAAGGAGGAGTGAAATACCCCCTTGGAAGCAGTTCACCCCCATATTTAATCCTCTGCTTTTGCTCCCCCCTCTACTTCAAAGCAGCAGGGAGCAAAACCAGAGGGTTAAATGGCTGTGAGCTTCAGTGAGAGGGGGGGAGCAGAACCAGAGGGTTTAAATGGCTCACAAACCTATACAAACAGTTCATGTAGGTTCAGGGTTCGGTTTGTGGGTCAGCCATGGACCACAAACCAAACTGCAAAAATGTGGTTCATGCCCATCTGTACTTAACGCCTGTTACTTCCTGGTCGTTCCTCCTCTTGTAGATTATACTGAGGATTCCATCCACTTGATCACATCCACTGCTCATGCCAGACAGACAAGAAGAAGAGTTGGTTTTATACCCTGCTCTTCACTACCCAAAGGAGTCTCAAAGTGTCTCACAATCTCCTTCCCTTCTTCTTCCCACAATGGGTACCCTGTGAGGTAGGTGGGGCTGAGGGAGCTCTGAGAGAATTGTGACTGGCCCAAGGTCACCCAGCAGGCTTCATGTGGAGCAGAGGGGAACCAAACCCAGTTCTCCAGATTAGAGTCTGCTGCTCTTAACCACTGCACAAGAAACAAGATACTTACTTTCCATCTTTGTCAGTGAGGTCAACTTTGGCCCCTCTCTGGAGCAACTGGGAGCAGATGGCAGGATGGTTCCCCTGAGCAGCAACCATCAAAGGTGTCTGTCCGTTCTGGAAGGAGAGAGACAGAGAAAAGAAGTTAGAAGCCTTACTTTGTTATTAAAATGACAAATAAAAAATGAGCATGGCCTCCAGTCATTTGGTGGATGAGCAGCTTGTTCTTCAAGCCCTTATTTTTTTGGGGGGGCAAACCCATTAACTATTCCTTAGGAGGCAACAAACTGATTTCAGGATTCAGAAGACCAAGTGAGCTAAGCTTGCCTTGATGACAAGCTGAAATGTATTTATTTATTGGTGTAGTGGTTAAGTGTGTGGACTCTAATCTAGGAGAACCGGGTTTGATTCCCCACTCCTCCACTTGCACTTGCTGGATGACCTTGGGCAAGCCATAGTTCTGGCACAGCTGTTCTTGAAAAAGAGCAGTTTCTGTCAGAGCTCTCTCAGCCCCACTTGCCACACACAGGTTGTCTGTTGTGGGGAGGGGAAGGGAAAGGAGATTGTAAGCCGCTCTGAGACACCTTTGGGTAGTGAAGGGTGGGGTATAAATCCAATCTCTTCTTCTTCGTTATACCCCACCTTTCTTCCCAAAGATGGCCCAGAGAGGCTTACATCATTCTTGTCTCCTCCAGTTCATTCTCAGAACAACCTTGTGAGGTAGGTTAGACTGACAGTGTGTGACTGGCCCCAGGTCAACCAGCAACCTTCCATGGCATAGTGCAAGTTCTAATTTTGGGTCTCCCAGATTGACAGTCTATCCAGTACGTCACACTGTCCGTGTTGTTACTTGATTGCACCCATTTTGCCCTGGACATTCCAGACAGATGTTGTCATTAAATAGTTCCGTGTTATATACAGAGGTGTCTCAGATTGTATCTGCAGTCCCCACAACACAAGAGAAAATAATATACTTCCTCTAGAGCCCGTGGTCACAAGGTTTGGGGGCAGGAAGCAGCTTTGAATGAAGAGAAATCAGGTTTGTCAAGGAGGTGAGGCCAAGGGAGATGGGCCCAGCGGCCTCCATCCCTGTCCCTGTATACAGCCTACAATCTTAGAACAGCTGCAGGGGGCTTGAAAGTACAGGGAGCCCAGCAGGTCATCTTTTTCTTTTTTAAAAAAAATCTATTTTATATATATCTTTATTCAACCCGATAAATTACAAAATTCATATACCAAACGTAAGATAACAAATTTAAATATACAAACATAGCACATGAAGGAAATGCCAAATACTTGATAGAACAAGGATTCCATCTCTCCCAAGGCCATCACCACTTGCCATTTGCGGGAAGGGAAATATCTCAGGCAAGTCAGTTTAATAACGTCAATTTAGTCCAGGCCTTCTCTCCCAAGGCCATCACAACTTATTTTTTGCAGGTAGGGAAATAACTCAGACAAGTCTGTTTATTAACATCGATTTAGTCCAGTCCGATAACCATCTTGTCTGGTCGTGTCGGGACACAAAGCTAAAAAAGGGAATCCACACAGCCTCAAAATTAATAGAATAAGCACAGGCACAGCCTATAAAATATGCAGATCCAGTCTCGAATGCAGGCACCAACTGATGCGCTCGAAACAGCAAGAACTTTTTCATTCCGACCAGGATTTCAAGTAATGGAAAGGAACTTCGTAACCTCGCACTTTGATTTTGTTTCTTAATTAATTTCAGGGACGCTGAGAAAATGCCAAACAGAAAACATAGGGTAAGAGAGAGAAGGGGCAAAATAAGGGGGGGGGAAATCCCAAAGAAAATAAAAGGAGAGATAAAAGGCAGGAGAAAATGAATTCTTAATTATTTATTAGATGGTTCATTCGCTCACACCTGCATTCCTGAGTTACTGTTTTAACCCCCGAGGTTCGTTCCACAAGCTTGACCTGAGTTGCAGCGTTAGACGATTTCCTTTGCTTTTGTCATACCTCATTAATTTCATCTGCTGTGTTTTTTTTTAAAGGACTCAAGGTAGAAACGATTAAATGTATCAAGATGCTAGCTGATCAGTCTCCTGGGAGACTCCTCTTCTGACAATCAAAGGAACAGTGAGCCTTCCTCAAGCAAGATAACAATGACGGTAGGCTGTGGTCCTGGATGTGGTACTTATCTGTCAGTGCGGCAGGCAGTCGGCAAAGGAAATACTGCTCCTCTCAAGGCCGAATCCTCTGCAAAACCTATGGGCAATAGCTCTCTGTAGGGTTATGAGATGTTTCAGAGTTGACATGTTCCATTTCCCCAGACCTTGGTGGGCTGTCCCTATCTTCTTTTCTTTTGCTGAGTGATCTTGGGTGCTTTGTACCAGAGTTCTTTTGAGTGGCCTGACTGCAGTGGCCAGATAATAAATTACTCCTGTACCTTCAATTGTCGAGTGCTTGACAGGAAAAGGCTGTGGCTCAGTGGTAGATAATCTGACGGGCATGCAGAAAGTCGCAAGTCTGATTCCCAGCACCTTCAGTTAAAAGAACTTGGTAGCCGATGATGTGGATAGGGTTGCCTGCTCCGGATTGGGGAATACCTGGACATTTTGAAGATGGAGCTTGAGAATGGGAGGGACTTCCATGGGTTATAATGCCATAGAGCCCACCTTCCAAAGCAGCCATTCGCTCTAGGGGAACTGATCTCTGTTGCCTGGAGATCAGTTGTAATCCCAGCAGATCTCCAGCCACCAGCTGGAGGCTGGCAACTTTAGGTGCATTTCAGTAGTCCACTGCTGAAAGAAGTAACAGTAGAGTACAGTGATACTGAATTCCTGGTTCTTTACTTGCTGTGTGAGTTTACATTGGGTCTGGAATCAGGGACTGGGGTTTAGCATATTCTCCAGCTCTCCCACTTTACTAGGGTCAGTCTCAATTACTTGACCCTCTCTCTGCTCAATCACTGCCCCTATTTTTGCCCTTGAGGAATCCTGCTCAAATTGTACTTCACATTTTATGGAAGGGCCTGAAGTGTCCCCCACTACCATGATCACCTAGCACTGCCATTCCCCTGATGGGGGTGGGGGTTTGCCCGCTTTTGCGCCCCAAGATCCACCAGCCCTGATCCGCCTGGTGGGGAGTACCCCACCCCCAAAGTCCACTGTCTGTGTAACGGCAGATAGCAGGGAGGGGTGAGCTTGGGGTTCACAATCTCCAGCCAGGTGACTTGGAAGATTTATTGCCTATTGTGTTCTACCAAGAGCAGGAGATCAAGTGGCGTAACTGTGAGCTGTACACCATGGAATTTGTAATGGCCAATTACTATTTTGATTATAAAATGACCAGAACCAATCAATGCTTTTACTTTGCTTTGTATAAAAACTTCTGCCTTCTGGAAGAAAGGCAGAGAACACTCTGGTCGCTGGTTGTGTTCTCTCTTATCTGTGTAGACAATAAAAGTACTTAAGAATTCTCACTGATTTGACTCTATTACTCTCTGAAGTAAATTGGTTCAGCTTTGGGGGGGGGGACTTGCTTTGAGTGCAACAGTGGGAAACCTATGTCTGTCTACCCAAGGGCACATGTGGGCTTCCCCAAATAGTGCCCCCGGGAATTTCCCCATGTGCACTATGATCCATTTCTTGAGCAAGCAGGTATCTGTCATTTTTTCACAGTTCAGCTCCTTCACCCGGGTTTCCAGAAGTTAGATTTCTGAATGTAGCCTGATGCTTGCTGGTTCACACACAAGAAGATCCGCAGTCTGCCATTTCACACACTGCAGCTGCTGAGATATGTTTTGAACTGTTGATAACTGATTGTAGAACAACTGTATATATTTTTTAAATCACATCTTTAAATAGTTGTGTTGCTTTCAAACCATGGGACAGGTGAAAAAGGCAGACAAAGGAATAAGCACATAGCAGAGCACAGAGTTCTCAGCAATGAGTAATAGCCACTGGGGGGGGATGCTTGTGCTGTAACCTTGGTTATAACAACAGTCTTGGGTCTATGGAATGTTGGGAGAAAGGGATTCCCCATAATTCCAGAGGGATAGTTGTGTTAAATTGGTTGCTGTGGCATCAACAGCGCCACCTCTAAGTTGTGGCCAAATGACAGAATTACAAGGAAAGTAGCTACATCAGCCTGGTAGATTTTTAACAAAAGACCAGAGGAAATTTGCTTCCTCCCCTCCCCCATTCACTCACTAGTCTGAGCAACATAATGAATTCTTTTCTTGCTGGCTACGGACAAACTTGGCGCCTCTCAGTGCCTTTAGCAGCCAAGTCTTACCCTGACTTAGCTTGTAAAGGAGAACTATACCCCCTGATTAATATTGTTTCGGTCACAGCAAAGAAACCCTACTGAGACTTACGTTGTCCGTGACGTCCAGGAAAGCTTCTTGATCGCACAACAGCAGCACGCTAGATGCACATCCTGAGACAGCTGCAGGGGGTGCGTGAAAAAGGGAGGGGGCTAGAGTTAACAGTTAAGTTTTTAAATATAGCTAGAATGATAGTTCCTTGTTTAGATAGCCGTCTCTTCTCTGACCAAGAGCCGTGGGTGATTTTTAGAAGCAATGCATCCTAGGAGCAATAAGGCATGTCTGTGTCCATGTTTACAAATATTAACCAGTAAAACTGACACCTCTGCTCATCTCTTGCCTTGGTCTTGGGGTTACTATTAGTGGGTTGTGTAACTCACCGGCATGCTTTACTATCACCAGTGGGATCTCCCATGCTCTGATCCCACTGGTGAACCAATGATTATTTTTATTATTTATTTAATTGGATTTCTATCCCGCCCTCCCTGCATAGCAGGCTCAGGGTGGGTTCCATCATAAAAACTATAGTTAAAAACAATTAAAATACATCAATTAAAATACCATTACTTGTATTCCCAGCTAGCACCTCAGCAGATGAGGTCTGATCCACTGAAGGGGAGGCCTGATAGAATGTGGATGCCCACTGCCTCAACTAAAAGCTTGACGGAAGAGCTCCATCTTGCAGGCCCTGCGAGACTGTAAAAGGTCCCACGGAGCCCTGATCTCATATGGGAGCTCATAGGGGAGACATCTGTATTCACTCAAGAGCCAAACAGAGAGCCTGTTTCCAGGTGCAAGAACAGCCCGACAACATCCATGTTCCATTTGTGGATTCCACCCACAGCATCTCCTGCAAGTACTGCTTAGAACACTTGAGATTTGTGCTGTTTCATAGCTCAGCAGCAGTTCCAAGGCCTGGTACGGGGTTGTGTTTAGCCCTGCCAGATGGGTTCCATGGGGTTCCATGGGGTTCCCACAGACCTGAAGCCACAGGCTTTGCAGCACAACTGGGCAAGTGAATGAAGAGCGAAGCAGTTGCTGTACTTGCAGGAAAGCTGAGGTGTCTCATATGGTGAACTGCTTCGTTGTTCAAAGCAGGATGAAGAGAGGTCAGCCTTGACGAAGGAATCTCTTGTTTGGAGTGAGACTCTAGATTCCCATTGGGCCCTAGTAGGAAGATATATAAATAAACAGGGCAGAGTTCAAACCTATGTGTAGGAGCATCTTACACACGGATTTGAACACCACCCTGTTTGTTTATACCTTGCCCTTCTCCCCAGTGGTGATCCGAAAGAAGCTTACAGCATTAGAGCCAGTTTGGTGTAGTGGTTAAGTGCACGGACTCTAATCTGGGAGGACCGGGTTTGATTCCTCACTCCTCCACTTGCACCTGGCTGGACAGCCTTGGGCAAGCCGTAGCTCTGATAAGAGCTGTTCTTGAAAAAGAGCAGTTTCTGTCAAGAGCTCTCTGAGCCCCGCTTACCTCACAGAGTGTCTGTTGTGGGGAGGGGAAGGGAAGGGAGTTTGTAAGCTCCTCTGAGACACCTTTGGGTAGTGAAGGGCGGGATAATCCAATCCTTCTTCCTCTTCTTCTTCTTCTCCCCTCCTCCATTTTATCCTCTCAACAACCACCCTGTGAAGTAGATCGACTTGAAAGAGAGTGAATGACCCAAGGTCACCCAGTGATCTTCCATGTTTGAATGGGAACTTGAACCTGGGTCTCCCAGCTCCTAGGCCCATTCTGCATCTAGCATTCGCTCCGTTGTTTTACCTAACCCACACAGGAACAGAAAAAGATGCAGCTCAAAACCACATTCAAATACCCCGGGCCAATGCCATACTGACTGCAGAGTCACCCTTGAATGGCCATAAAACGGCCATGAATCTGTGCAGACGGTACCATGAAACCAAGAGATCAAAGGAAGTGAAACTGGCATGCAGTATAAGATCTGACAATCAAAGAAAGTGAAAGTGGCATGCAGTGTAGAGGGAACTTTCTGTTCCAATGTGGGTTTGGTAAAACAGCGGAGCAAATGCTAGATGCAGGTTGGGCCCTAGTCTGACACTCCAACTACACACCAGACGGTTTCTCAAATGGCTTTTGGTAGCAAATGGCTTTGAGGTCTCACCTGCCCAGTGCAGCGGCGTACGATTCTGTCCATCTACACAGTCTTCATTGGCTCCATGCTGCAGGGAGGCAATTTTTAAAAAATATTAACAGACTTCTCTAATTCGCTACAGCCTAACGGTAGGAGCGCTTTATAAAAATGGCAAGGGGAAAATCAGCACAGGAAAATGCAAATTGCAAAATGTTGTATATAAAAGGATGCCATACAGTTGGGAAATGCTATAGCTTGGATGTTTTCAAGTGGAGGCTGGACGACCATCTTTCGGGTATATTGTATGGCTGTCTCTCGGCTATGCTCCTGCAGAGTGCAGGGGGTTGGACTAGATGACCTGCAAGGTCCCTTCCAACTCTAACATTCTATGATTCTAAGTCACCAGAAAAAGAGTTTCAGTTTTGGAATGTTTGCTACAAAATATGTATCCACATCCTTGTTGTATGTACCCTGGCACTTAGGGATGCATGAAACCCCCAATGGAATTCCACTCTGACATCCATTTCCCTAAAAACACATCCTAGATATAAGATGATAATGTTTGTGTGCCTGTATTTTTGATATCACCTTCTCAGTTTTATTGGAGTTTATTTATAGTACACATACAGTTCTTTCATTGCTGCTCTGTATCATGGCTGTTGTAGTCTTTATACAGCAACTTTTATGCTTGACCATGTGCAGAATAGGAGATATTTATTGGATGAATGTGCAGCAGGTCTCATAAAATTAACACAGGTTTCAGTAAGCCCTTCTCCCCAATTGATTTTTGAAACATGTTTCTACTAATAAAGAACCACACATTTTAAAACCAATTCTGATTTTAGGTAAAACCCAGAGCATATAATGGGATAAGCAGTCTCACTCAGTGACCAGAGAGAAGTCCTTAAAGAATAGTGGTTATGAATTTTAAGTGCGTGTGTAGCCAGGGTTTTTTAAATGGGAGTCAGGGGGCACTGAAATTCGTGGCTTGGAGTGCAGGTGCGTGGCCCCCACTTCTCCCCCAAAGCATTTAAAGGGTCTCTTTAAATGCTTTGAGGGAGAAGCAGGGGGAGGCTTCTTCACAAAAGTCAGGGGCCTTGAAAGGAAGTTGGGGGGCCAGGCCCCAGGAGGCCCCACCGTATCTACAGGCCTGCACACAAGCCAAATAAATAAATAATAATATGTAAATTAGGGGTGTATTTTATCATTTTGTTTGTTTGTTCTGGCTTGTGTTCCATTCCTTCTGAATTCCAGTTGAACTAGAAGATTTTCTAAAAGTAATTCTGGAACTGAAGCTTGTGAACTGTGCCACACCCTTAAGTTCCTTCTCATTTTTCACCCCTGCTGTACTGGTGTCAATAAAACTCTGCAAAAAAATGATCTCAGTGTAGTTTATGTAGGACTGCAGCAAAATTCCTCTTGTGCAGCTTCTACTGGTGCATACATGCCTCCTGCACATCAGTAAAAAGAATCTGATGCAATCCTAGGTCTGATCTCTTGACTTACGTTAGGTTTCTGGCATTTAGCAATGCACACGTTGCTAATGGGAATGCAGCAGATACTGCATGCACCACACTGTGTACAGAATGCAGAAATCTTTTTAAAAAAACACCGAACGATGGAAAATTCCTCATGCATCTGGTCATCTCTGAAACAAGATTCACTTGTGAACTTCAAAAGACAGAAGAAAATTTGGATGAGGAGAATTTTAGAAGCGATGAACATATTTAGGTTTCTTACATTGGTCCAACTGGTTCAGGATAACATATTCTGACTGACAGCAGTTCTCCAAGATCTCAGGTGGCTCCGTTCCCCAATACCTGCTACCCTTTAGAACTCAAGAACTGAATCTTGGAAATTCTCCATGCAAAGTATATTTCTATAATTTAGCTGCAGCCCCGCCTATTAGTATACCGATCCTAATGATTATACAACATTTATTTCATTGGCAGAATCTGGGGGTCTTGACCAATGTTCCCTCTAAGCTGAGTTACTGTGAGCTAGCTCACAGTCTTTTAGCCTCTGGCTCACACATTCTTATCTTAGCTCAGGAAGGACAACTCCAGAGCAAACGAATTTATGCAGCAGCCAAATCGCTCGCTCACAACTTTAATGCCAGTAGCTCACAAAGTAGAATTTTTGCTCACAAGACTCCACAGCTTAGAGGGAGCATTGGTCTTGACCACAAGATATATGTGTATGTTAAGCGCCATCAAGTCTTTTCTGACTTATGGTGATTCTATTAATTAATGACCTCCAAAACGTCCTCTTGTTAGCAGGCTGGCTCAGGTCTTACAAACTGAGTGCCGCGGCTTCCTTGATGCAGTCAATGCATCTCATGTTGGGTCTTCCTCTTTTCCTGCTGCCTTCAGCTTTTCTTAGCATTATTGGTTTTCCCAGTGAGTCTTCTTGTCTTCTCATAATGTGACCAAAGTATGATAACGGTAAAGGGTAAAGGTTTCCCTTGCTCGAAAGCTAGCTGAATCCGACTCTAGGGGTGCGGTGCTCATCTCCATTTCCAAGCTGAAGAGCCAGCGCTGTCTGAAGACGTTTCCATGGTCATGTGGCCGGCATGACTAGATGCCAAGGCGCACGGAATGCTGTTACCTTCCCACTGAAGCGGTACCTATTTATCTGCTTGCAATTTCTTGCTTTCGAACTGCTAGGTTGGCAGGAGCTGGGACCAGAGATGGGAGCTCACTCCGTCATACAGCACTTGGGTCTCGAACCGCTTAACGACCGATCTGCAGTTCAGCGTCTTAACCACTGAGCCACCGCGGTTTAAGTCATTTCAGATTCTAGGGATAATCCAGGCTTAGTGCCGCCTAATGCAAGAATCAACAGAGTCATAAGGTTGCCAACTTGGGAAATACCTGGAGATTTGGGGGATTGAGCCTGAGGGGGCAGGGTTTGTGAGGGGAAGGGACCTCAGCAGGGGATAATAGAGTCCACCCCCCCAAAGCATCCATTCTCTCCAGGGGAACTGATCACTGTAGTCTGGAGATCAG
>NW_015165831.1:2176501-2193142 GCF_001447785.1 Gekko japonicus | reverse complement strand
GTTTCTGCTGTTGGGTGTGGCCTGTTATGCTAATGAGCTCCTGCTGGGCGTGGCCAACTCAGGAGCCAGCCGGAACTCCGTTCCTGTGCGTTCCTGCCCAAAAATAGCCCTGGATTTTGGCTTCTGTTCAAAGTTGGGAGAGATCCAATGCAGGTTTTTTCCCACAGTGTCAAGTTTCCCCGTGCCTGCACTTGTATTCCTCCGCTGTTTGCCCGTGTTTCCGCAGATGTTTCCGCAGTCCCAGGAGCAAAAACGCAGTTTGTTCCCTGTTCCTTTGCAGCATCAGACTTTCCTATTTCTGGGGATTCCCATGCTGCGCTGCAAGAGGGGTCAAACTGCGCTTTTGCTCCTGGGAGGGAGAAATCATCTGTGGAAACGAGGGAAAGCTGCGGATGAATAGAAGAGCAGGCGGGGGGGAAACTTGACATCGTGGAAAACGTCCCAGTTGCACTCATAGCCCCTATGAATGTCCTCCTTCCCCCCATATTTAGAAAGAACTATACTTATGTGCCTGTTTTCAAAGGCAATCATTGACTCTGCACCTCTCATTCGAATCCTGTTTTATGAGGCATCGTTAACTACAAAGAGGGGAGGTTGCTGGACCTCATTGCCTTGGAGGCACAGCTAACCAAGACATCGGCAAAATAAGCCGTCAAGCAGGAAACTCCTTGCCACCTCAAATTTTCGCAACACGCCCTTCCCCCCCCCCAAATTTTGTTCTCATCTCGGGATTTAACACCCCACCCAGCTCTTACCCTTCCCAGTCACCTCTGTGTCGAAACTACCCCCCACGGGTGTGTCTTGCAACATCACGGGGAAAACAACTAGACCCAGAGAAAGTTGCATGGGAGAACACGAGCAGGTCTTCCACACTCATAAGACTGTGGAGGGGCTGTGGCTTGATGGGTAGACCATATGCTTTGCACACAGAAGGTCCCAGGTTTGGTTCCAGGTCGCACCATTTAGAGTGTAATACTTAGCTAAGATTGTAGCTATTGTTTCAAGACGAGACGAGAGTGCTTTTGCACTGTGCCAAGTTTATGGTGTGTACCATCAAGCACAGCTGGCCACGCCTTCCATGGACTCACCTGCATATTATATTTTCCCTGGGGACATCCATTGTTTGACTTGAGAGCAGTGGAGTTCTGTGCTTCCCAGGTACAGGTGGCTTCAGTTCCGACCGGGAATACAGTGCATGGGGGAAAGGGAGCTTCAATCTTCCCTTGTGCCAGTTGCCTGGCCTGAAACAGTCCCAGGGAACCACTGGTTGCCCCATTAGGGGCTCCACATGTACTGAGGGCCTACACATTACATTTCCAAGTGGGGCAAGAAGCAACTCCCAGGGGCATCTCAGGTGAAGAAAATGGTATTGGGGGGTGGGGGGAGAAGAATCCTCTCGATGTGTGCCGTAGTCTCAGTACAAATTGGGACTGGATGCACTTGGAAATCACAGAACTCCAAAACATGTCTCTTGAGGGGACCCACAGACATCCCCAGGGGAAATGCAATGTGTTGTTGGGCCCTTTAAACTGAGTCATTGTTTTTGCTGTTCGGTCAGGGCCATCCCTTTCCAGCAGGCAAATCAGGCGGAGATTGATGGATTTCCTAGATCGACCCGGAAACCAAGGGGTATGTGTTACTCTAGAAATACCAATTGCTTTATGCGCATTAAGAAATAAGAAGAGCCCTGCTGGATCAGACCAGTGGTCCATCTAGTCCATCATCCTGCCTCGCACAGTGGTAGCCAAGTGAGCAGGCATAGACACTGGCGCTTCCTTAAGGAACAACACATCCCATGGTTCACCGAGGAGTTGTCTGCTAGTCAGGTTCATGCCGCTTAGTTACCAACCTCCTGGTGCAGCCTGGACTTCTACCAGAATTACAACTTATCTCCATAGTACAGACATCCATTGCTCTAGAGGAAATGGTTAGATAGATTCAAGTCCAGTAACACCAGAGGTCATTTCGGGGGGGAACGTGGGGGATCGCAGTTCCCCCGGGTGAGGTATGGGGGGCGGGGCACATGACGAAGCCCCGCCTTGCACTCCCGCCGGCCTTGCAGGTCCACCGCCAGGCCCCTCATGGGGCTCAGCAGTGGAGCTGCAAGGCCGGCGGCGGCCGGGACCGTTGGGGGCAGGGTGTGTGGCCTTATGACACACTTCTGGTGATGTCAGAGGGTGTGGCCTTATGACACTCTTCCGGTGATGTCAGGGTGTGTGGCAAATGCTAATGAGTTATGCTAATGAATTCCCCTAGCTCTTTTTCTATGAAACGACCCCTGAGTAACATCTTAGAAACCAACAAGATTTTTGGGGGGAACGAGCTTTCATGAGCTAAAGCTCCCATCCTCAGCTTTGACTCTTGAAAGTTCATACCCAAAAAAAACCTTGTTGGTGCGACTGGACTCAAATCTAGCTCTTCTACTGTGGACCAACATGGCTGCTGCCCTCTGAAACGACATGGAGGAAATGGCCTCTAGGAAATAATGACATCCTTGCTGAGCTCTTCCCCTTCTCTAAACTCCGCCCTCCACAGACACTGCATCCAAATCTCCAGGAAATTCCCAAACTGGAGTTGGCAACTGTATTCCCACTGATTCTGCCAGGTAAAACAGCCCCTTCTAGAGCAGCAGAGGAGGACTGACAGCTCTCTCTTCACGTATGCTGTTGCTATGAAACTTGGAACTGACTTTTGGCTTTCTCATTTCTTGACCAGCTGGATTCCGCAATGTAGGGGGAGGGGATTTCTGGTGCCCCAACAACTGAAGTAATCACCTTGTAAGAGAGAAGCCAGTGCTGGATGAGGCCAATGGCCCATCCAGTCCAACACTCTTGTCACACAGTGGCCAAAAATACCAGGTGCCATCAGGAGGTCCAGCAGTGGGGCCAGGACACTAGAAGCCCTTCCACTGTTGTCCCCCCCCCAAGCATCAAGAATACAGAGCATCACTTGCCCCAGAGCCCCTAGCTATCCCTTGTGGCTAATAGCCACCGATGGACCTCTGCTCCATATGTTTATCCAATTCCCTCTTGAAGCTGTCCATGCTTGTAGCCGCCGCCACCTCCTGTGGCAGTGAATTCCATGTGTTAATCACTCTTTGGGTGACGAAGTACTTCCTTTTATCCGTTCTAACCTGACTGCTCAGCAATTTAATTGAGTGCCCCACAAGTTCTTGTATTATGCTCCTGGCCGGGATAGACCAATGGCTGGACTCCATATAAGGCAGGAATGACCAGAATTCCCCAGTTGTGCATGTAAATGCCTTCTCATGTGCTCTCTTTTGGGATGATGTCCTATTAAAATTTGAATTGTTAATGTTGTTGTTCTGTAGGGACCAGCATCTTCCCTAGCATCTCTAGAAATTAAATCTCTTGAGTGGGGAATGGATGCACCTTCTCTGTCTCTAATACATACCATTAAGCAAACATGTATGACTATTAAGGCGCCTCCATCATTTCGAACACAGCCTGTCATTTGGTGAGGCTTATTCAGAACAATTACCAGATTGTAGGATAGTAACACCTTTCCAGAGTACCTTTACCCTAAAGAAGAAGTAAATGGGTACCTCAAGAAGCATGAGGCTAGAGCCTTTGGCAATCTGTAGTTCAGAGGGGAAGGTCAGACAACAATTCTTAGACTGAAAATAGTGGCAAAGAATGTTCCTGTTTTCTGTCCCTGTTTTCGTCTGTGACTTATGGGAAATTAGGTTTCCATCTTTCATTCCCCATGCCTTTACTCATTAGGGTGGGGCCAATTGATAGTAAGCATTGCAGGTGGGGGCATGTCTGTTTCGTTCATTGCACCACGCAGTGGAGTTGCAAGGACTTTAACAATCAAATAAAAAAGTAAATACAATTGCCCACAGAGCAAGATATCTCCATTTCCAACCGAGGTTTGCTGCTCATGTGTGAGTACAGACTAGATGGTTTACCAGACTGGCTCAGTCGCAAAAGCAAAACTAGGCACAAGACTTTGCTATGGATCTAAGGAACCCATGGCATGGCACCCATGGATGCCACACTGGGGATTGCTGCGACCCCTGGGAGACTGGTCGGGGTGGGACTTACCTAGCTCCATCCAGTGATGCCACTAGATCACTGCCCTCACCTGGATAGCCCAGGCTAGCCTGATCTCACCAGATCTTGGAAACTAAGCTGGGTCAGCCCTGACTAGGGGTCATTTTGTAGAAAAACAACAGCAAGAGCTCATTAGCATACCTAATAGGTTATTAGCATAAAAGCATAATAGCTAATGTTGCATATGCCACGCCCCCTGACATCACCGGAAGTGATGTCAGAAGGGAAAACAAAAAGGGGGGAGGCATCTTCAAAAGCTTCCCCTTCCCTTCCCCGGGGGGGGGGAGCAAAGAGAGAAAGGGTTTAAAGGCTTGTGCCTGCTCCTTGGCTGCCGAAGTGGTGTTCCGGCGCGCTCCGGCCCCAAATGACCCCTGGCCCTGACTAGTATTTGGAAGGGCAGCCTTCAAGGAATACCAGGGTCATGACGCAGAGGCAGGCAATGGCAAACCACCTCTGAAATGTCTCTTGCCTCAAAAACAAGTCTAGCTCACCACCTACTGGTGCATAATGCTAAAGAGCTAGAACTTCTGGCTGCCAGACAATCTTAGGATCTCCTGGATATACTACACACAATGCCATATGATAATTATTATTACTACATCACTTCCAGCTGTGTAATCAGATGTGATGTCAATGCATCATGGGATGCTCTAGGACAGCCGTGTCAAAAACAATGCCCGGGGACCCATCTAGGACTCTTATGCGGCCTGCGAGCAACTGTTGCAAGGGAGGGGGTGCTGGAGGGAGTGGGCGGAGTCACTCTATTGTGGCTTCAGCATGGCAGAAGAGCCTCATCTGCAGCAGTCAAGCACTGTGGGGACATCTGCCCAGTGCTGCACTGCTGCCTCTCCAGTCCGCCTATGTGGGTTTTCCTCTGCACTCCATAGAGGATGGTACAGAATTGTTTTCTGTTGCTTCAGAAGGTCGGACCAGAACCAACAGGTTGAAATTAAATCAGAAGAGTTTTCGGCTAAACATTAGGAAGAACTGAGCGGTTCCTCAGTGGAATAGGCTTCCTCGGGAGGTGGTGGGTTCTCCTTTTTTGGAGGTTTTCAGACAGAGGCTAGATGGCCATCTGACAGCAATGCTGATTCTGTGATCATGAGAGGGAGGGCAGGAAGGGTTGCCTCAGTGCTTAGTTCTTGTGGCCCTTTCTTACACAACGAGGGAAATGTTGATTGCCACTTTGGGGTCAGGAAGCAATTTTTCCCCAGGCCAGTTTGGTCGGAGATCCTGGAGGTTTTTTGTCATCTTCTGGGTGTGGAACAGAGGTCACTGGAGGTGTGGAGGAGGAGGAGGTATTTGTGAATTTCCTGCCTTGTGCAGGGGTTGGACTAGTTGACCCTGGCGGTCCCTTCCAACTCTATGATTCAATGATTCTAGGAGATGGAGCCAACCAAAAAATGTCAGGAAGTCAGGTGATTTATAACTCTAATAGTAACTCTTCAACATTTCAGGCCGAAGTTCAGCTTAACAGGACACCTTTCTAAATGAACACATTGTTTTAACCTAGCCTTACTTCTAAAATTCTGACAATTAAATTTAATGCCTTTCAAATTTTAAATAGATGGTATCTTACACCCGCATGGATTTCTCAATATCATAAAAACATTTTGGAAGAGCTTATATGGAGATTATTTACATCATTTTTGGAGTTGCCCTGTGGTTAAGAAATTCTGGAATCAGGTACTTCCACAAATAGAAGAAATCTTGGGTACAACCATTTCTCGACAACCTGAAGTAATCCTTCTAGAAATAGGCCAACTGAGTAACTTATATAAATCTAAACCATGATAGCAACTCTATTGTTGATTGCTAAGATGGAAATAGCAAGGAAATGGAGAAAAGCAACGGGCCCCTCTTTAACGGACTGGTACAATGGTGTATGGGCTCATTTTGTTTTAGGAAAAATCTGCACTGCCAATCAGATCACCGGTAGCCAATCAGAAGTCCCTCTGGCCAAAAGCCCCACTTGCCTCTGCTCACTTTCTAAAAACACCATATTGGGACCAGTGTTCCCTCTAAGCTGAGTTAGTGTGAGCTAGCTCACAGTTTTTCAGCCTCCGGCTCACACATTTTTGTCTTTGTTCAGGAAGGAGGGCCCCAGAGCAAACTAATTTATGTAGTAGCCAAATTGCTCGCTCACAGCTTTTATGCCAGTAGCTCACAAAGTAGAATTTTTGCTCACAAGCCTCCTCAGCTTAGAGGGAACATTGATTGGGACCCCTGCTCTGGGATTTGCCTGAAACTCTATGGTAAAAGTGAATCCTAGAACATCCCATGATGTAGTAACATCACTTCTGGCTACACAGCCAGAAGTAACAGTGTGGCATTGTGGAATGCCATTTTGCTCCGCCATATCCCCCCACTGCCCCCTTGAGTACTGATAGGGGAGCCCTAGTGACAGTTCCGCTAGTAGAGTGCAAATGGCAGCCCTGATCACTGCCTTGTCTGCTGCATATTGCATTCATTTCAGGGCTCTTTTTGTAGAAGAAGCCCAGCAGGAACTCATTAGCATAATAGGCCACACCCAACAGCAGAAACTCATTAGCATATTAGACCACACCCCTGATAGCACATCATATTAACATATTAGGCCACACCCCCATGTTGCCAGAAGTGTGGTCATCCAGCCACACCCACCTTTTGCTTCTTATTTTGTTTACCTTGTTGTCAAAACCCAGGGCTTTTTTTGTAGCAGGAACCCTTTGCATGTTAGGCCAGACACCCCAATGTAGCCAATCCTAATAAGTTTCTGCTGTTGGGTGTGGCCTCTTAATGAGTTCCTGCTGGGTGTGGCCAACTTGGGAGCCAGCCGGAACTCCGTTCCTGTGCGTTCCTGCCCAAAAATAGCCCTGCATTTACTCTGCCGTAGCCTGTCCTGCACTGTTTTTAAAAGCCAATGAGGTGCTTGTTCTTTAGTCAAAGATACTCTAGAAAAATATACTTCTCCTATAAACACCATTCTGAGCCCGCTCTGCGAGGAGCATCGTATAGAAGCTTAATAAGTAAGTAAACAAATAAATCTGTTATCAGCTCAAAACGAAGCACACAGTGAAATGGCAAGCAAGAAGGATGCTTTCCCACTCAGAGCCTGAAATCCTGGGGAAGGGGCTGAACCCTGAAGAACGGCAATGTTACTGAATCATCCAGACAGGCACAACCATAGACCATCTCGCCACCCTTGTGACCCATCAAGTCCTTCGCACATCCTCAGTGGCACCCTTCTCTTTATTTCCCGCATTCCAGAGGGGAACCACCAGCACTGAAAACAGGCCCAGAAGCAGGGGATGAAGCTTGAAACAAATGAAGGCCTGGGAGGCTTTGACAGGAAGGAAGAGCAGTCTCTGTTACCTGCAGAAGGACTTTCACACACTGAGGCTGGCAAGCGATGGTAGCCAAATGTAAAGCTGTACTGCCTGAGGGGGGAAAAACAAAATGGAAATTATCACACAGTGTGTATCAAACCCCTTCCTGTGGGGCATCCTGTGGGTATTCTGATTTGGAAACAGGTAACTTTTTCCTCGATGTCTCAAGCGCACGAGATGGTCATAGACATTTAACATGTATTTTAAACAGAAGTGTTGGGCAGGGAATTTAGGGCTGCCAAGTGGGGGCGGGGAAATCCCCACTTTGGAGGCCCGATTTCCGCTGCCGCGGAATTGGGCCCCGGGGGGAACTCCGCCCCCCGAAGCGCAGTGTGGCCAGCCACGTCGCTCACGTTGGGGGCGTGGCCCAGATGGTTTTCCCTCCGACGATCTGGGCCACGCCCTTAACGTGAGCGACGTAGCACGTCACTTCCTGTGACGTGCTGGCGGCGCGCGCGCACCGCCGAAGAGCTCCCGGAGCCCAGCGAGGCTCCCCTGCCACCAAGGTAAGAAGACTTGGCAACCCTAATCGTGGCCCCGCCCCCAGCGTGCGACGTCACTTCCGGTGACGCGCACGCCGGGGAGGGGTTTCCCCCGGGCCCCGATTCCCCGGCGTCGGGAAACGGAGCCTCCGGGGTGGGGTATTTCCGCCCTACCGGGGGAGTTGGCAGCCCTATCTCCTGCCTCCTCCTGGCTGAATGAAAGCCGGAAGCGGGGGGTGGGGCTTCATCATGTGCCCCACCCCCCTGTACCTCACCCGGGGGAACTGCGTTCCCCCCCGAAATGACCTCTGATCCTACTACTTATTGACCACAACAGAATTCTAATCTGCACTGGAAGCCTGTTCCAAAAGTAGGGTTGCCCGTGCCAGGTTGGGAGATACCTGGAGATTTGGGGGTTGGAGCCCGAGGAGGGCAGAGTTTGAGAAGAGGAGGGACTTCAGTGAAGCATAATGCCATAGGGTCTGTTAAGTACGAGACTCAACACAGCTAGTGAACAGTGAATCAGCTTTATTAACAAAGTCAGAAGAAATCAGAACAAGACAAAAACATAGAGCAACAGGCTCTCTTTTAAACAGTACGGGCTTGGGAGGCCACGCCCACATGTCAGCTAACAACCAATAACTATTTACAGATAAGGTCCAATCAGAGTGCTTCCCACCAGAACATTGCGCAGCTCTGATTGGTCTATTTACAATCCTGATTCAGACTCAAGCTTTACATAGTTTTCACTACATAACAGGGTCCAACTTCCAAAGCGGCCATTCTCTCCAGGTGAGCTGATCAGCTCTAATCAATGCTCCCTCTAAGCTGTGGCGTCTTGTGAGCAAAAATTCTACTTTGTGAGCTACTGGCATTAAAGCTGTGAGCGAGCGATTTGGCTGCAGCGATTTTGGCCTGAGCTAAGACAAGAATGTGTGAGCCAGAAGGTAAAAAACCTGTGAGCTAGCTCACACTAATTCAGCTTAGAGGGAACATTGGTTGTAATCTCAGGAGATCTCCAGCCACCACCTGGAGACTGACATCCCTATCCAAAGGGTTAGCTGCTGCAGAAAAAACAGAAAGCAGTCATGTTGCCCTTTAAAGACTAATCGATTGGGGCACACCTGGCAGGCCTTGACAACACCCTCCAACATTACACAGACAGACAAATACTTGTAACGCTCCACTTCTTACACACTCCTGCAGGCTGTAGGCTTCCTTCTTATACGGTGGTGTATTTATTTACTTTGCAATGGCCTGTCCTTTGTGAACTGGAAAGTCAAGAAAGTGATTTTGATACATTAGGAAGGCATTGTCGCCGTCAGATGCGTTCTCAAAAGTTCAAAATGGAACTCAGCAGCTGTTCTTATAAGTGATGCCGGGCTATACAGTGCATGACCCTTCAGTGGCCGTGCCTCTCTGTGTGTTTACACTGTGCTAGTGAAAAAAAGTATCCACTCTCTCCTACTTGCATGTTTAAGTCCTACAGACGCTGCATATAGAGTTGAACCCTGAAGAATGGTAATGTGAACAACTCATGCTCACAAAACTTTAACAAGGCATTCTTCAAAAGTCCAAAATAGGAGCAGTTAATTGAGCAGGCACTGAGCTCAGGAAACTGGGGTTGTCCCTGGCAAATAGGATCCACAGAAGTGCATAGGTCTCCTGAAACGTATATATATATTTTTAATGACCTAGAGCCAGCTTAGGCCTGTGACACCCCACGCCAATGTTCCCTCTAAGCTGTGGAGTCTTGTGAGCAAAAATTCTATTTTGTGAGCTACTAGCATTAAAGTTGTGAGCGAGTGGTTTGGCTACTGCATAAATTAGTTTGTTCTGGAGCCTTCCTTACTGAGCTAAGATAAAAATGTGTGAGCTGGAGGCTAAAAAGCTGTGAGATAGCTCACACTGACTCAGCTTAGAGGGAACACTGCCCCACGCCTTGCGAAACATAGCCCACCTGTCATATATGGCACCCCCCTCCCCCAAAAAAAGCCTTGATCAATTTGCTGTTTTGGTTGCTTCCCTTGAACTGCAAAATGGTAGGGGGTGGGATGTGTTCGACAGGCACTTGAGCGGCTCTGTTTGGCTTAGCACCACTTCAGCTGTGTGAGACTGTTCTGACTGACCAGTGTGAATCAATATATAAAATTCCTTCTTTCCGATACCTCGTTATCCTCCCTGTTTCAGCTCTTCCCTGGTCCACAACCTCTGTACTGGTACAGTTCTCTAATTAACATAACAGTTTTTAGGCCTTCTAAGCATGTCACCTAGTGCAGTAGACATTAGGGATGCCAGTCTCCAGGTGGGGCCTGGGGATCTCCTGGAATTGCAGTTCATTTCCAGACTAGAGAAATCAGTTCCCTTGGAGAAAATGGATGTTTTGGAGGGTGGACTTCATATCATACCTCACTGAGATCCTTATCCTTCCCAGGCTGCACCCCCAAATCTCTAGGAATTTCCCAGTCTGGACCTGGCAACCCTAAGCTCTCCCATCCCTCACTGGTGGCCAGGGGAAACCTGGCAACCCTAGTAGACTACAGGCCAAACCTCGAATCCCACCTTCGTCGCCAGTATTAAATGCTGGGTTCAAGACGCATTGCAATGAACACTTCTACTTTATTAAGTGATTTCAGGAACAAGACTGAAACCCCAGGGCAAAAGCCCTGTTTAAATAGAATGCAATAAACCACACCCAAACGCACCCTACTCCCAACTATAGGCTATTTACATGACAGAGGTTTCTCACTGGTCACTTACAGAGTCCTTGTGGGCTATTGTTCTAGCGCTCCAAGCTCAGCCACTCTCTGGTATATAGTCCTGATACATAACACCAGATATTACATTTTTGGTGACCTGTGTCTGGGTTCCCCAGCAGCTGCTGGGAATGACATTTAAAGATTACGGAGAGACTTTTTCCGCTTGGAATTATGGCAGAGAGGGTTTCAGTTTCTTCAAAATGGCATGGGGAGAGGCGGCAGCCCTTCTGTACCACAGTTCCAAGCAGAAAAGTTCTCTCTCCGATCTTCAACATGACATTCGCCCCTCCCTACAACAGTTCCCAGTAGAAAAGGTCTCGCTCCGATCTTCAACATGACATTTGCTGCCGCTGCTGCCTGGCTGCAGGGAACACAGTTCGGTCAAGGGAACCCAGACTCAACTAACCCCAAAACCAGAGGTCATTTCGGGGGGGATCGCGGGGGATCACAGTTCCCCCGGGTGAGGTATGGGGGGCGGGGCACATGACAAAGCTGCTTCCGGCTGCCCCGCTTCCGGCCCCCATTCAGCCAGGAGGAGGCAGGAGAAGAGGGAGGGTAAGTTGCTTCCTCCCTGCCTCTCCCCACCCCTGCCTGCCTAGGGCCAGGGAGGGCCTTCGCGGGGCTTCCTTGCACTCCCGCCGGCCTTGCAGGTCCACCGCCGGGCCCCTCATGGGGCTTGGCAGTGGAGCTGCAAGGCCGCCGCCGGCGTCCGGGACCGTTGGGGGCGGGGTGTGTGGCCTTATGACACACTTCCAGTGATGTCAGGGGGTGTGGCCTTATGACACACTTCCGGTGATGTCAGGGGGTGTAGCATATGCTAATGAGTTATGCCAATGAGTCCCCCTAGCTCTTTTTCTACGAAACGACCCCTGCCCAAAACGTGACATCAACTTTGGCCTTTGTGCTGTATGTTGAGACACAGGAAAAAGGAACCCGGCAAGTTGGAGGAGGATTACTGTGCATATTTATGTTTAAGCTATTTACTTCTGTAAGTAGCTCACATGGGAATCTTTCATGTGAGTTAATATATTATTTATGCTGTGGTTTCGGATCACTGGCTGTGACAGTGTGGGTGTTTCCCATCCTGACTGTGTGGGTAGCTGAGCTCGCCCTTGAGGAAATATTTCATTCAGATTTGGAGGCAGCAGGAACTCAAAATGATAAAGTACAGTTTTGTCTGTGAGAGGGGGTAATTGGATATTATTTCCTGCCCAGGTACAGCTGATCAGGATAAGAAGGCTTCTAAGGCCATGAAATCTAGTAGCTGGAAGTTCCACAGTCTGTGCTGTGAGGGATAATACACCCTGTATTTCTGCAAGAGCTGGCAAGATTCTGTTTGTGCTATATATGGCTGACTGCTGCATGGGATATCTGAGAAACTCCAGCAAGCCAAAAAGGTGACTGAGTTAAGCTACCCTGTCAAAGACCTTTAAGGCTCTACCTCTTTTGAAAAACTATTAGAAGAAGAGGAGAAGAGGAGACTGGATTTATACCCCGCTCCTCACTACCCGAAGGAGTCTCAGAGTGGCTTCCAATCTCCTTTCCCTTCCCCTCCCCACAACAGACACCCTGTGAGGTAGGTGGGGCTGAGAGAGCTCTTATAAAGACTGCCCTTGAGAGAACAGCTCTGAAAGAACTTATGACTGACCCAAGGTCACACCAGCAGTTGCATGTAGAGGAGTGGGAATCAAACCCTGGTTCTCCCAAATTAGAGTCTGTGCTCTTAACCACTACACCAAGGTTGGTTTATGTTTGGTTAATGCCATGTATCAATAGGTAGCAAGGCCTGGATTTCACAGACATTGAGCCTTAATCAAAATACTACAATCGCAAAATATCAGCAGCATAAAAACCAACAGACTCTGTGACATCAGAGCAGCTCAGCCAATGGCTAGAACTGTGTAATGTATCAAGATGGCCACAGTCACATGGGCCTGGCCATGCGGTCAAGCTAACCTTCAGACCATCAGTCCGAGCACAATAGCCAGCTTGGATCCTAGCGCGGGCCAATAGGTTCATGCGGATCTGGAACAAGGACCTATCGAAACTCGAGCTTGTAAACAGAACGGATCACGGGTAGCAGGGGTGTGTTGGGTGTGAGCGGGGAACCGCATATAAGCCGGCCTCAGATCGGCTAGTTTATCTTCCATTTTCCAATGCAACCAATAAACGTGAGCTGTTTTCACTATGCTATGCCTGGAACCTCAATACTTTTCACTGGCGACAAGGATGGGATCCAGATGAGTGAGCCAGCCATACTCCAAAGCCAGACCTGCAACGAGCATCAATCAACTGGACACCGTGCACCACGCCGCTTCCCAGCAGCAGAGCACTGCGCCCCGTTCCTCTGATCAACGCTCCCCGCATTGTCCCAGAGTCCTGGCTGCTGCCTCTGGAGCCATCGTAGATTTCGACCACATGCATCCCGAGTTCTGGGAAGCATGGGTGGACAAGCTGACCAACCACCTCGACTTCCATGACATCACCAACGCCGGTAAGAAGAGGGCCCTGCTAGTGAGCTCAGGTTGGGTGACCACCATCCGTCTGGTCAAAGGGCTCATCGCTCCGGTGAAGCTGGAGGACAAAACGTATGATGACCTACTAAAAATCTTGAATGGCTACTTCGTGCCAAAACCCACAAAGATGACAAAACATATGGACTTATGGGCACGTACGCAAAAGTCTGGGGAAGCCGCCACCGTTTACATGGCAGAGCTACGACAGCTAGCCATGGATTGCGAGCTGCCAGGGGTCGAAGAGATCATCCTCACACAGTTCATCTGGGGCCTCCGTGACCCCAAACTAAGGAGGAAGCTCATGGGAACCGCCAAGCTGACAGCCGAGACCACACTGCAGACAGCCAACACATTCGAAAAGTTGCGTCGGGATTGACCGCCATCAGCAGCGTCACACCAGATGTCCCCCGCAATGGACCCAAGCTCCTCAGACGAGGAAGATGTGATACAAGTCTGGCGGCCCGCTCGACACAACTCCTGTCCTCCACCGTCCGGGACAGCCTCCAGTTCACCAGCAACCTGTGCAAGCTGTGGAGAGGCGCACGAAAGACGGTTCTGTTGGTTCCGGGATGCCGTTTGTCGCTCCTGTGGAAAGCAGAGCCACATCGCCCGCGCCTGCAGGTCCAAGGGAAGCCAACCGCATCTTGTCCTGGATTATGGACTGGGTGGGGAGGGGCTGGCCCGCAGGTCAAGTGGGCCTAGAATTTGCTGCATATACATCCAGACGGGATGAACTGTTGGCACATAAAGGGTGCCTCCTGTGGGGAAGTAGAGTGGTGATTCCCTACCCCCTGCAAATGCTCGTGCTAGAGGCGCTGCACAAAACCCACCCGGGGATCGTGCGCATGAAAGCCTTAGCGCGCAGCTACGTGTGGTGGCTAGGGATGGACGGGGAAATAGAGGGACGGGTTAAACACTGTCAACCCTGCCAAGAAACGAGACCAGCCATGGGAACCCTCACCCAAGCCCTGGGCTCGCCTGCACGTGGATTTTGCAGGCCTGTTCCAGGGACAGACATTTTTCATTCTAGTAGATGCATACTCTAAATGGCTGGAGATACTCCCTGTCGCATCTACGTCATCCAGAGCTGCAATCAAGGACATGTGGAAAATATTTAGTATATATGGAATCCCCAACACTCTGGTGTCGGACAATGGAACTGCGTTCACGTCTGCTGAGTTTCTGGAGTTCATACAGTACTATGGAATTCGGCATGTCCGTTCTGCACCATTTCACCCAGCCACTAACAGCCAGACGGAACAAATGGTGCGCACAACCAAAGAATCGCTCCGCAGGGTCATGCAGGGCAAATGGGACTAGCGGCTAGCGACGTTCCTGTTCAGACAATGGACTACACCACACTCCGCCACAGGTCGTTGTCCCGCTGAACTCCTGATGGGCCGGCACTTGACAACCTGGCTGGACCGCTTACATCCAGACCAGGCCCCCGACCACAGCCCAGGCCTGGTCCAACGAAGAAGCACCGCGAGAATTCTTTCCAGAGGATCCAGTATACGCTTGGAACTATGGCAGAGGACAACCTTGGGTGCCAGCCCGAGTGGTAGGGGTGACAGGACCTCTCTCTTACGAGGTCGCTACAGAAGAGGGCCAGCACCTATGGAGGCATGTAGACCAACTCCGCCGCCATCTGCTACCTTGCGATGACCAGAGGGCCACAAACAAAGAGGACAGCAAAGTGGAACTGCAGCCCGAGGAACAAGCGTATGTACCAGCAGAACTAGATGTGCCAATGGTTCCAGCCCCAGGCCCCACTCCAACGCTGAACCCCGAACAGACATCCACCACCGGGACATCGCCAACCACCATGACAGTGCCAGCAGCATCAAGCAATGAACCAGGGGCTCCCCCGATGGAGCTCCACCGATCAACGAGAGAACACCGGATGCCAGAGTACTTGCGGGACTATGTATGTTAGTAATTTGGAACTATGGGGAGAGGGGTGTAATGTATCAAGATGGCCACAACCACGTGGGCCTTGCCATGCGGTCAAGCTAACCTTCAGACCATCGGTCCGAGAACAATAGCCAGCTCGGATCCTAGCGCAGGCCAATAGGTTCGCGCGGATCCAGAACAAGCACCTATTGAAATTCGAGCTTATAAATAGAACAAATCACGGATAGCAGGGGTGTGTTGGGTGTGAGCGGGGAACCTTGGACCGGCTAGTTTATCTTCCGTATTCCAATGTAACCCATAAAATTTAGCTGTTTTCACCATGCTATACCTGGAACCTCAATACTTTTCAAAGTGATAAACTGTTAGCCTATGAGGAGCTACAGGGGCAAAAAATCTCTGTGCTCCATTCTTCCATCCTCCCCTGTCAAAGTCCACATTGTTTAAAAACTTGGACATAGGAGCATATTTTTAGAAGCTAAACAAATTTATTCTAATGCATTTAATTTGAATTTCCTGAATCGAGAATATGACATGGGAAAAACAGATCACATGATGGGAGTCGCAGCCTAGGATTGGCCTTGTTGGATCAGGGGAATGCAGTAGACATAGTTTATCTTGATTTCAGTACGGCTTTGATAAGGTTCCACATAATACTTTTGTTGACAAGTTGTTAAAATGTGGTTTGGATCCTATTACTGTTAGGTAGATCTGTAACTGGTTGACAGATCGCACCCAAAGAGTGCTTGTTAATGATTCGTCATCCTCTTGGAGAGGAGTGACAAATGGAGTGCGTCAGGGATCTGTCCTGTTCAAAATTTTTATAAATGATGTGGATGAAGGAATAGAGAGAATGCTTATTAAATTTGCAGATGATACTAATTTGGGAGGGATAGGTAGCAAATCAGTCAATCCTAAAAGATCAAATCAGTCAATCCTAAAAGAAATCAATCCTGACTGTTCCCTGGAAGGCCAGATACTGAAACTGAAACTCAAATACTTTGGCCACTGTTGTGTATGTAATATAATGTGTGAAGGTATTGAACTTGAGTCTGACTAAGGTATCGTAAAACGACCTATCAGAACAAAGGTAGTTCTGGAGGGAAGCAAAGTGATTGGTCTTTATGTACAGTTTATGATTGGTTACTATCTGACATGTGGGCGTGGCTTTCCAAGCCCGGACAGTTGAAAAAGGAGCCTGTTACTCCATTGTTTGTCTCGTTCTGGTTCTTCTGACTTTTGTGTTCAATAAAGTTGTTATCACTGTTCACAGTGCTGCCTCGAGTCTCGTACCTAACAAACTATGGAGCAACAGGCTCCTTTTTCAACACACTACCCATCTGCTGTCCTTGTTGAAGTGGAGAGAAATGCCATGGATGAAATGAACTGTGCCTGGAACTGTCTTTACTTTGGCTTTATGCATCAGGCCTCAGAGATCAGGGAAGAATTAAAATGTCCAGACAGGGACATCCTTTCTAATTGGGGAGGGTGTGTGTGTGTGTGTGGAGGGGACACATGTTGAAGATCTT
>NW_015165831.1:2170611-2175847 GCF_001447785.1 Gekko japonicus | reverse complement strand
TGCCCTCCTGTTTGTACTTATAGATGTGGATGAATGCCAAGATCCTGGGGTGTGCAAACTGGGGCGCTGCACCAACACCGTGGGGTCTTTTTCCTGTGACTGCCACCCTCCCTGGACTTTGGACCCCAGCGGCAAGGAACGCCAGCTCCCCGAAACACAGGCAGGTAAGCCCTAGAACTCTGCAGGGTTTGGCCCGGTGGACTCTGGGTATGTGTGCTGAGGGAGGTCCTGCAACTGAGAGCTGGTATAGCCTAATGGCTAAGAGCCAAACTAGAGATTTGCTTTTTTTAAAAAGATGGGTCCAGGTTCCTCTCAGCTGTGCAAGGAATGGCAATTAAAAAATAAAGCAGAGCCCATTCTAGGTGGTATTCCAAGTCAGTGGAACAGGCTTCATGGGAAGTGGTGGGCTCTCCTTTGGAGGCTAGATGGCCATCTGACAGTAATGCTGATTCTGTGAACTTAGGCATCTCATGAGAGGGAGGGCAGGAAGGGCTGCATCAGTGCTTAGTTCTCATGGTCCTTTCTCACACGCCCAGGGAAATGCCAATCACCACTTTGGGGCCAGGAAGCAATTTTTTCCAGGCCAGTTTGACCAGAGATCCTGGAGGTGTTGTGTTGGGTTTTTTGCCATCTTCTGGGCATGGAGTAGGGGTCATTGAGGGTGTGAGGGGGGAGGTAGTTATGAATTTCCTGCACTGTGCAGGGGGCTGGACTAGATGACACTGGAGGTCCCTTCCAACTCTATGATTCTATGATGTTGGAGGTCTAGCGCATTCCTGTAGGTTAGAATCTCTCCCCCCTACAAATCCAATGTATACGTACCATCATCATTCTTAGCATTAACTTCTGTGCCGTGAGTCAGGAGGATCGTAAGGCATTCTGTGAGCCCCTTGGAAGCTGCCAAGTGGAACCTTCAGGGGAAGAGAAAAGCCAGATCTTGGTAATCTTCTAGCCCATGCTCATCCAGTGTCAACTCTAAACAGTTACGCAAACCAGTTATGGAGTCTACTTAAATTCCTCTGGTTCATGTGGTGGGAAAAAGTGCTGTCAAGTTCGCAGCCAACTTATGGCAGCCCCATGGGGTTTTCAAGGCAAGAGACACTGAGAGGTAGTTTGCCATTTCCTGGCTCTGCATAGCAACCCTAGACTTCCTGGGCAGTCTCCCATCCAAGTACTAACCAGGGCCAACCCTGCTTATCTTCTGAGATCTAATAAGATCAGGCTCGCTTGAGCCATCCTGGTGAGGGTCCTCAGGCTCAAAGGAGTTGCTAAATTTAAAGGAACCCATAAGTGTAAAGATTTCAAAAAATATATACAGACATGCCATCAAGGTGCCTCACATACAGACATGCCCTTTCTCACAATACAAGAACTCATGGGCACTCAAGGAAATTGCTGAACAGTCGGGTTAGAACAGGTAAAAGGAAGTCTGGGGCAAGCGAAGCACTGTATTCTTGGTGCTTGGGTAGGGGGCAATAGTGGGAGGTCTTCTAGCGTCCTGGCCCCACTGGTGGACCTCCTGATCGTATTTCTGGCCACTGTGTGACAGAGTGTTGGACTGGATGGGCCATTGGCCTGATCCAACATTGGCTTCTCTCAGGGGTCATTTCCTGCAGGAGCCCACAGGAGCGGAGCTCCGGCAGTAAAGAGCCCAGGGGGCGGGCACATGCAACAAGCCCCACCCCCTTCTCCCAGCAGCACTCAGTCAGAGCAAGAAGCAGCCAGGTAAGTTGCAGAGCCCCCCACTGCCCCCCCGGTCCAAAACAGTCCAGTGGCACCTTCAAGTTTTATTCAGGTACAAGCTCTCCCTCCTCTGCAAGGACAGATCTGCACATTCCCCCCCCCCCAATAGCTAGCAATCCAAAACAGTCTATTGGAGCCTGAGTGGTGGGTGTTGCCTTCTGACACACTTCTGGTGATGTCAGGGGGTGTGGCATATGCAAATAAGTTATGCTAATGAGCTCCTGCGCCTCTTTTTCTACTAAATGACCCCTGGCTTCTCTTATGTTCTTATGTTAACTGAGTTATGGCAACCCCATCGAAGGGCCTTCAAGGCAAGTGAGTAAGGTGATTGCCTTTCTCCACAGAGTCTCCGTTGGTGGTCTTCCATCCAAGTACCGACCCTGCTTAGCTTCTGAGATGAGATGAGATCGTGCTATACCATGCCACCTTCCCTCCCATCAAATATTTACCCTATTGCCCTGACCTGGATAGTCCACGCGAGCCTGATCTTGTCAGATCTCGGACGTTAAGCAGGGCCGACCCTGGCAAGTATTTGGATGGGAGACCTCCAAAGAATACCAGGGCCAGGAGGCAGAGGCAGGTTATCAAACTACTTCTCTGAACATCCTCCATGCCCCAGTAGGAGTTGCCAGAGGTTGCCATGACTTATGGGCATGGGCACACACACACAAATGCAAAAAAAAAAAGATATTTACCCTATTAATTATATTCCAAACATATATCCACTGTAAAAGTAGTGATATCCTGGAGCTGTGTTGAAGGAGAATGCCAGATCCTCACAGCCATGTAACTTTTGAAGCCATTGCGATTATCACATGATAATAACCATTCTCTTAAAGCACTCATGACATGGGGATTTTCCATAGGAGATGTTCACGAGGCACATCCTTGAGTAAGGGTAGGGGAGAGTCCCATATACCAAACAGGTGGGATATATTTAAAGATGCATGAAAGACTATCACATAAATGGGCTATGGCTGGGAAAGGCACCTGGTTAAAGACATTTCACTTGATTTGTCACATGAGCCTCACTCTGTTAAATCTATATAATTTTGCATTGCGCTAAATAAATAGTTCTAAAGAAAAAGGAGTGGTTTATTTGCTTTCAGATGTTGCAGCATGTGTCATAAGCAGATACCATCTCAGAAGAAGTATTTCCACTGGTGCAAGAGAAAAGGGGGAATTAATCTTACAAAATGGAACCACCCATGGATTTACTAAGTATTTGCTTTAAAAATAATTAAAACTTTAAAAAGAAGGTCTGCTGTCCAACTATTTAGGGACAACCCTTTTAACCCATCAAAATGATTATTGACTTAACATAGCAGCCGAGGTTTGATCAGACTGCTTGGTAATAGGTAAAGGTAAAGGTTCCCTTGCTTGAAAGCCAGTCGAATCCGACTCTAGGGTTGCGGTGCTCATCTCCGTTTCAAAGCCGAAGAGCCAGCGCTGTCCGAAGACATTTCCGTGGTCATGTGGCCGGCACGACTAAACACCAAGGGGCACGGAACGCTGTTACCTTCCCACCGAAGTGGTACCTATTTATCTACTTGCAATTTCTTGCTTTCGAACTGCTAGGTTGGCAGGAGCTGGAACTAGAGATGGGAGCTCACTCCATCATGCGGCACCCGGGTCTCGAACTGCTGAACTACTGACCTTCCACAGCCTGCAGTTCAGCGTCTTAACCACTTGAGCCACCGCTCAACACCCCCTAAAACACAGATTGTCGGAACGGAAGGGCATCGTCAGGGCTTTTTTTTCTGGGAGCGTGCACCAGAACGGAGTTCCAGAACCTCTTTGACAAAATTCTTTTTTAAATGTTTAAAAATTCATGAGTTTTCGATATACAGATTGAAGACTTCATTTCCCCCTTGAGAGTTCCAGCACCTCTTTTTTAAAAAAATAAAATAGAAAATAAAGACCTGGGCATCGTCCAAGATGGCAGCTCTCTTGAAAGCAAGAGGGATTATGGGACAGGAAAAACTTACGTACGCGGATTGTCCCAAGGCATTAAGCTTAGTGGGGGTTGCTGTCTTCTTGGAAGCGAGAGCCGAGACTCTCCCCACGTCCCCTTTCTCGACCGCATCCAAAAGCTTCTGGTCGTGTTTGTTCCAGCTCTCAACCTGGTGGAAGAGACCAAAACAGTTTTTATTTATTTGGTGGTAGAAAGTGCCGTCAAGTCGCAGCTGATTTATGGCGACCTTGTAGGGTTTTCTTTTCTTTAAATATTTTTATTTTTATTTACAAAAATATACACGTACATTCCATCCATTTCGTTTACATAAACCTAGATATCAGAGTCTTTCCCCTTTCATTATATTCTGTCAATTGGGGATATTACTTTTCTGCCTGTATTTGTATCCAATTATAAATTTTTTCCCATCTCTTTTTGTGTACCTTTTCATTCTTATTTTGTAACACCTTGTAGGGTTTTCAAGGCAAGAGATGTTCAGAGGTGGTTTGCCATTGCCTGCCTCTGCATACCAACCCTGGATTTCCTTGGCAGTCTCCCATCCAAGTACTTACCATGCCTTAGCTTCTGAGATCAGACAATATCAGGCTAGCCTGGACCATCCAGGTCAAGACATTTATTTATTTACTTCTTTTCTAGTTGGCCTTTCTCTCTGAGAGTCAAGGCAGATTACAATTTTTTGAAATGTGATTAAACCGTATACACGCAACAATGCAGGACAACGTGATTACAATATTACAAAATGATGCAGTAAAAGGATACGGCATACAACAATGCAGCAAAACTAGATCACAAAGACGTGAAAGCAAATGCAGTAAGAACAGGAGAGTACATACCAGAAACAAAGCACCATGGGCAGGAAAACCGCCTGCTGATTTCCCATGGGCATTGAGGAGGCAGGGTTTGATGGAGACTGGATTTGTGCTGCAATAGGGAGCACTGTGTTGAGTCTAAATTAAGCCTGGGTGTAGGCTTGCCAAGTCACCCCGGGGGGCGGGGAAACCCCCACCCCAGAGGCCCGTTCCCTGCCGCCGCCGGATCGGGCCCCGGGGGGAACTCCATCCCAATGTGTACGTCACCAGGAAGTGACGCGACCACGCGGGGCACGCTGGGGGCGGGGCCACAGTCATCCGAGGGAAAACTCTATGGTTTTCCCTTGGATGGCCGTGGCCCCGCCCCCAGCGTGCCCAGTGTCGTCATGTCACTTCCTGGTGACGTGGATGCGGCGCACACGCTCTCTGGGATCAATCCGGGAGTCCTGCGCTCCGGAACAAGGTGAGACTTGGCAACCCTACCTGGGTGACAGTGAGCAGATCTGGACAGGAATGGTATGTACTCATGAATACTTAGTCCCAGGGGTCATTTTGTAGAAAAAGAGCTGCAGGAGCTCATTAGCATAACTTATTAGCATATGGCACACCCCCTGACATCACCGGAAGGGTGCACCAGCCCCTCTGACAGACAGAAGCACCTGGGATCCAGTCTTTCCCCCCCTCTCCCTTCCCTTCGCCTCCAAGTCAG
>NW_015165831.1:2169343-2170413 GCF_001447785.1 Gekko japonicus | reverse complement strand
AGAGTATGATAAAAAAAAACCTCCTGGATCACTGGGGGCCAAACTAGCCTGGAGAATAATTGCTTCCTGGCCCCAAAGTGGGGATCAGCATTTCCCTGGGCGTGTAAGAAAGGGCCACAAGAACTAAGCACTGATGCAACCCTTCCTGCTCTACCTCTCGTGATTTGCCTAAGTTCACACAATCAGCATTATGATCCTTTTAAAATTGAAAGCATGATATAAATGCAAAGGACTATTTGTAAGATTTTCTTTAAGACACAAGACCAGGACGCATCTCACTTCTGGCAATCACTTGGAGAGACCCTATCACTCAGCTTCCATTGCCCCCCACACACCCCACACTGGAATAAGAACATAATATCAGGCCATAGCACATTGCAATAAAGCCCCTACAACTGTATACAGAAATACTGAGCTTCCCTACCATTTGCCACAACTAGCCCACCACACAACCAGGATCAAGACTCCTAAGTGGACCAACAGACAGGCATACACTCATTTGAGAAACTGAGTATTACATTACAACACCTCTGGAACATTACAGATCAGTAGAGGCAGCACTGCACAGTGGTCAGAGTTGCAGATTGATGTGGGGAGACCCAGGTTTGTATTCTCACTCTGCTGGCTGAGTGACCCCGGGCCAAATCTCCCCTTCTCTACCTAACCTACCCCACAGGGTTGTTGTGAGGGTAACACACACACAATTTTTAAAAAGGTGTTCAAAAGTTGGAACTATTGGAAGGGGAAGGACTTGCCTGGGGCACCACTGGATCTAGGGCTGGTCCTGCATACATGCAGCTGGGATGAATCTGAATTAGCGTTACAGAGTGCTCAGGGGTAAAATCTGTAGGGGCTTGCTACATGTCCCCACCCCCTGGCCTCCTCTCAGGGCCGGCCCCAGTTTTTTAGCACACTAGGCTGCAACAAACTTTGCAACAAAATCTGAAACACTATGTACAACAAATACTTTTCAGCAAACTAAATCCTGGCTTGAGTCCAGTGGCACCTTTAAGATCAACAGATGAGCTTTTTTGTGCACAAACACTCTTCTTTAGATACAATGAAATATA
>NW_015165831.1:2134770-2167956 GCF_001447785.1 Gekko japonicus | reverse complement strand
TGAAGTCTGAGGAATGCAGAGTTTGGGGAGGGGAGAGGCCTCAGCTGGATATAATGCCACAGAATCCACCTATTTTCTCCAGACAAACAGATCTCTGTTGTCTGGAGTTCAGTTGTAATTCTGGGGGATCTCCAGGTCCCACCTGGAGGCTGGCAAACCTAGGCCTATCAGCACCCTCTGGATGACTTGATACCACCTGACTTGCATGATTCAACGAGGCCTGACTGCTTGTTACTGTTCAACAGCAGCTACCCTATGAAAGTCAGTGTAGTACAGGGGTCATTTCCTACAGGAATGCACAGGAGCGGAGCTCCGGCAGTAAGGAGCCCAGGGGGTGGGCACATTCAACAAGCCCTGCCCCCTGCCCCCAGCAGCCCTGGGCCACGAGGAGCACAAGGATCTGTACGTCGTCCCCACCCTCCAATAGCTAGCAATCCAAAACAGCCCAGTGGAGCTTGAGCGGTGGGTGTTGCCTTCTGACACACTTCCGGTGATGCCAGGGGGTGTGGCATATGCAAATGAGTTATGCTAATAAGTTATGCTAATGAGCTCCTGCACCTCTTTTTCTACGAAATGACCCCTGGTGTAGTATAATGGTTAGAGCTTCAGAGTAGGGTTTGAGTAGGGTTTGCAAGACCCAGGTTTAGATCCCCATCTTGCCGTGGAAGCTTATTGGGTGATTTTGGACTAGGGTTGCCAAACCCCCTGATTTGGCAGGGGTCCCCCACTTTTTGGGGAGTTCTACCTGCTGCTGGCCAGCTGGCCAACAGGGGAAGCCCCACCCCCAAGCCCCAACACCTACAGCCACCCCTCTCCCTTCTCCCTTTAAGTGTAGGGAGCTGGCGTTTCCCGCGCGCCCAATCTCCAAGCAGAGACTGGGCATGCGAAGCCTTAAAGGGGAGGACGCCAGGCACGTGGGGGCGGGGCCACGGCCATACGAGGGAAAACCATAGAGGGACTTGGGATCCCTATCCCAGGTTCAATCCTTGGCATCTCCAGCTAAAAGGGATCAGGTAGGATGTGATGTGTAAGGCCCTCCCACACCTATGGCTCTGGAGAATGCCTGCCAGCCAGAGTAGACCATACTAACCTTGATAGTCCAAGGGTCTAGCTCAGCAGAAGGCAGCTTCATGCAATCAGTAAGCTCTGTGTTAGATATCACATACCTCCTATGTGTCACAATAGAAATATGGACATACTTGTACGTTTCTGTTCGTGTACCAAGGATTGTTTAGCAGGTTCCATGCCCCAAGTTATTATTTATTACTGAAGGATTTTATTTGCTGGTTTCCCAAGTCTAGACCCTCCGCTATTTTCAAACTCAAGATGGTAACTGGCTGTAAAATGGCTGGTTGTGCACCTCCAGGCACCTACTGTTCACACACATGGATTGACAAGAATGTACACCAGAGACAAAAATAATAAGTCTACCCACAGAGACGCCATGATGGAATGGCAACACTAACACTACATAAAATAAGTAGGGTTGGAAAAACCTGTCAGCAGCCTTAAAAAAAGTGTAACAAGGCTTTTCCAAAAAGCAAAAAATAGGGATAAAATAGAGAGAATGATTTACCAGGGAGAGGCGATGGCACCATACTGGTGGCACTATTCTCTCTAAACAATTTGTTGCAGTTTTGCATCAGCTGTCTGCAGAATTAGAAGGAAAGATCCACACATTTGTAGACATTGTCTTACTGAAACTATTCACCTCTGATAGTTTCTGATCCATATAGGGAGAAATGCAGCATGTGGGGTGAATATGATCAAGTATTTGGGATGCCAGTTCCCTTCTGGCCACCAGTGGGGGGGGGGATGAGGGGGGCAGGGTTGCCAGATCCAGGTTGGGAAACTCCTGGAGATTTGGGGATGGAGCCTGGGGAAGACAAGGACCTCAGTGGGGCACAATGCCATACAGCCCATCCTCCAAAGCATCCATTTTCTCCGCGGGAACCGATGTCTGTAGTCTGGAGATGAGCTGTAATTCTGGAGTATTCTCCAGGTGCCACCTGGAGGCTGGCATCCCTATCAGGGTTGTTTCTACACAGGGATTTTTCCCCCAGGTGGAACAAAGCTTGGCACTGCATTTTGGGGGAGCCATTCTCTTTCCGAGCATAATTCATGGGGCTCCCAGAGATTTTCCTTCTTTGCTCCAACTTGAAAGGGAGAGTCACACCACTGGCAGGCAGAGCCTTTGTGTGAGAGGTGTGCCTACAGCCATTCCAGGAAGGGGGGGGGAACCCAGAGCCTTCAAAATGTCATGTTGCCAACCTCTAGGTGGGGCCTGGAGATCTCCCAGGATTACAACTGCTCTCCAGACTACAGAGATCAGTTTTCCTGGATAAAAATGGCAGCTTTGAAGGTTGGACTCTAAGGCATTTTACCCCACTGAGGTCCCTCCCCTCCCCAAACCCCGCCATCTCCTGACTCCATCCCCCAAAGTCTCTAGGTATTTCCTAACCCAGACCTGGCGACCCTAGAGGTGATGATCCTCACTGGGTCGGTGCTGCTTTGCCAATGCCAGAAGGAGAAAACAGGTGGGAAAGTGTGATCTACCCCTACCCCACTCACTGCTGTTTGCACAGCAGGGTCCAGAATAATAATAATCATCATCATCATCATCATCATCATCATCATCATCATCATCATCATCTTTCAATTTATTGATCGCTCAATCCTGCAGAGCTTGCTGGCTCTGAGCGATTTACAGTTACTCAATATTATGAGGGACTAACAATGATTTGTGGGGTAGGGGAGGACAACATATATACATCTTAATTCACACACATTCGCTGCCAATGAGGGTTTCATTCAGTTGAAGATGAGACGTGATCCAGACAGCATTTTTCCTCGGCCTGCCCAGTGTGGACCTAGCCAAGCACTATGGCCTATGGGGTAGTTAAGCACCCTATTCCCCCCTCAGTCAGATTCAGACCCCTGTTGATTGGTTTAGTTGATTGGTTTGGTTCAAGATTGGTTTTAATTACTGTATGTTGTTGTGTATGGTTTTATGTGCTTATGCTTTTAGAATTTTGTACATCACCTAGAGGTCCAAGACTGTCGGGATAGGCGATTAATAAATGAATGTAATAATAATAATAATAATAGTATAAAAAGTATACAGTTTCATGTACCCTTTGAGTGTCAGATGTGGAAATAAACAGTGTCTGTGTATAGGAATGGATGTGAAGTTTCTTTCTCACTTTTAAATTTGGTGGGGGGCAAATTTAGTCAGAAGTTATTTTAAGATGCCAAGCCAAAAACTCAAGTGAGTCTTGGCTCCAGGGTTCCCCAGCTGCTCTGAAGGGGAAGAAAGGAAGAAAGCCAAGTGAGCCACAAGGCCAGGCCTCTGTTGCCTAGTAACCGTCTCAGGTGTCAAGTCCTCGCCCACCATCTTGACTAGGCATCAGCGAGACTTGAGGGAGGCAGAGAGCCACAGTCTCCACATTGCCTAGCAACTACCAGCCAGAAGGAGTTAGTGACGGAAACGCTGTGTTACCTAGTAACCACCACTGTATTAAAAGAAGAAGAAAGGGACTTAAAGCTGGAATGTGACGAATGTTGTCTTATTCCATCACTTTTTTTTCCAGCCCACACAGGACAGGTGGCATAAGATCATTGTGTTTCCTCTCATGTCAACAACCCCATAGTGCTTTGCATTATATTGTCCCAGAGAAAGTTGGCCAATGTCCCAGAAAACACATGGTGTGCCCCCCCCCCCAGTAAATTAAGAGTTGATTGCTTTAAAACAAGTTGCCTGAGGGAAAACCAGATGCTGAAAAGGCTGTATGAAATTGTACACTAGCAACAGTTTGGAGACAGACATCAGATATGGTCTTGTTGAAGAATAATAAAAGAAAGAAACCCACAAGGACATGCGGGGGAATCTACAGCCAGTTTGGTGTAGTGGTTAAGAGTGACAGACTCTAATCTTAAGAACCGGGTTTGATTCCCTACTCCTCCACGTGAAGCCAACTGGGTGACCTTGGGTCAGTCACAGTCACAGAGCTCTCTCAGCCCTACCTACCTCACACAAGGTGCCTGTTGTGGGGAGTGGAAGGGAAGGTGATGTAAGCTACTCTGAGACTCCTTCAGGTAGTAAAAAACGGGATATAAAAACTAACTACTTCTTAATTTTCCCGTGTATTCCTCTCCACAAACTATTTCCTCTTTCCCCCTGGCAGACACCATAGCTTTTCTTCTTTTCTTGTTTCCTTCCCACCTACTAACCTAAGCTTATCTGCCCCCTCCCTATCTCCTTGCCCTTCTAGCCCATCCCAGGGAAAGGACGAGGCAAATTGTGAAAATTCAGTAGTAGCAACTTGTTTAGATTATTTGTGTGGTGGCCACCTTCAGACCTGGCCTAACTGTACAAGGTGAGCAATGGTCACTGTTCAGCAAATTGCACAGTAAGAAGTCACCTGGCCACGAGCCCAGGTGAGTTACATGGCATTAAGGCATTCAGTGGTGTCCACTGTCAGGCCTGGTCAAGTTGCAACACAATGAGCTGCCTGGCAGAATTGTGTAGTGGCCTGCGGCCAGCACCAACAAACATGGTTGAGTCACACAGTGTGCACCACTAGCACAGCCATGTCTTGTGGCAGCCACTGACAGATATGACTGAGTTGTGCAAGTTGCGAGTCCTCCTTCCACCAGGGGTCATGACAGTGGAGGGGGCACAGACCTTTCTGGGGCTGATTTGGCCCCCCAGTCCACCCTTGCTTTTCCTCATACCTTTCATTTGTGGAAACCAAGACTTGGCAAGGAAGGAAACCAAGGAATGATCTAGCTCAAGAACATAAGAGAAACCAATGTTGGATCAGGCCAATGGCCCATCTAGTCTAACACTGTCACACAGTGGCCAAAAATACCAGGTGCCATCAGGAGGTCCACCAGTGGGGCCAGGACAATAGAAGCTCTTCCACTGTTGCCCCCCCGCCCCAGGCACCAAGAATACAGATCATCACTTGCCCCAGACCAAGAGTTCCTATCTATACCTTGTGGCTAATAGCCACTGATGGACCTCTGCTCCATATGTTTATCCAATTCCCTCTTGAAGCCATCCATGCTTGTAGCCGCCGCCACCTCCTGTGACAATGAATTCCATGTGTTAATCACTCTTTGGGTGAAGAAGTACTTCCTTTTATCCGTTCTAACTCGACCACTCAGCAATTTCATTCAGTGTCCACGAGTTCTTGTATTGTGAAAAAGGGAGAAAAGTATTTCTTTCTCTACCTGCTCTATCCCTTGCATAATCTTGTAAACCTTGATCATGTCACCCCTCAGCTGTCGTTTCTCCAAGCTAAAGAGCCCCAAGCGCTTTAACCTTTCTTCATAGGGAAAGTGTTCCAACCCTTTTATCATTCTAGTTGCCCTTTTATGCACTTTTTCCAAAGCTATAATATCCTCTTTAAGGTGTGGTGACCAGAACTGTTTGCCCACTCCCCCATCCTTGACAGATCCCTTTGGAGTGCCTCACAATCCTCCCTGGTTCTCACCACCCTGAACAACTTCGTGTCGTCTGCAAATTTAGCCACTTCACATCTGCAAATTTAGCCACTTCACTGCTTACTCCCAACTCCAAATCATTAATAAACAGGTTAGACTCAGTTATAGTAATCAGATTTCCAATGGCCAATTAGAAGTCTTGCTGGGCAAAAGCCCCACCTGGTTCCACCCACTTTCTAAAAGTACTTGGTGGGCATCATGGTGCCCCCAGGCACCACGTTGGGGACCTCTGATCTAGATGGACCAATGCATATACAGCCACTTCATGTAAGTGGGTGCTGGTATGTACTAGAGGTAGAGCCCATGTTTGTATATAGAAGGTGTAATGAGGGTGTCAAACATATGGCCCGGGGGTCGGATGAGGCCCCCGGAGGGCTTCTATCAGGCCCGTAATGGAACCGTCTGTCTTCTGCTTCTGCTTCCAGTTCTGCTGCTGCTACTGTATCATTGTAAGTTTGCAGCTTACAGATACACAGCTGAACAGCATACTCAAGATTGCAACAGCACAGACATTTTGATGCAATAATTCAGAGCAAGAGGTGTCAGTTATCAGACACTGTTAAATGAACAAAATATTGCAAGAATGCTAATGTTTTAAGCATGTTTTTATTTTAAGTAAAAAAAAACCTTTGTGTTTGTGTCCTTTATAAAGTTTATATCTCTGCTACCTGGCATTACATTTTATGACAGACATGGCCCGGCCCAACAAGGTCTCATTTATGTCAAATCCAGCCCTCATAACAAATGAGTTTGACACCTCTGGTGTAATGTAATCCTATCAGAATGGATGCTGTTTACTGCCTGATATCTCCAGTAAGAATGTTCTTGGGTTGGCAGAGCTTTGGAAGAACCAAGGCCCTAGAGAGTTGTTTGGCCAGATAAACCAACCACACTAGATCAGTCTTCACATGACTAAACCCTTCATATGACTACACTTTTTTTGGATCCTGGCCAGTGGGTGCAATCCAGAGAAAATTAGACCCAGTTATAGTAATACATGGATGTGCAGAATTATATTGATCGCAATGGAATGCAGGCACGTATCACTCTCTTTGGATTAAGTGTATGTCTGTACTGCTATCACAAGCAACAAAGCAGAGAGTGCCTCTAAGTGCATGGAGAGCGACTTCTGCTCAGCACTAATTGCAGCGCAACCTGCCTCAACAGGTCTTGGGTCAGGGGACAATAGAATTCAGCTAAAACAGGGAGAAAAATCTCCCCCACACACATACCCAATACATGCAACCTCCCCACTATCTCTTTTGAAAAAAATGGGAAATGTTTGCCTACAAAGCAGATTAAACAGCCCACTCAGTGTGAAAGTAGAAAGCATCGACTTCATCGTGATTCTGGTTTATGATGTTGTCACATAGCCAGATCTGATTGACTGTGTTGTGTCATGGCAGAAGCACATTACCCAAGCGCTCCTTGGCTGAGCAGGGAAGTTAGCTAGCAAGAACAACACTCTGGTGTTTTTTCAAAATGTGCAAAGCGATTGCAAAGAGGTGTAGTGGAACAAAAGCAAGCCAAGAAGGGGGACTATTTTGTAGACAGCTTCCCTCTTATGCTAAAAAGGTTCATCCATGGGAATTTGGTGCAGGTGGGACTTACATTCATGGGCTTAGATCCAGCAAAGGGTTTCTGCAAATAGAAGGCAGTATGTGTGTGCGATTTTCTGATTTCCTCTTACCACTGCAGATTTCATCATGCTGTTCCTTGGGGGGGGGAGATCCTTGTCCCCCCCAGGAGTAGCGTTTTGGTGGGCGTTTGGGGCTACAGCCGGGGGGAGAGCAAGAAAGTCAAGCTTGGCCAACAGAAATCCCTTCAGTCGGGATTCCATTAACCCTGTGTTATTTGTTCCTCTAGTCATCCCCCAGTGTCTCTGGAAATTAAATCTCAGAGGGGGAGGGATGCATCTTGTCTTCAGGGCGCATGCCTTCAAATGCCTGCACATGGATATGAAGGTGCCGTGTGGTGCACCGCCTGCCATTTCAGACCCTGTTGCTGATAAGGTATGTTTTGAATTGTGCAAGCATCAAGTAATAGACTATCACCAGTCCAAAACATACCTCAGCAGCAACCGTGTATGAAACGGCAGACAGGGTGTGGATTCTGTGGAATAGTAAACTGGCCTACACCTTAGTCTTCGTGCGCAGGCACGTGTTTCTAATGTGACAAAACAGCAAATACCATTTTGGCTTTTTAAATCAAAGTCTACGGCAGAGGAAAGGAAACAGCACTGCGACAGACATAGCGGAGGCTTTGGCACTCAGCAGTGTTTCGTGAGGAAGGGGGACGCCATGCGCTGCCTTGCTGTGAGAATGCAGATATTGGGTCCCTCTTTTCCTCTGTGAAGGAGCTGCGGTGGCTCAAGTGGTTAAGATGCTGAACTGCAGGCTGTGGAAGGTTGGTAGTTCAGCAGTTCGAGACCCGAGTGTGCCGCATGACGGAGTGAGCTCCCGTCTCTAGTTTCAGCTCCTGCCAACCTAGCAGTTCGAAAGCAAGAAATTGCAAGTTGATAAATAGGTACCACTTCGGTGGGAAGGTAACAGCGTTCCGTGCGCCTTGGCGTCTAGTCATGCCGGCCACATGACCACAGAAATGTCTTCGGACAGCGCTGGCTCTTCGGCTTTGAAACGGAGATGAGCACCGCAACCCTAGAGTCGGATTCGACTGGCTTTTGAGCAAGGGAACCTTTACCTTTCCTCTGTGAAATATCTGTGGAAGTTATGGCCTATTAGCAGATACATCAGCTGCAATCTTTGGAACATTTCCCCAGAAATTAAAACTTCTGAGCAGGCTTGTTTAGGATTGGTCTCTAAGGCCCTTTCCACGTGGGGATATTTTTCTGTGGCATCCCCTACAGCTACAGATACAACTAGGGTTGCCGGGTCCCCCTTGGCCACAGGCAGGGGGGTGTGTGTGTGTGTGTGTGCGCGCGCGCAGGGCATAAGGTTGCCAGCTCCAGGTTGGAAAACTCCTGGAGTTTTAGAGATGGAGCCTGTGGAGGGCAGGTACCCCACTGGGGTACAATGCCATAGAGTCCACCTCCCAAAGCACCCATTTTCTCCAGGGGGACTGATCTCTGTAGCCTGGAGATGGAGCTATACTTCCAGGAGATCTCCAGGCCCTGCCAGGAGGCTGGCATCCCTAGGCAGCAGAGCGGTAGCAGGGGCTTCCACGTGGCAGGTTTCCATGCATTACCCCTGAACTGTTTCCGACAGCAGTGATCCCCGTCCCGCACCTTCTGGGGAGGGCTCTTCTGAGTGTTTTTTTTTAAGCTGGTGATTGACATAGTGATGTATCAGTATACTGATATATACTGGCGTGTGTGTTTTTTAAAGCCCCCTTCCCCAGTGGCACAGGGGAGGGAACTGGTTGCTGCAAGAACTGGGGAAGAAGAAAGAAAACCAGATCCAGTGTGGGCAGGCCTGGGACAACACAAACCCACCTGCTAGCCGTTCCAGTTTTTCTGTGATTTCCCCCAAAATATTGCAGCAAAGCAAGTTTGGGGAAGGTTGCAGGAAAGGCAGGGAAATCCCAGGAGGTACGTGAAAGCACATGACCCTGTGGGGAAGCAGGAAAATTAATCCGCTTCCCCATAGCATCCATACCAGGTCAAACAAACCGTGTGTATTACCCACCTGTTTAGCAAGCCAGCGTTTTTCATTTGGTTGGTTTTTGTTTCTAAAAAGAAAAAAATAGCGAAATCGGCTTCACTGGATGATTGAAGCTCTGCAGAGACTGTAGCTGGGCAAAAGCCAGTTCTGAAGCCCGTCACTGATAAAGCAATATGCCCAGAGCTCACCCTGTGGAGAGGGTATATTTCATAAGGGCCACACACCCCGCTATTGCTTAATTGTTAATTATGTTGGGAAAATACACTACAAGACAGGACGGGAACGTCAGCAAAGTTCTCAGAGAGGGATCTTTCTCTCTCAGCACGCTCTGAGCTTTTCCCGGATAAAAGGCAGGGCCTGGTTCAATGAATGCAAAGCTGAAGTGTTCCTGGACCCATTTTCTAACTCTGAAATAGGGTTGCCAGGTCTGGGTTGGAAAACACCTGGAGAATTTGGGGGTGGATCCAGGAGAGGGCGGGGTTTGGGGGCCTGAGCATGGTACAGTGCCATAGATTTCACCCTTCAAAGCAGCCATTTCCTCCAGGGGACCTGATCTCTTTAGTCTAGAGATGAGCTGTAATTCCAGGGGGTCCTCAGGTCCCGCCTGGAGGCTGGCATCCCTACTAGGGTTGCCAGGTGTGGGTGGGAAAATACCTGGAGACTTTGGGGTGGAGCCAGGAGAGGGCGGGAGAGGGCGGGGTTTGGGGAGGGGAGGGGCATGGTGCAATGCCATAGAGTCCACCCTCCAAAGCAGCCATTTTCTCCAGGGGACCTCAGCTCTGCCAGCTGGAGACCAGTTGTCAAAGGCCCCACCTGGGGGCTGGCAACTCTACTCTGAAAAGAGGGTGAGGCACGATTTTTTTTTTAATTTTTATTTCCTTTTATATAACATTTACATCCAACACAACCTACAACATCAATTAACAATCAACCATAAACTAGGTGGTTATTATCATTTAAAATCTTGATACAAATACAATTGAAAAAATAAACCATAATTATTCTTAAACTTCAAATAGATTTTACAAACAAATGAGTATTTCTTTATATTTTGCAGGTATTGTACTTTTAGGTGACGATTTCTCATCGTGGATATACTCCAGAAAAGGAAACCATTTGGCCAATAAATCCATGGTAAGTTCTCGTTCTTCAATTCTCTGTATTGTATCAGTTATTTTGTCCATTGTTAGGAAGTCCCATAATTTTGTAAACCATCTTTTAATACATATTGGATTAGGATCTTTCCAAGTAGTTGCAATCAAAGTCTTAGCGGCTGAAGTCATAGTAGAAATTAAATCTTGTTTGGTTTTAGAAATCTTGTTATCTGTCCATAAATCTAATAAGACTTGTTTTGGGGTTTCCATTATTTCATATCCAGTTATTTCTTTTATATATCCAAATATTTTGTGAGGCACGATTTGAGAGGCCACTTTTCTGTCCACAGCTGACTCCCATATCTTTGGCAGTATTGTCTACTCGGACCGGCAGCGGCTCCCCGGGATCGCCGTTAGAGGTCCCTCACCTCACCTCGCCATCTGATCGTTTTAACAGGAGGTGCCCAGGGATTGAACCTGGAACTTTCTGCATGTTGAGCACGTGCTCTGCCACTGAGCCGCAGCTCCGCCTCAAGGAAATGTTGTAGGAGATGTCATTTGTTGTCCTTCTCCTCCTACCAAGACTGAGTCAGCAGAAAATGAATTTTCTTTGGCAACAGATGCGCCCCTGAGCGTGTGCTTCTATGCTTCTCCAGTGCAAAATGGAAGTAGAGATTACCCATCTAGAATTTGGAGGAAAGACCTGGCAGATGTAGTCCCTGCATGGCGTTCTGTTGTTTTGTTTTGGGGGGTTTTGAGCCCCACAGGCAGAATCCTCACTTCCCATGTTTTAAGAAAAGGATTTTGCAGAGTGTTGGTTTAAAAAGAAAACCCTCGGCCAACTTATCGTGTTCCCACTGAAGCTGACCACCTCAAGGCCCTCAAAAAGAAATCCCTAACATGCAAGGGCGGGAACACCCCGGGGAGGTAACATCACCCGCTGTGTAAAAGGCCCAGATAAACCAGGCCTGTTTATCAGGCTCAGACATGGCCTCACGCGGCGCCGATTTCATGCAAAATATAGTCCCCAAGGCTGGAATAACCCGAGGGCAGGGCGTAGCAAGAGTGAAGAATGACAGGAGCCCGATACAGAGAAAGGAATTTCTAGCCAGGCTTCAGATTGGCAACGGTCTTGCAGTTGATGGAGTCAAGTTTCAAGGCCTCTCCTGGGCTACGATTTAGTCTACTGTTGCCAAATGGATGGGGGGGGGGATGTCCTGTCCCTTTCAATAGAGGTTCAATACATAGAAACGAGCAATTTGTGTTTTCCATGGCATGGAGCTAAATAAAATAATCCGATAACTGCTGCAGATCAAACTGGTATTTAAGGAACAGCTAGAGGGGCCAGTTTAAAAGTTGGCAACCCTAGCTTAGCCCCCACCCCCCTGAACCTTCCGTCAGCACAAGGACTCTGGCTAGGGATGCCAGCCTCCAGGTACAGAGAGAACTTCCCCTGGAGAAAATGGATGCTTTGGAGGGTGGACCCTATGGCATTGTACCCCACTGAGGTCCCTGGCCTCCCCAGGCTCCATTCCCAAATCTCCAGGAGTTTCCCAACCTGGATCTAGCAACTCTACCCCCATTGGTGGCCAGGGGGGACACGGCAATCCGAACTCTGGCCTAAAAACGACGACACAAGGAACAGTGTCTCTGACTGTGTACAGATCCCACTGAGGTCTCATCCAAGACTCAAATGGGCTTCCCACACAGCAGGCATGGACTGACAAAGTCAGGTTGCCAACCTCCAGGCAGTGCTGGAGATCTCCTGGAATTATAACTCATCTCCAAGTGACAAAGACTAGTTCCCCTGAAAGAAAACAGCTGCTTGGAAGGTGGACTCTATGACATTATATCCAGCAGAGGCCCCTTCCTCCCCCAAACCCCACCCTTCCAAGGCTCCGCCTCCAAATATCCAGGAATCCCCGAACCCAGAGTTGGCAACCCTTTGTCTAAGTGTCTAAGCAGGCACAAGGCCCTAGGGTGGCCATTCTCCAGGTGGAGTTCTCCTGGAATGACAACTTCTCTCCAGACACAGAGGTCGGCCCCCTGGAGAAAGTAGCTGCTCTGGAGAGTTAACTCCGGTGGTATTCTACCTCACTAAGTTCCCTCCCCTTCCCAGAATGCACCATCCCCAAGCTCCACCCCCAAATCTGCAGGAATTTCCCCAACCCAGAATTGACAACCAGACCCACCAATGAATGCAGAGAAAGCTGTGGTTCAAAGCACAGACGCGGGGGCCAGTCAAAAAGCTGGCAACCCTAATTGGGGAATTGAATTCTTTTAAAAGATTTGTTTCGCAGTGTTATCCCATCCAACAGCCAAGGTTACATATGTCTTTTCCCCGCTAATAATATTCAAGTAAAACAATTAGACCAGTTAGCCTGAGCAATTACAGTTAATCATGATGCTGTGGTGGTGTCCAAAAAATTCAGAATCAGTTTATCTAGCAGATCATAGAGTTGCCTAATTTCTGTATCCATTGCTCTTCTCAGCATTTTCCCACAGACTGACAAGTCACATGCTCCAGGGGAAAGCCGGAATAGAAATCCATAAAAAATAAAAACCCTGCTTCACCTGCCTGCGTTTGGGAATTCCCTTCCTGATCTGAGGAGGCTTAAGAAATCAGCAGTGCTGATTCACATGATACAAAGTCCTCAGGTCCCCCAGGTGTCCTGCTGACAGATGAGTTCTGGGAGTTCTGTGCTTGAACTTAATTCCCAGCCATGCATGGGCCACATTTGGATCAGGACCATGGCGGGTGGAAAGGAGGGAATTAAGCCTCCCCCCCTTCGCTGTTTTCTTATACTGAAACAGCCTCCAAAGTGGCTATTTGTCCCTCTGTGAGAACTTATGAGTAGCCCATTAGTGCACACACGTTTCCCCAATAGGGCAAAGACTGGCTCCCATTGACACTTCAGGTCAGAAAAATGGTGCTGGAGGGGGGGGGGATTAAACCCAGGGAACCAGACCAGTGGGGGAATTAAGTTCCAAACATGGGGCTCCCTGAACACATCTGGGTTGACAAGACCCCTGGCAGTCCCTTGGGGGACTTTGAGGATTTTATAACTTCTCAGTTAGCCCTTTCCTTTAAAAAGCCACTATCAAGTTTCTAGATCTCATGGCCATGGAGATACAATTGATTGTCCATGCCCACCCATTGCTGTCATTGGATGGCATATAACCAAGGTTGCCAACTGGCCAGGGAGCAAGAGTGAAGAATGACAGGAGCCCGATACAGAGAAAGGAATTTCTAGCCAGGCTTCAGATTGGCAACGGTCTTGCAGTTGATGGAGTCAAGTTTCAAGGCCTCTCCTGGGCTACGATTTAGTCTACTGTTGCCAAATGGATGGGGGGGGGGATGTCCTGTCCCTTTCAATAGAGGTTCAATACATAGAAACGAGCAATTTGTGTTTTCCATGGCATGGAGCTAAATAAAATAATCCGATAACTGCTGCAGATCAAACTGGTATTTAAGGAACAGCTAGAGGGGCCAGTTTAAAAGTTGGCAACCCTAGCTTAGCCCCCACCCCCCTGAACCTTCCGTCAGCACAAGGACTCTGGCTAGGGATGCCAGCCTCCAGGTACAGAGATAACTTCCCCTGGAGAAAACGGATGCTTTGGAGGGTGGGCCCTATGGCATTGTACCCCACTGAGGTCCCTGGCCTCCCCAGGCTCCATTCCCAAATCTCCAGGAGTTTCCCAACCTGGATCTAGCAACTCTACCCCCATTGGTGGCCAGGGGGGACACGGCAATCCGAACTCTGGCCTAAAAACGACGACACAAGGAACAGTGTCTCTGACTGTGTACAGATCCCACTGAGGTCTCATCCAAGTCTCAAATGGGCTTCCCACGCAGCAGGCATGGACTGACAAAGTCAGGTTGCCAACCTCCAGGCAGTGCTGGAGATCTCCTGGAATTAGAACTCATCTCCAAGTGACAAAGACTAGTTCCCCTGGAAGAAAACAGCTGCTTGGAAGGTGGACTCTATGACATTATATCCAGCAGAGGCCCCTTCCTCCCCCAAACCCCACCCTTCCAAGGCTCCGCCTCCAAATATCCAGGAATCCCCGAACCCAGAGTTGGCAACCCTTTGTCTAAGTGTCTAAGCAGGCACAAGGCCCTAGGGTGGCCATTCTCCAGGTGGAGTTCTCCTGGAATGACCACTTCTCTCCAGACACAGAGATCAGCCCCCTGGAGAAAGTAGCTGCTCTGGAGAGTGAACCCCGGTGGCATTCTACCTCACTAAGCTCCTCCCCCTTCCCAGAATGCACCATCCCCAAGCTCCAGGCCTTCCCTCTGTAGCCAGGCACACACAGAGGTTTTGGCTGTAGTGGGCGTGGCCAACTCTGAAGCCAGCCGGAACTCCGTTCCTGTGCGTTCCTGTCCAAAAAGAGCCCTGGCAAATGAATCTTTTCACGGCACAGCTAAATAACACCACCTGATAACTGCTACCAATCAAACTAAGAGTAACAGCTAGAGGGACCAGTTGTTGTTGTTGTTGTTTTTTAAAAGTGGCAATCCCACATTCAACAGCAACCACCTCCAGTACAGAATCTGCTGATGTGAATCACAGAGCAATTGTATGCCAAGTTACTCAAGTTAAGCCTACTGATTTCAGTGGGCTCAGACGGGCGTAAACCCTGCATAAGGACAGTGGTGTTGAGGGGAAGTGACCGCCTGGAGCCACAACACAATGAAGGGGAGCTGAGCAAGCGCATGGCAGTGGATTGGGCCCTGTAATTAATGGAGGAGGCAGGTTCCATTCGGCTTGTCTAATGTGCGCAGGAAATCCTCTCTGTCCCGCCCCGATGACCCCAGAAAGGTGCGGATTATTCTCTCAATTCGATATCTCTCCTAATCCAAACACCTGTTTTTCCCGATTCACAGTTTGGCAATTTAATGTCTTACAGAAAACTCAAATCTGGGTCATCAGACAGCTTGAAAATGGAGCAGGCTTATTCCAAAATAAAGATAAATTTTTCAGAAATGTTCTCTCATGGGGTGCTGAACCCCATTTTCTGGGAAGATGGGTTTTCTCTCCCTCTCTCTGCAATGAGAAAGGGATGCTGTTGGGGGCGGGGGCGGTGAAGCCTATATCAAAAGAGGTGTCTCATAGGCCATGTTCTCTAGCCTAGAAGATCCTTATCTAATTCTCCTCAGGGTTAGTAGCAGTGATGAGGGATGGATACTCTGCATATGCTCAGAGTCACAGTTTTATCACATGTCTAGCATTTTAGGCACTGGTCCTGAAAACAGACACTGCAAAGGGTACCAGAGAACTACAACTCAGGTAAATTCTTGGATTTGAACGGTGGAGAATTTCAAAAATCCTTTTTAATATAAAGGCAGAATACCTGCTATACATCCCCAAATCCCACTGCCTCATTTATATGTAAATAGCCTGAAAAAATGGATCAGAATTACACTCCGCAATACTGTATACATAGATTGAACAGCTCTCCATAAATCATTCTGCCCACAATACTTGAGGGGGGGGGATCGTGGAGGTAGAACAGAGCTATATAGAGTACTCTCTCTCTCTCTCTCTCACACACACACACACACACACACACACACACCAAGATATTTGAAAATCCTCCTTGGCTCTTCCCGGTTTCATCAAGAATTGCCCACATCCTTTGAAGCTTATCAGAAGGGCTAGAAGCCTGCTTCTCTAATACAGTGAAAGTTCGGCTTTGTCAGTATGCCAAATTCTCTCCCATTGCAGGTGTGGCTGTGGAATACACTCTGCTGTTCACCTGCCAACTTTTTCGGCAGTCACCGGCACCTGTCTCACAGATAGAAGATTTGCCGGGGGGGGGGGGTGGCACATCTGAACCAATTTTCAGCAGTGGGTACTCACCGCCACTTGGTTGCTGGAGCAAGAGAACATCTTCTTCATGGTGCCCACAGCACTGTCCCCACACGTTCCAGTCAGCAAAGATCACCATCCAATAAACCACACGCAGACCATCGTGGGCAAAAGGGCTCCTCTCAGGACAAGCATCCAACGGGAATTAGAATGGAACCCAGCAGGGAGACATCCACGGAGGCCCCGGAGAAGCCATGCTGGCTGTCAAGAGCCTGAGAAGCGGAGTGGCCTCCCGAGAGTGTTCAGAGGCGAGCCCCTTCCTGGCCTGCAGGCCTTCACCAAGTCCCTCCCTCCCAGCCTCCCGCACACCTGTTTCCCAGCTCCTGGCCCAGGTCTGGACTTGCTCGAGATCACATCGCTCATCACCCTTGTCTTCTGACTTTCAAAGCAGGGAGGTTTCTGACCCGCCCCCTCCCTAGAAACTCTCTCTGGGCTATTTTTTTCCACACAGTTAACGCCACAGAAGGCAGAGCCTCCACCATCATTTCCCCCTCAGTGTGGAAATACAGACATGGCCTGTAAGACCACCACGGCCTTCCCTCTTCCCCTAAAGCTCGCTAAGGGCGCTGGTCCCTGATGCTCCAGTGTACTGCGCCCTGTTGATGTTAAGAGCCAGGAGAGTGAATCTGGAGAAGATGCATTGGTGAAAACTTCACTGCCCTACGTCAGTGGAAGGTGCCGTCAAGCCGTAGCCAACTTTTGGTGACCCCAGAGGGCAGGGGTCTCCAACACTGTGCCCGTGGGCGCCATGGGACCTGCCAAGTGCTTTTGGGAAGTGGGTGGGGCTAGGAGGTGCTTTTGCCCAGCAGGGCTTCTGATTGGCTGTGTAGATTTAAAAGGCATCCTGTTAAACAGAACTTCTGCCTGAAATGTTGAAGAGTTACTATTAGAGTTATAAAGGCAAAGGTTTCCCTTGTTTGAAAGCCAGTCGAATCCAACTCTAGGGGGCGGTGGTCATCTCAGTTTCCAAGCCAAAGAGCCAGCGTTGTCTGAAGATGTTTCCGTGGTCATGTGGCTGGCATGTTAAACGCCGAGGCACACGGAATGCTGTTACCTTCTCACCGAAGCGGTACCTATTTATCTACTTACAGTTTCTTGCTTTCGAACTGCTAGGTTGGCAGGAGCTGGGGCCAGGGACGGGAGCTCACTCCATCACGTGGCACTAGGGTCTCGAACTGCTGAACTACAGACCTTCCAGTCTGACAGCTCAGCATCTTAACCTCTGAGCCACCGCAGCCCCATTAGAGTTATACATATCCTCAATCCCTGATATTTTGTGGTTGGCTCTGCCTCCTGCAGCAGGCCCTTTGTGATTGGCCCCAACTACAATGGCAGCCATTTTGTGGTTGTGCCCACTGTCAGAATTCCAAAGGTGCTCGCAGTCTCAAAAAGCTTGTGGACCCCTGATGTCAGGTTTTCAAGCCAAGAGACACTGACAGGTGGTTTGCCATTGCCTGCCTCTGTGTAGCAGCCCTGAACTGATTTTGCTGGTCTCCCATCCATTTTTTAAATTTTTAAAAATGTTCAGTCAGTGACCAAACATCAACTAAGAGAAGAAGAGACTGGATTTATACCCCACCCTTCACTTGGAGTCTCAGAGCTGCTAACAAACTCCTTTTCTTCCCCCTCCCCACAACAGACACCCTGTGAGGTAGGTGGGGCTGAGAGAGCTCTTTCCAGAACTGTCCATGAGAGAACAGCTCTGACAGAACTGTGGCTTGCCCAAGGTCATCCAGCAGCTGCAAGTGGAGGCGTGGGGAATCAAACCCAGTTCTCCCAAATTAGAGTCCACGCACTTAACTACTACACCAAACTAGCTCTAGTAACAGAACATCAACAACAGAATTGAAATACCTGTACTACAAGGCAGACTTTGATACTACCTTATACAAATCTTAATTGTTACATTAACAAAATAAATTTGAAATGATGATGATTGCTAAAGGAATATGAGGAATCTACATTCTTTAAAAGTATCTCCAATACCGGGTACCACTTATTCAGGAAGTTTGACTCAGACACGGGATACTCATTTGACTTCTTAACATCCGCTATTTTGTCAAAAATTGTATAGTCCCACAGACACGTATACCACTCTTTGACCTTAAGTAGCTGGGAGGCCTTCCAATGAGAAGCAAGGATGTGGAGGGGAAGGAACATACATTCATTGTTGGTGGTTTTGCCCAATAGTCCTTAAGTTTTGGAAAGATATTGCACAACAAATAACTTATATTACTGGACATACAATTCCTTTTACGATACACTCAATTCTGTTTAACGTTTGGCCTGACTTAGACATACAACCCGACATACAAAAAAAAATATTAATTGTAACACTATTACTGGTAGCTAAAAAAGTAATTGCCTCTCATTGGATGGTGGTCTCCCATCCAAGTATTAACCAGGACTGACCCTGCTTGGCTTCCAAGATCTGATGAGACCAGGCTAGTCTGGTAGTGTCAAAACATTCCTTAGCAACTCCTGGGGGTGTAAAAGGACAGGCTGTCCACTGCATAGTGCCTTAGTATTCATGCACAGGTACTGGCTTGCTGGAGCACTAGAGAGAAGATGGATCCATCCCCCATCAAAGGTAATTTCCAGGGACCCTGGGGAGGTGGCTGGACCTTGAAGAGCAAGAACACTAGCAGCTTATGCTAGGAATTTTGTACAAATCAAGTTTTAACAAGGAATCCCCCCAAAGGCAAAAACTGGAGACAGTAATTTAGCAGGGACAGGGGCCAGAAATTAGGAGCTGTCCTAGTTAAACTGAAGCATGTGTGATATTCTATTCATGTGCCATCAACCCCACCAGTGCTGCCATTGTCCTTGCACTCACTCCAATCGTAGGCTTGTTGCCTGCATGCAGCAGGATTAGACCCACAACAGCAGAACAGTATTTGCTGGAAAAATCACATATTATGAATGCTCTCCTGTGGATAAGTCTCCCTGTAAGCGGAGATCTAGCACCCCAAGGAAAAAGCTAGAGCAGAACATTTCTCCATGATGCCTTGGGTTTCTACATGCAGGGGATTTTTAATATGTTGGAGCATTTAAAAATACCTTTTCCATCTGCAGTGGTGCAGGCTACTCTACCACCTCAGCACTCTACCACCTCATTTGGCTGCATCGGTAGAGCAGGCCTTTGTGACAGGCTAACTTTGTAAAAGAAAGGTGCCACTTAACGTTGTTCAGAACTCACACCCTTTCCAGAGAACTCAGCGTCCTAATCACCACTATGTATGTTCTGCATATGCTCAGAGGCACTGTCTGCTTGTTTTGCTCTTTCTTCACGTTTCATGGCCAAATCCTAGCATGGCTAAATTCTAGTAAACAGGGTTGCCAGTTTCCTTTTCTCTTTTCTGGTATGGCAGTTCTCTAGTTCCGTAAAAATCTGTCTGAGCTGGTCTTCCCTTAGAATCATAGAACCATTGCGTTGGAAGGGGCCTCCAGGGTCATCTAGTCCAACCCCCTGCACAATGCAGGGAATTCACAAATACCTCCCCCTCCACACTCCCAGTGAGCCCTGATCCATGCCCAGAAGGGGACAAACAAACAAAACAAAACCCTCCAGAATCCCTGGCCAAACCTTGCATGCAGATGAAATGATAGAGGAATTAACACATGAAGTTGCCTTCTGTTGAGTCACACTTTTTGGTCTATCAAGCTCAATACTGTCTGCTCAGACAGGCAGTGGCTCTCCAGGGTCTCAGGTGGAAGTCTTTCACATCACCTACTATCTAATGATTTTAGCTGGAGATGCCGAAGGCCTTCCGTATGCCAAGCAGATGCTGTACCACTGGGGCACTGCCCTTCCCTCTCCAGGGAGAGCCTTCCACATCACCTGTGTGACCTCATCCTTTTCAAATGGAGATGCCCTTGATGGAGCATGGGACCTAAAACAGGGGCTGTACCACTGAGCCACGCCGCGGCCCCCTCCCCACACACTTCACCTGCTAAATTTCTGACTGGAAGGGTATTGTTAAAGGAGAGCAGGGTGCAGAAAAACAACCATTTGTGCCTCCGTAGTAACTATTAGACAGGCACAAGTTCACCAGGCAGGGCCTCACCATGTCTGAATCTGTGCAAGAAAAAGCCACACCTGCCGAACTTCTGCCTAACACTCAACTGTTAAAGTCATAGGACCCACGGCTAAAGAGAAATTTATCTCCGTGCCATGAAAAGCTTCAACTGCCCATTTCTACACATTAAGCCTCTATTAACGAGTCAGGAGGACATTTTTCTCCAGGGAGGTTGGCAGCTTCAATTGAAAGCAGAGGATTCTCGGGCGGCTGAATAGCGCCGCTCACTCTATTGAAACCCTTCTGCTTTTCGGAGGCATCGCGGCACCCGCGCAGCCCTGGAGACGAGCGCCACCTCCTGGCCGGAATTTGCCGGAGACAGCTGGGAAGAGGACCTTCTGCCACAGCTCAGCCAGCAGCGGCAAGTCTTTCAGCAGTTTACCTCGTGCGGGAAAAGTCGTCAGTCTGTGGCCTGTCGCCAACAGCAGCTGCTTTGGGGAGGGGGAAGTATGCAGCCCCTTATTTACTGCTTAGCCTCTAGCCAGCCCATCACCTGCTTTTCAACCCACAGGGGACGGTTTTGAGATATAAGACCACACCTCATGGGCTGAGACAGAAGCTCCTCTTGCTTCCCTTAGGCGTGGAATGTTGGGACTGGCGCTTGTTCTTTTAAGCCCCCCACCCCAACCTCTAAGCCTCACCAGGGCTTAGAAGAAGAAGAGTAGGCTTTTATCCCCCACTTTCCTCCACCCTGAGGAGTCTCAAAAGGACTTACAATCACCTTGCCTTCCTCTCCCCAGTCCCACAACAGGTATCCTGTGAGGTAGGTGGGGCTGAGAGAGTTCTGAGAGATGGGGTGCTTTAGTAGGAGAACCACCTGTGCAGTCTATTGCAACTGGATGTCTTGTGGCAATCTGATTGGATTTGTTTCTCTCTTTTCCTCCTTAAGTCTTCAGTGAGAAAGGTGGGCTACAACAAATGAAGAAAATCAACCAACCACCACAACGTTCTAGCTTTCAAAAATGTCACCTAGAGGATGAGCTACCCCCTTTAAAGCTCTTCTGTTTCCTCTGACTTGGATGGCCCAGGCTACCCCAGCCTCATCAGATCTCAGAAGCTAAGTAGGGTTGGTCCTGGTCATTATGTAGATGGGAGACCACCAAGGAATACCAATGTTGCTATGCAGAGGCAGTGTTGGGTGTTACAAGTCAAAACACTTCAGTATTTACAGGGTTAATGATGTTTGTTAAGTCACATGTTTGTTTGTAACCAATCTGTTTAGACAGTAGAATGCCCGGGAACTTTGGAGCTAACTTGCTAGTCTGATTGGAAACCAATGTGTCAAGTATTTAGCATATTGGCTTCTCCTCCCGTTCTTTGTTCTGACTGAGAAGGAGACACCATTCTCTTCCCGTTTTACCTGTAGCCGTAAGGATGTAGCCATATTAGCTCTTTGTTATTTTCATATCCTGTGTACCTTTTCCCATGTTAGTTTTATAGTAAACTTTTATATTTTAAAACACACCATGGACTCAGTCTCTTAATACTCTGCTGACTTACTCAAAAAGAATCCCAACAGGCAGGCAATGGTATGGTATAGCGCAGCTCACTCTATTGAAACCCTTCTGCTTTTCGGTACCATACCAGAGGTACCATACCTCTGAAGATCTCTTGTCTTGAAACCTCCACAGCATTGCCATAAGTCAGCTGTGACTTGACAAAAAAAAAAAAAAAGTTTTCCTTCCTGCAAATTCATTAAAGAGCACTGGAAGTAGAGTTGCCTGACCAAAAAAATATCCTGTCCCTTTAATAGAGGCCTCATGTATGTAAATAGGCGGCTGAAGGTTTTCATGGCAGGGAGATAAATCACATCACTTGGTAAGTAACATTCCATTAAGCGTCTATTAAAGGTACAAGATATTTCCCCCCCTCTGGGCAGTTAGTAACCCTAGTTGGAAGGGAGGAAGAAGAGCTCGCATGAGACCAAGGCTGGCTCCAGACATTAATGAACTTGGGGGCACAACACAGACAGAAGTTCTTCGGCTCAAGCCTCTGTGAGCATTCGTGTACATTCTATCCGGAGGTCTTCCGTCAGGTATTTAGGTAAGCAGCTGCACTGTGCTGATTTTACTGCCAGTCTGAGCCCGCCGAGAGTGGATGTACTGTTGAATGTATGTTTCTAAATGCACTTTACCATACCTGCATCGCCATCGATACACTAATGGTTTTTAAAATATCTCATCATGTATTTTATATTGATATTTATACGGCTGTTTTATCTATTGGTTCGTATGTAAGCAGCCCTGAGCCTGCCGAGGCAGGGAGGGTGGGGTAAAAATCAAAGTAATAAATAAATAAATAATATTTCACTGAGGCTTATGCAACAGAACATCCGCCGTCCCACTAGGATCACGCCTCTTGGGTCAGATCTGTCTGTCTCCCAACCTTAACAGCACTCAGAATCTGCTGTCTAAAATGGCTGCCTCATATCTGTGTCTCCCAGTAGTTCAGCCCCTGGCTAAAAAGGCTGGCATAAGATTGTGGGGCAGTCAATGACCAAGACTTGACCAGTAGACCCTACTCTCTACTAATACCATCATAAGCCAGTAGAGGGCAGCAGCTGCTCATGCCAAAATTCCAATATGTGTGTGTGGTTGTGGGGTATTTAAAAACCTACTCTTAAAATCTTGGGAATATTGAATTAGTCACGGATGGATCCGTTTAATTGTGTATTTTTTTTGTAGAAAAGGGACAATAATAAGAAGAGAAGAGATTGGATTTATACCCCTCCCTTCCCCTTCCCACAACAGACACCCTGTGAGGTAGGTGGGGCTGAGAGAGCTCTTGACAGAAACTGCTCTTTTTCAAGAACAGCTCTTATCAGAGCTACAGCTTGCCCAAGGCCATCCAGCCAGGTGCAAGTGGAGGAGTGGGGAATCAAACCTGGTTCTCCCAGATTAGAGTCCGCGCACTTAACCACTACACCAGACTGTAGTGTATATTGCATGCTGTTCTTAAAGAGTATTCTAAATTAGTTGGATGTGTTTGTATACATATTTTGGTTGTGGATTTGTGATGCGTGATATCTTTATATGGATGAAACTCCTCTTTTTCAAGGACGGCTCTTGTCAGAACGATGGCTTGCCGAAGGTCATCCAGCAGGTACAAGTGGAGGAGTGGGGAATCAAACCCGGTTCTCCCAGATTAGAGTCCGTGCACTTAACCACTACACCAAACTGGCTCTCAACTGAAACCTATTAAAAATAGCAAGATAAAAAAACCAAGTTCTTTTTTTAATTGACAGTTTTTATTATTGTTCATTCTCAGCCTGCCAGTGTTGATTTTTCTGACCGTGGAAAAGTTTTGGATCTGGGCACAGAAGCCCCAGAGTTTGGAGTGGGAGCAAATCAGATTTCTGGGGTAGGGCTCAATGGTGTATAGCACCTACCTGGGATACAGAAGGTCCCATGATTAATCCTGGGCATCCCCAGCCAAAACGTCCTGGGTGCTGGGAAGGGCCCTGGTCTCCTCGAAAGAATAAGCATCCTAAGAGCAGAGGGACCCATCAGTTGACCCAGCAAAAGGCAGCTGTCACATGCGTGCAGACTGGGCTACCATGGAATATTGTAAAAGAACAGGATTCGCAGGTGGCAGCCCTGCAGAGATCCTCTGCACCGAGACAGAGGCACCGAGTGGGGCTTAACGCACTACTTTCCCCCAACAAAAGTTTTGGATCTGGGCACAGAAGCCCCAGAGTTTGGAGTGGGAGCAAATCAGATTTCTGGGGTAGGGCTCAATGGTGTATAGCACCTACCTGGGATACAGAAGGTCCCATGATTAATCCTGGGCATCCCCAGCCAAAACGTCCTGGGTGCTGGGACGGGCCCTGGCCTCCTCAAAAGAATAAGCATCCTAAGAGCAGAGGGACCCGTCAGTTGACCCAGCAAAAGGCAGCTGTCACATGCGTGCAGACTGGGCTACCAGGGAATATTGTAAAAGACCAGGATTCGCAGGTGGCAACCCTGCAGAGATCCTCTGCACTGAGACAGAGGCACCGAGTGGGCCTTAACGCACTACTTTCCCCCAACCCACACACCAAGGTCCTAATCCAAATCAGGGGAAACACACACACACACACAAACCTGCAATTAACTTTTTAGGAAATGCAGGAATGATCCCACGATGGATCCCGACTTTGGCCCTGAAACCAGTGCTCTGCAGGGTTTATGCAGGGATGTAAAAGAGAGAGAGAGAAAGTCCATTTTGCATTTGGAAGTAGGGTTGCCAACAGGCCTGGGGGAAATGTCCTGTCTCTTTAATAGATGAGTAATGTGTGAAAATGGGTAGCTGAAGCTTTTCACAGCATAGAGGTAAATAGCGTCCCCTTAAGCCTCTGTTAAAGGGGGAACCCGTTTTTTTCTCAAGATGGTGGGCAGCTCTAGTTGGGAAAGCCACAAAGGGGCAAAGGCGGGGGCCATTAGTTGGCCGAAGAATCCTCGAGGCGCAACTGCTCTCTTCAGGGGGTCCTGATGCAGGATCAGAGTTGAGCTGCCTGCTGTAGGAGTTCCCGCTTGCTTCCAATACGCTCTGTTTACACATTTGTGAATTAACCAAAAATCACAAATTCATTGTGTCACTTCTCTTCCATCCACGGGAAACCAAACCCCAAACTGCTCCCCGCTCAGGGAAGCTGGAAAGCAGAACACCAGCATGGAGATTCATACTGGGAAATGATCCAACTCCCAGTTTCTTGCCTTTTCAGCAGCTGCACAAAAGCCTTGGCAAACAGCTGGGTACTCTATTTTTCCTGTGCTGAAGCACTAGAAACAGCAGCAGGGTAAAATCTCTTGAAATAAAGGGGTGCTAGGGTTGAAGCCTACCTGAAATTATCATGCTTTCTTCTTCAGAAGCCTCCTTCTCTAAAACCCAAATTGTGCCTTGGCAACAGAAAGGCACACTGCACAAACTCAGATGCATTCTCTCTCATCCTCAGGGATGATTATTTCACACATTCTAGGGATGAGTTTGATTATCCATCTGAGACGGAGGGACACACCCCTATGCAAATTAAGCCTTGAGAAGCAACCTCTCTTTAAGTCAGCTGCACTAGCAGACCCTCTTGGGAAACAAGAGCATCTTCCCAGAATGCAACAACCAAATTCTATTCCATCAGGCCAGGGTCGGACTCAAAGTTCTCTCTGTCTCTGCTCCGGCTTTGATTGAAAGAGAAACCACAGCACTGCAGTCAAAGATAAGAATCACATCAAAGTGTTCAAGGCGCAGCACAGAGACGGAGCAGGACTTTATACATAACACACCCCGCACACATGGACACACATATGAAGCCCAGCCCTGCCCCACCGTAATGAGGGGGCCGTCCTTGATCTTCAGACCGGGAGTGGTTAGAACGTTTGGTCTGCAGGAAGCTCCTCTCATTCTCAAAGGCAGACGAGAGGAGGCACGGGCCGGGACACAGAGTCAGTTGCTGAAGATCGATGGAGACACGGAGAGGCCAAAGAATCCACCGGTTCCTAGGGGAAAGGCTGACGGAGCCAGCCAGCCAACAGCTTGTGGTCTTCATCTGCCAAGACTGGGTGGGGTGAAAGGGCCCTCACGAAACTTGGGATTTTTTTTTTGCAAAGCAAACATTTGTACGCTTTTTACAAGAGCAAACTCTTCTTAGCTGATTGGAAAGTGGATCGGCGGTTCCTTTCGAACTTGGCCTGTGCAGCAAAGCACTCAGAGTGTGATTGGTGTTCAGCAGCTTTGTGGTCAGCGTCCTCCCCGGTCATAACCCTCCTCCCAAGATGTTCCCCGTTTGAGCCGTACCATTGCCAGGGCCGTTGTGGCTGCACCTTTCAGCTGACCCCTTTGCTTTGTCAAAGATGGGGAGCGGGTTTCAAGGATACGAAGGCGCCAACAGTTCCATGCATCAGAATGAGTTATTGTGGGGAAGCTCTGACGAAGCTGTCTTCATATCATCGGACGCGTCGTTTGGTTTGCGGGTATTCATCACTTTTGTCTACTCTGTGGTCTGCCTGATGGGATTGTTGGGGAACGGGCTTGCCATGTACTTGATCGGGTCCCAGAAGGGCAAATCCACTCCCATCATTAATATTTTCATCTTTGGCTTAGCGGTGGCCGACTTCCAGTTCTCGTTGACGCTCCCCTTCTGGGCTGCAGAGACGGCCCTGGATTTCATTTGGCCCTTTGGCGAAGTGATGTGCAAGGTGGTCCCTTCTCTCACCATCATCAGCATCTACGCCAACGTCTCGTTGCTCACCGCCATGAGCGTGGCGCGCTACTGGACTTTGGCGTCTGCCCTGAAGGCTGGTTCTGCCATGACTCCTAACCAGGCCAAATGGATCACCGTGGCTCTCTGGGCTTTGGCGTTAGGGGCCAGTGTGCCCACTGTTATGTTCACGGCTGTACAGGATATTGTTGGAGTGAAAGTGTGCCTTTCCAGGTTCCCCACAGAATATGGCTTGGGCATCTACCGTCTCCACCGGGTGGTGTTCACCTTTCTGATACCATTGGGGATCATCTCAGCCTCCTACGTCCTTCTCCTAAGACTCCTCAAGACCTACCAATTCAACGGCAGCTATACGAAACGGCAGAAACAAGTCACTACCACCATCCGGCTGGTGGTGAGCTCTTTCTTTATCTGTTGGTTTCCTAATCACGTGGCGACTGTCTGGGGGGTTCTGGTCAAATTCCATCTATTGCCCATCGACAAAGCTTTCTTCTTTCTCCACAACTACATCTTTCCGCTCACAACATGCCTGGCTCATGCGAGCAGCTGCCTCAACCCCATCCTCTACTGCCTGATGCGGAATGAGTTCCGGAAAGCTATTCAGGAAACCTTTTGGAAGCTCTCCAAAGGGATGTCTTCTTACTGCAGTTCCTCTGCTCATAAGATAGGGGAGGAGGTTGTATCGGTGGCTCTGCCTTTAAGCCCATCTGAAAATCTCTCCATAAAACCAAAACGGGACAAGGAGAACCATACCTTCTCCTCCTCCTTGGATCTGAGAACCAAGGAAACAAAACTGACCACCAAGGTACAGCTGCTGACACCTGGACCAGAAATGACCTTGTGACCTTGAAACTTAGGGGACTGTGTGTGATACCACCACGACCAAGGTTTCTGAATCCTGTTATTTGGCATTAGAGCTGTTCTCACCCTAAGGCCTACGGTTGTAGATAGGGATGCCAGGTCTGGGTTGGGAAATGCCTGGAGATTTGGGGGTGGAGCCTGGGGAGGGCGGGGTTTGGGGAGGGGAGGGGCCTCAGCAGGGTATAATGCCATAGAGTCCACCCTCCAAAGCAGCCATTTTCTCCAGGGGGACTGATTGTGGTTGTTCGGAGATCAGATGTAATAGCAGGAGGAGCAGGTTGGTACCTCTAGAACCAGCTGAGTCTGAGGGTCACCAGGCCTGAGTCTGTTTTTATGCTTTACCACATGTCAGGTTGTAACAAGAACATAAGCAAAGTGGGTTATTTCTCCCCTTACGCCACTGAATAACCATAGCTTGAGGCCGACTCTGTAAGACTTAGCTAGCAAATATTACTGTGAAGCAATGCTCCCTCTAAGCTGTGGAGTCCTGTGAGCAAAAATTCTACTTTGTGAGCTACTGGGCATTAAAGCTGTGAGCGAGCGATTTGGCTTCTGCATAAATTAGTTTGCTCTGGAGCCCTCCTTCCTGGGCTAAGACAAAAAAGTGTGAGCTGGAGGCTAAAAGACTGTGAGCTAGCTCACAGTAACTCAGCTTAGAGGGAACACTGCTGTGAAGGTATTCAAACTGGTAGATGTGATTGTTAGTCCTAAGATTCACCTCTGTGCTGGGTTAGAGTAAACTACCTGAACTGGAAGTCTAGAATTTATTATTTGCTTTACACGTGTTTTCCCCCCATCACAGAACTCAAGGTGGTGTATTAACTTTATAAATCCAGTTTATATTATAATAAGAATGATTTTATAAAATATCCTACAATTTATAAAGTGTATTTAAAAATAGTTTCCCCCTTGATGTTGGCTGTATAATGATTTCTGTAGCAAATGGTTTGATGAGCATGTATTAATTTCTATGTGTTGGGTTCTTTAAAAGAGATGAGACAAAGTCACCACCACTAAGTAATTAATGAGGAGTAGCATTAAAATATGTAGATAAGAACAGGGCCACACAGAGGTATTGCAAGCTGCAGCAAATAACTTTACACTGAGATGGACTGAAGCTGTGTGATAGAATGCCGCAAACAAATTTGATAAGATTGGTCGTGTTGAGTGTGACAAGCAGGTTATAGTGTTCAAAGTGGTGAGTTTCTCTCTTCTCTTGCTGTGGATTTTAAGAAGTATTCTTATGTTTCAGTGACTGCCAGGTTTGCCTTGAGAAAGGACAGAAACGAGGGGGGGGGGCTTTAGCTGGCCCACTGGAAGCCTTGACAGTTGCCACGCTTGGACTAAACATACACCAGAAGAAACTGATAAGGAAACAATTAGAACTGAATTTTGGCACAAGTGCTTTATTTATTTAAAACATTATTCTACTCTTTGCATGTAAACGTTTGTCTGAGTGTGCTTGGTAAACAATATAATTGACCTCACAATGTTACACTGAGTAATTCTATCACGGCTGTGTTTTGGTTGTTCTTAACCTCCTGGTGGTGGCTGGAGGTCTCAGATTACAACCTCCAGGCTACAGAAATCAATTCGCCTGGAGAAAATGGCGGCTTTGGAAGGCGGACTCAATGACACTGAAGTCCCTCCCCTCCCCAAACCCCGCCCTCCTCAGGCTCCACCCCCCAAACCTCCAGGTTATTTCCCAGCCCAGAGCTGGCAGCCCGACATGGTGTCCTCATTTGCACCCAGACTGATGATTACATCAACGCCTCATTCTTTAATACGCAACGTTAGAGAGGCCTCGACTGGCCATAACATTTCCCACTGTAATTCTTTTGTTCACCCAATGCCTCTAACAATGCAAAGGCAGTTACTCCAGTCTACACTCGTTGAACCTACGGGTTTGACTGGAGTAACTCTGCATTGGATTGCTCTGTAAAGCTTTTCTGTTATTAATCAGCTAGGTCTTTGTGGTGTTCTAGGGTTGCCAGCTCTGGGTCGGGAAATTCCTGGAGAGCCGGGAGGTGGAGCTTGAGGAAAGTGAGGCTTGGAGAGGGAGAGACCTCAGCAGGGATGGGTGGCCCTCCAAAGCGGCCACTTTTCTCCAGTGGAATTGATCTCTGTCATGTGGAGGTCAAGTGTATTTCTTCAGGCCCCACCTGGAACCTGGCAGCCCTATCCCTTCCTCACCCCCCCACTCCTCACCCAATGCTCTTTATAAACAGAGGTAGTGGGAAAGCAGTTTGTATCAATGTCACCTAGACCTGAACTGTGTCCTCTTTTTTTCTCCTGTCTTCTCCTGAGAATTTCCATCTGTGTAGTGTAGGCCATGAGATCTTACTGTCTGGCAGCCAGAAGTTCTAGCTCTTTAGCTTGATCCAGGGTGCACTACAAGGAGGCGAGCTAGAATCGCGATCAGTTCTACCCGATATCCATAACCTGATAAACACCAACGAGAGGCCCACAGGATTTGACTTGTCATGTAAAGCATGGAAGATGGCTAACAGAATACGTACAGGCTCTGGCAGATGAAATGGGGCAAAATACCAGGACCCGAATGCGATTGTGGTGCAGCCTGCCAAATTATTTCCCATCCGTCACAGGAATGTGAGTGTCGTGCTTTCCAGGGAGATGTGACGGAGCTCTTTGAACTCTCCTCAGCTGTTACTGAGTGGACTGAAAATCTAGACATTAGTATTTAGGGGGACTGCCCAGTTCCATTGTATCAATTTGGTTCTGTATTTTATATTATTATATGCTTCCTGTGTGTAACTGTGCCATATAATAGATAAATAAATGAATAATGAGAATTATAACTTGAGTTCTTTGAACTGAGTCCTGCTGTCTTCAGTGGAGAATATCCCTAAATAATCATGCACAGGTCGGGGTCGGGGAAGGACTGGAGGACCAGGGTTCATATCCCTGCTTAGTCATGAAGCTCAGCTTGATGACCTTAAGCCAACTGAACTCTTTCAGCCTCACAAGGTTTTTGTGCAGATAAAATAGGAAATGGGACAGCCATCCTCTTCCATCCTCTTCCTCTTTCTTCGGAGGAAGTAAAACTGCCGTATATCACTCTACACTGTTATTAAGATGGTATGCCCCAGTTTTCTTCTCAGCGGGGAGCCAAAGCACGTTACAAAATCAGTTTTCCCTCCTCCATATTATCCTTATAACAACAACCCTTTGAAGTCGATTAGATGGAGAGAGAGTGACTAGCCCAAGGTCACCCAGCAGAGTGGGGATTCGAACTTGGGCTTTCCAAATCCTAGTCTGGCACTCTAACCACCAGACCAGGGGTCTCCAATCTTTTTCAGCCCGTGGGCACCTTTGGAATTCTGACACAGGCTGGTAGGCGCAACTGCAAAATGGCCGCTGCTGCTACATAAGGTGGAGCCAATCACAAGATGCCTACTTGCAGGAAACAGAGCCAACAGAGGAATCCCAAATCCAAGGAGAAGAGGGGTACTTAAAAAATGTACTGAGAAAGAGGGGTAAACGAGAATAAAACAAACACTATGGTAGCATCTGCCACTGAAATAATGTTCTTTTGATTTGCAGAGCCAGTAAGACCTTTGGTGGCACATCAGAAGAGCCCCGCACTGCATAAGAGCCCCGCCTGGCCCCACCAGCTTTCTAAAAATACTCGGTGGGCAGCAAGAAAGGTGTTGATGGCCTCCATGGTGCCCACAGGCACTATGTTGGAGACCCCTGCACTGCACTATGTTGGCTCTGCATGTGTTCCCTTCCAACTTCCCTTAAGAGCTCTGCTCTCTAAAACCTTAATTTTTCATTAGTGGGGTGGTGGTGTATTTTTTGCATTCGTGTGTGTGTATGCACACCCATGCCTGGAAGTCATAGCAGCTTCTGGCGACTCCTAATGGGGCATGGAGGACATTCCGAGAAGTGGCTTGATAGCCTGCCTCTGCCTCCTGGCCCTGGTATTCTTTGGAGGTCTCCCATCCAAATACTTAACAGGATCAGCCCTGCTTCGCAGCCAAGATCTGACAAGATTGGGCTTTCCTGGGCAAGCCAGGTCAAGGCTTCTTTAGCACTGTAAAAAATTAATTTAGTATCAATTTCAACCCCGATTGCACCCATTATCACAACATTCCGTATCAATTTCAACCCTGATTGTACCCATTATCACAACATTCCTACTATGTAGCACTCCAGTTACAGAGGAACAGAAATTACTACCCCCCAAGCACCCATTTCCCAATTTAACATATGAACCTACTGGGCTGGGTCACTGTGGGTCCATTGTCTGTTCTGGCTGGCTGTTCTGACTGTGTGTGACATCCTTGCTTATAGGGGAAACGGTTTTACCTTAAACACGCTGTACATATAAACTTAGTATTTTTCTGCTGCCACCAGGAATTAAAATTCCAATTCTCTCTCTTTTGGTAGTATGACCTAAGGTCTGGGCACATCAGAGAACTATGTGGCCCTAAGGAAACAATTAGAACTGAAATTTGGCACAAGTGCTTTATTTATTTAAAACATTATTCTACTCTTTGCATGTAAACGTTTGTCTGAGTGTGCTTGGTAAACAATATAATTGACTTCACAATGTTACACTGAGTAATTCTATCACGGCTGTGTTTTGGTTGTTCTTAACCTCCTGGTGGTGGCTGGAGGTCTCAGATTACAACCTCCAGGCTACAGAAATCAATTCGCCTGGAGAAAATGGCGGCTTTGGAAGGCGGACTCAATGACACTGAAGTCCCTCCCCTCCCCAAACCCCGCCCTCCTCAGGCTCCACCCCCCAAACCTCCAGGTTATTTCCCAGCCCAGAGCTGGCAGCCCGACATGGTGTCCTCATTTGCACCCAGACTGATGATTACATCAACGCCTCATTCTTTAATACGCAACGTTAGAGAGTCCTCGACTGGCCATAACATTTCCCACTGTAATCCTTTTGTTCACCCAATGCCTCTAACAATGCAATCTTAGGCAGTTACTCCAGTCTACACTCGATGAATCTACGGGTTTGACTGGAGTAACTCTGCATTGGATTGCTCTGTAAAGCTTTTCTGTTATTAATCAGCTAGGTCTTTGTGGTGTTCTAGGGTTGCCAGCTCTGGGTCGGGAAATTCCTGGAGAGCCGGGAGGTGGAGCTTGAGGAAAGTGAGGCTTGGAGAGGGAGAGACCTCAGCAGGGATGGGTGGCCCTCCAAAGCGGCCACTTTTCTCCAGTGGAATTGATCTCTGTCATGTGGAGGTCAAGTGTATTTCTTCAGGCCCCACCTGGAACCTGGCAGCCCTATCCCTTCCTCACCCCCCCACTCCTCACCCAATGCTCTTTATAAACAGAGGTAGTGGGAAAGCAGTTTGTATCAATGTCACCTAGACCTGAACTGTGTCCTCTTTTTTTCTCCTGTCTTCTCCTGAGAATTTCCATCTGTGTAGTGTAGGCCATGAGATCTTACTGTCTGGCAGCCAGAAGTTCTAGCTCTTTAGCTTGATCCAGGGTGCACTACAAGGAGGCGAGCTAGAATCGCGATCAGTTCTACCCGATATCCATAACCTGATAAACACCAACGAGAGGCCCACAGGATTTGACTTGTCATGTAAAGCATGGAAGATGGCTAACAGAATACGTACAGGCTCTGGCAGATGAAATGGGGCAAAATACCAGGACCCGAATGCGATTGTGGTGCAGCCTGCCAAATTATTTCCCATCCGTCACAGGAATGTGAGTGTCGTGCTTTCCAGGGAGATGTGACAGAGCTCTTTGAACTCTCCTCGGCTGTGACTGAGGGGACTGAAAATCTAGACATTAGTATTTAGGGGGACTGCCCAGTTGGTCTGCATACCCGTCGTATCAATTTGGTTCTGTATTTTATATAATATAATAGATAAATAAATGAATCATGAGAATTATAACTTGAGTTCTTTGAACTGTGTCCTGCTGTCTTCAGTGGAGAATATCCCTAAATAATCATGCACAGGT
>NW_015165831.1:2108033-2134500 GCF_001447785.1 Gekko japonicus | reverse complement strand
GGGGGGCGCCAGCCCCCCAGCCCCCGGGAAGATTACGCCGGTGCAAAGTCGATTAGGCGGAGAGAGAGTGACTAGCCCAAGGTCACCCAGCAGAGTGGGGATTCGAACTTGGGCTTTCCAAATCCTAGTCTGGCACTCTAACCACTAGACCAGGGGTCTCCAATCTTTTTCAGCCCGTGGGCACCTTTGGAATTCTGACACAGGCTGGTAGGTGCAACTGCAAAATGGCCGCCGCTGCTACAGAAGGTGGAGCCAATCACAAGATGCCTACTTGCAGGAAACAGAGCCAATCACAGAGGAATCCCAAGTCCAAGGAGAAGAGGGGTACTTTAAAAATGCACTGAGAAAGAGGGGTAAACGAGAATAAAACGAACACTATGGTAGCATCTGCCACTGAAATAATGTTCTTTTGATTTGCAGAGCCAGTTGGTGGCACATCAGAAGCCCTGCTGCATAAGAGCCCCGCCTGGCCCCACCAGCTTTCTAAAAATACTTGGTGGGCAGCAAGAAAGGTGTTGATGGCCTCCATGGTGCCCACAAGCACTATGTTGGAGACCCCTGCACTACACTATGTTGGCTCTGCATGTGTTCCTTTCCAATTTCCCTCAAGAGCTCTGCTGTCTAAAACCTTAATTTTTCATTAGTGAGGTGGTGGTGTATTTTTTGCATTCGTGTGTGTGTATGCACACCCATGCCTGGAAGTCATAGCAGCTTCTGGCGACTCCTAATGGGGCATGGAGGACATTCAGAGAAGTGGCTTGATAGCCTGCCTCTGCCTCCTGGCCCTGGTATTCTTTGGCGGTCTCCCATCCAAATACTTGACAGGATCAGCCCTGCTTAGCAGCCAAGATCTGACAAGATCGGGCTTGCCTGGGCAAGCCATGTCAAGGCTTCTTTAGCACTGTTAAAAATTAATTTAGTATCAATTTCAACCCTGATTGTACCCATTATCACAACATTCCTACTATGTAGCACTCCAGTTACAGAGGAACAGAAATTACTACCCCCCAAGCACCCATTTCCCAATTTAACATATGAACCTACTGGGCTGGGTCACTGTGGGTCCATCTCTGACCCAGGCTGTCTGTTCTGACTGTGTGTGACATCCTTGCTTATAGGGGAAACGGTTTTACCTTAAACACGCTGTACATATAAACTTAGTATTTTTCTGCTGCCACCAGGAATTAAAATTCCAATTCTCTCTCTTTTGGTAGTATGACCTAAGGTCTGGGCACATCAGAGAACTATGTGGCCCTGATAAAGTACTGTACTGATTTCTGGGTCTTAAAGGTGCCACTGGACTGTTTTGGACCAGAGGGCGGTGGGGGGCTCTGCAACTTACCTGGCTGCTTCTTGCTCTGACTGAGGGCTGCTGGGAGCAGGGGGTGGGGCTTGTTGCATGTGCCCGCCCCACCCCCTGCTCCCTGTTTTTTTTAACAAAAATTAAAGAACAAAATAGGTTTCTGGTTATTTTGAGCTGTTGCTGAAGAAAGGTCTTGTAAATATAACTGGCAAAACTTGGTGCTACAAACAGTCTCTCAAACTCCACTCTGACAAGCTTATACATTCAGTATAATCTCTATCTGATATATATAGATATAGCCACACAGGCTAGTCTCTTTTGTTTTATTCACACAGAATGGAATCAACTCTCTGTTGGTCTTATTCATACATAATTAGACTCAAAATCCCATAGTCACAGAGACTATGCTCACTCTTCAAACTTCACATACAGAATCCTTCATAACTCTCAGAGTCACACAGACTCTCTTCAAAACTCTTCCATACTTGTCTCATATCACAGAATCTTCTCATAGACACACACACAGAATCCTCCCAGACACCCCTCCTCCCACACTCTCAGTCAGCAGCCAATCAAATCATACTTGTCACCCTCTATCACTCTTCTCATATTACTGCAGTCCAACTAAACATTTAAAGGAACACACACACCAAAACATGGAATCATTACACAGTAGTTCTCAGAAACAGCTCTCATATCATACTAATTGAGATCCTTTTATCTGAAAATGACTAGAAGCCCCGTTCTGTCCCTGAACTACACAGCAAAGCACTGTGGGAACAAAGCATCCTGTGGGAACAAATGCAAACTGCTTTTGTAGTCCTCCAGACTGGTTTTGTTGATAAAACTGTGAGGCTCTGTGGTGGTGGGCCAGTGGTTTCAGGGGTGCAGGTTTCAAAGTCTGGGGGCTGTCTCAAGGGAGGAGACAACAAGAGACTCCATCTTGGTTTCAGAGATGGAGACCAGCAAAGTGACTACAACAACCTACCAATCTTCCACTCCAGTTTCCCCTGAAAAGCACAGAGGCCTTAACACAGGGGTGTCTAACATAAGGCCTGGGGGCCGGATCTGGCCCAACCAGAGCTATTATGCGGCCTGCGAGCAACTGATGCAAGGGAGGAAGTGCTGGGGGGAGTGGGCGGAGCCACTCCATTGTGGCTTCAGCATGGCAGAACAACCTCGTCTGCAGCAGTCAAGCATTGTGAGTGCATCTGCCCAGCGCTGCAATGCTTGCCTCTTCAGTCTGCCTATGTGGGTTTTCCTCTGCACCCCCCTCCCAGCCCATGGGGCCTTGCAGTGAGGATACACCAACTCATAGCTTACCAGCTGCTTACCTTTATACAGTTTCTATCTTTGGTACCTGGCATTACGTTTTATGGCACACATGGCCCGGCCCAACAAAGTGACATTTATGTCAGATCTGGCTCTCGTAACAAATGAGTTTGACACCTCTGCCTTAACGTGTGGGTCAGCACAGAGCCACACTCCAAAACGTGTGAGTCAGCACAGAGCCACAGCGAAACTTTGAACTGTAGCCTAGTGGAAGCAAAGTAGATGTGGTGGGAACTTCCGCTAACCACAACAGCAGCAAAAATCCTGCCTGACCTTCAAAGTTTATGGCCTGTTTTGAACTGCCTTTTATCAGCATCATAATCAGTTCTGGGAAAGGGTCACAGCGGATCTTTGGGGAGTTTGCGAGATTCATAATTCTTTTATCCAGACTGAGTGTACCCTAGGTGTGGATGATTCACTCCAAGACACCCATGTTAGCCCAAAGGGTAGGGTTGCCAAACTCCAGGTGGAGAGCTCCCAGAATTACACTTGATCTCCAGACTACATATATAAGCTCCACTGGAGAAAATGGCTGCTTTGGAGGGTGGACTTTATGACATTATGCTCCGCTGAGGTCCCTGCACTCCCCAAACCCTGCCCTCCCCAAGCCCCTCCCCAAAATCTCCAGGAATTTCCCAGTATGGAATTAGGAGCCCTACTCAGCTTAGCCATTGGGGGGGGGGTCTGAAAAGGTGTATGGGGGACGACGACAAGAGTTCCTAGGGCTGCTATGCCACAAGCATAGATGGCTTTAAAGGGGGATTAGACAGATCCATGGAAAATAGGTCTATCAGTGGCTACTAGCCACGGTGACTAAAGGGAACCTCCACGTTCAGAGGCAGTCAGCCTCTGAATACCAGTGTCAGGAGCAGGGGTAATTTCCTGCAGGAGCGCACAGGAGCAGAGTTCCGGCAGTAAAGAGCCCAGGGGGTGGCCACATGCAACAAGCCCCACCCCCTGCTCCCAGCAGCCCTCAGTCAGAGCAAGAAGCAGCCAGGTAAGTTGCTGAGCACCCCCACCGCCCCCCGGTCCAAAACAGTCCAGTGACACCTTTAAGACCAAGTTTTATTCAGGTACAAGCTCTCCCTCCTCTGCGAGGACAAATCTGCATGTTCCCCCCCTCCCCAATAGCTAGCGATCCAAAATAGTCCAGTGGAGCCTGAGTGGAGGGTGTTGCCTTCTGACACACTTCCAGTGATGTCAGGGGTGTGTGGCATATGCAAATGAGTTATGCTAATGAGTTATGCTAATGAGCTCCTGCACCTCTTTTTCTACGAAATGACCCCTGGTCAGGAGGCAACAGGGGGGGAAAGCCTCTACCTCTCTGCCCTGTTGTTGGCCCTCCAGAGGAACTGGTTGGCCACTGCGTGAGACAGGATGCTGGACTAGATGGATCAGTGGTCTGATCCAACAAGGCTCTTCTTAGGTTCTTACCTATACTGGGGACTTGCAGCAATTTTTAAAGAACTACAACTGCTTCTAAAATGGAATCGGTGGCCACCGGATGGATCCACGGCCACCGTCACATGTAGTTTGTCTCTTAGTAGGCAACCAGAGCTGGTTACATTGTGGTTGGATGTGGAAGAGGCGTCTTCAGACTGAATCACTTAGGCGAGAGATGAAGAACAGGGGTCCACAGTCCTACTTACATATCCCTTGTGGCTGGATGTGGAAGAGGCATTGCCACACCTTGGAGGTATACCTTCTCTCAGGAAACGGAAGGTTGCCCCAATGAGTACAATATATCTTGGATTTTCTAGTGAACGTTGTGCATCAGCAGGTCAAAAGAGGCTAGTCAGGTTGTTCAGTTGGCCTGGAGCTTCTTGGTTGTTGGTTGTTGAGCTTCTTAGAAGGGTGAGTTTGCCCCTTCTCCTGGTAGAAGGAGATTTCTCTCTTTCCTATGATAGTTGAATTCAGGACCACCCAATGAAATTGTTGGTCAGAGCACTAGATGCAGGACAGGCAAAAGACTGCTGACGTAGATATCTCTTTTTTTTTAAAGGACTGGAAGAATTCACACAGAAGGGGCCAATCTAATGTTATGGGCTATGGCAATTATATGGAACCCTCAAACTCTGTTGAAGAACGAGATGATGAGGACAGACAACAAAGAAACCATCTTTCAGGTCCAACTTGTAAGCCTCCTGGAGGCATCTGGGTGGCCCATGTAGAGTTGCCAGCTCCAGCCTGAGAAATTCCTAGAGATTTGGGGGCAGTGCCTGGGAAAGGGGAAGTCTGGGAAGGTGAGGGAGCTCAGTGGGGATGTGATGTCACTCCAGGGACTTCCATTTATCTTAGACTCTATGGTATATCATAGAGTTCCAGATGAAGTAATTTCCTCTGGAGGGATTGATCTCTGTTGGCTGGAGATCAGTAATAGTTCCAGGAGAACACCAAGCCCCACATGGAAGCTGGTAACCTTAAACACCTATCAAAAACCAGGATGGTGGGCTAGATAAATCTTGGTCTGAACCAACAAGGCTCATGTTACAAGATGGCAGATCAGCTTTGTTACAGTGAGGGGCTGCAATTTTGGGATCCTTTCATAAAGACACTGGTCTTATGAGTTTTACTGCTCAAAGGACTAGGCGTGCAGAAAAGCAATAAGAGGGGTCAGCCAAGAGATTCCCTCGTAATTAATAGGTAATCTGCTTTGCGGACTGAGCCATTGATAGGGGTCCTGGAGGAGGCAATCGTGAGAAGGCTCCATCGCAGGAGAAATTATAGACACAAGCCCTGACCAAACACAATGAATTTAGCTCTTAGTTTCCTGTTTAAAGAAATTAAATCATTATGGGAGTCAAACGAGGGGAACAGACATTTTTGGAAGAGAGCTGCAGGGTCGTTTCTTTTCTGCAGACCACCTTCTTCTTCTGGTCAGTTCCACTTCTCCTTGCCAAGTGAGGCGCCTTTCAAAGGTCCCACTGACTGAGGTGAAAGTGTTTCCAGTGGGACTTCACCTTCACATGGTGGCTCTCTGTGCAGAGCGGATCTGTGGCATGTCACTGTTTCACCCAGGTAGCTACCCAATTTAAGTGAGATACTGTGCAAAGGCAGAGTCCCACAGACAAGACAAGCCAGACGCAGTTTAGGATCTCAGATTTTGAGGGAAATTATCTGTATACAAGAAATTAATGCTTTTGAGGACAAGGGGGCCTATTAAACTTGACATCGTTTAGGGCCACAATACGTCTTAATCTGGCCAGAGGTTGATTCGGGGGGGATCGCGGGGGATCGCAGTTCCCCCGGGTGAGGTGTGGGGGGCAGGGCACACGACGAAGCCCCGCCCCCTGCTTCCGGCCGCCCCGTTTCCGGCCCTCATTCAGCCAGGAGGAGGCAGGAGAAGAGGGAGGGTAAGTTGCTTCCCCCCCGCCTCTCCCCACTCCTGCCTGCCTGGGGCCAGGGAGGGCCTTGGCGGGGCTTCCTCGCACTCCCGCCGGCCTTGCAGGTCCACCGCCGGGCCCCTGATGTCAGGGGGTGTGGCATATGCTAATGAGTTATGCTAATGAGTCTCCCTAGCTCTTTTTCTACAAAACGACCCCTGAATCTGGCCCTGGCTTTTGCCTTGGCCAGAATCACATTTAAATCAGGCCCAAGACAGTAAAAGTGCGCCCTTTAAAACAGAGGGACCAAACTATGCCAAAATTCAGAACAAGAGGTCAACGAAGAGGAGAAGGAAGAGGAGGAGATTGGATTTATACCCCGCCCTTCACTTGGAATCTCAGAGCGGCTTACAAACTCCTTTCCCTTCCCTTCCCCACAACAGACACCCTGTGAGGTAGGTGGGGCTGAGAGAGCTCTTTCAAGAACTGCCCTTTCATGTACAGCTCTGACAAAACTATGCCCTTCCCCTCCCACAACAGACACCCTGTGAGGTAGGTGGGGCTGAGAGAGCTCTGACAGAAACTGCTCTTTCAAGTACAGCTCTGACAAAACTATGGCTTGCCCCAAGGTCATCCAGGAGCTGCAAGTGGAGGAGTGGGGAATCAAACCCAGTTCTCCCAGATTAGAGTCCACGCACTTAACCACTATACCAAAGAGCCAGGATAAGAAGGCTCACTTGCATCACTGAAAATATACAATTTAGCATTATTGATGATGTGTTAATCAATAATTTGTACAATTTACACTGCCCAAACATTGGTTGTTGCGTGTCTTTTATTGGGAAATGGCACGTAAGAAGTATCACAATAAGTAATTCATTTACACAGATGTGCCCTGCACAATGGTTTTAGTGTGCTGGCATAAATCTGTGCATGGTTCACGCTTGGGTTATTAGCAACTGTTCACCTCTAGCATTTCCTAGCATTTCCTGTAGTATCTTGAAGAAAGCCTTGAGTCCCAACAAAACCATTGCCCGCCATTCCCTTCAACAGAGTAATTATTCTAAAAAAGGTAAAGGTTTCCCTTGCTCGAAAGCCAGTCGAAAATGAATCTAGGAGGCGGCGCTCATCTCTGTTTCCCAGCACTGTCCGAAGACTTCTCTGTCCATGTGGCAGGCATGACTAAATGCTGAGGTGCACAGAATGCTGTTACCTCCCACTGAAGCAGTACCTATATATCTACTTGCAATTTCTTGCTTTCAAACTGCTAGGTTGGCAGGAGCTGGGGCTGGAGATGGGCGCTCACTCCATCACACAGCACTCGGGTCTCGAACTGCTGAGCTACTGACCTTCCAGTCTGCAGCTCAGCATCTTAACCTCTGACCCACCACGGACCTGGTTATTCTAACATCCCACCAGTATATTTAGCCCAGGCAAGACCAAGGTGCTGTTGACCACTAGGCTAATCCAGCCAATCCAGATTACAGAATCAGCCCGTTCTGGTGACTCTCCCGTTCAAGGAGCTGTTATAAGAATCTGGTGTTCCTAAAGGACAAATTAGATAAGATACCAAAGACTGTTCAAAAAGTACACTTGGTTCAGAAGGAGTTTGCTGACTGGCATAAACTACAGAGAATATAGCTCCACCAGTTTTAAAAGGATGCGACTGGCTGCTTCTGTGTGCGTGGCACAGCATGCTGGCTCTTAGCTTTAAAGCCCTTCATGGCCTGAATGGCATCACTCAGTTGTGATTATGAACCTGGGGTGATATCTTCAACAGAGGCCCTGTTCTGTGTTCCTCCGTCCACCAAGGTAATGTGGTTGGCAACCAGAGACAGGGCCTTGTTTGTGGTGATGCTGCTATTTTGGTAATCCCCCAAAAAAAATTAGGGTTGCCAACTGCCTTTAGAAAAAAAGTCCATTCCCTTTAACGGAAGCTTAATGGGATGTTGTTTACCAAGAGCTTCAGTAGCCATATATTTAAGGGACATTTTTCTTTAGGCCTGTTGGCCATCCCTCTCACAGTGGTTAGCCTGGTGCCAGTTCTATTTAAAGGTTAAATGCCAGGGGACCAAAACTCTTATTAATTGTTCTCAGGTGTTTGTTGATCCTGTCCTTCTTGCCTGCTTTTTGGTATTTTATATATCTGATGTCTTGTTCCTTTGTTAGGTTTAAAGAAACCATTCTGTTTTGCCAGTTTGATGTAGTGGTTAAGTGTGTGGACTCTAATCGGAGAGAACCAGGTTTGATTCCCCACTCCTCCACTTGCAGCTGCTAGATGACCTTGGGCAAGCCATAGTTCTATCAGAGCTGTTCTTGAAAGAACAGTCCTCTCAGAGCTCTCTCAGCCCCACCTACCTCACAGGGTGTCTGTTGTGGGGAAGGGAAGGGAAAGGAACTTGTAAGCCACTCTGAGATTCTTCTTCTTTAATTTTTGTTCTGCTTCTGTCTGAATAAGATGAGCATGTTTACTTGTTGCTCTCTAATTGCTTAAATGTTTGCTCTGGACATTTTATTTCTTGATGTTTTAACGGGTATACAGTTTCATGTCGCGAGCTGCGCAAGAGCATATTAAAATGCTTTTGAAATTAAATAAATAGCAGTGTTCCTGTTGTTCTGAGCTTTTGAGATGCTGGGTGTTTTGTAAATAGTGAAGCCAAACTTCTTAATAAACAGTTTGCCAACAGGTTTTTATTAAAACGTTATTTAGAAACTACTTGTAAATAGCCTGGTTGGAGGTGGCTAGTTAATATTGTCTCCAGGAGACCAGGCAAGAAGCTTTATTAAAGACAGATGAGCGTTCGGTTGTTCCTAGAATAAAGGAGAGAAGATGACGAGGCCAAAAATGTTAATAGAAGTGGCCCCTTCCCTCTTTCAACAAAACAGGCTTCATTCCGCCTGTTTGCTCTGATCCACAACACTAATGAGGGAGGGCTTTTAATGTCCTGGCCCCACTGGTGGACCTCCTGATGGCACTTGGTATTTCTGGCCACTGTGTGACATAGAGTGTTGGACTGGATGGGCCTTTGGCCTGATCCAACATTGGCGTCTCTTATGTTCTTATAATGAGGAAACCAAACATCATTTGGTATCCTTTGCGAGAGAGGGTAACCAGAACACGACTCTGTATTCCTAATGCCATGCATCTTGTTTTGTACCTGGCATCACCTAATCTAATTAAGTCTGCAACAGCCCGTATTCCATTTTTAAGATGCTATAAATAAACTTGCAAGCTTTCTCTCCCCTCCCCCCTTTTATGTTGATATTGAACATCCAGCTTAAGAGTTTTGGAGAATTCAAAAACATATTCTCTGCTTTCCTTGATCCTAATTTTAAAATGTGGGGTTTTAAATGTTTTTATCTATGGGCCAAAATGTTATCTTCTATGGGGAGGCAGTACATCTGGATGGTGGTGGAAGGTGCTGTCAAGTCACAGCTGACCCCCGAGGGCTTTCAAGGTAAGAGACGTTCAGAGGTGATTTGCCATGGCCTGCCTCTGCGTAGTGATCCTGGTATTCCGTGGAGGTCTCCCATCCAAATACTAACCAGGGCTGACCCTGCTTAGTTTCCAAGATCTGATGAGATTGGACTGGCCTGGGCTATCCGGGCAAGGGTTAGATGCTGTTTAGCACATCTGTTTTCAAAGCTGGTGGCACCCTTATGTGATTTAAGAACATAAGAACATAAGAGACGCCAATGTTGGATCAGGCCAAAGGCCCATCCAGTCCAACACTCTGTGTCACACAGTGGCCAGAAATACCAGTGCCATCAGGAGGTCCAGCAGTGGGGCCAGAACATTAGAAGCCCTCCCACTGTTGACCCCCCCAAGCACCAAGAAGACAGAGCATTTAAGTGTATTTTTTCCGTGTGTCCCCAGGGCAATCAGTTCTATAAATCTCCCCCATGCAGTGGCCAACCGGAGAGGAAGCTCCCTACAGGTTTCTGAACACTGTGGCCCTAAGCCGAGTACAGCCTCTTAAGTCCATGGACGTCCATGTACTTGGAAGGGGGCAACTCTGCCGAGGATTCCACCGACAGTGATGGAAGGTCTAATTGTCCGCACTCTGCTGCCAGCTGCCTTAACCCAATTAGCACCAAATTGCTCCCTGCAATGGAAAAGTAACTCAATTATTCAGATTGCCTGTATTTTCCCCTTTCTGTTTTAATTACTTGATCTTGAGTTTAATTTCCTCTTTTTCCTCTCTCTGACGGACATGGAAAATTATGCCCTTATCTTTGCAATCTCTAGGGATTGCAGGCAATTCCGCTCTCTCGGCTGTGTATTTATGGCTTTCCTCTTCTGCACAAACACCAGCCAGCCAGCTTCTCTCCTTCTCCTTAAAAAAACAAAACAGTTTGTGACCAGATCTTCTAATCCTCCCCCCCCCAAAAAAAATATCTGGGTGAAACCTGTGATCAAGTTGGTTGGCTTAGAGACAAACTAGAGTCAGTCAGACCTTCAAATCAACCTGTCTGCTGCTCAGTCTGGAGATTAATTTCCCAAGTGCCCCAGGGGCGCGTACCTGGGCAACAGCACCAATGGAACAAATAACCACCCTGTGTTTCAGTCCCTCCTAGGGTTGTCAACCTCCAGGTGGCTCCTGGAGAACTCCCGCTATTTAAATTGATCTCTGGATGACCAAGATCAGTTCCCCTGGAGGAAATGGCCGCTTCAGAGGGTGGACTCGGTGGGATTACACCCTGCTGAGGCCCCTCCCCTCCCCAAACTCCACCCTCCCCAGGCTCCACCCCCAAAATCTCCAGGTATTTCCCAACCCAGACCTGGCGACCCTAGTCCCTCCCACTCCAAACTGGGCCCCTGCAGGACTTGGGAGATTCATTCCCGGTCTGACTAACTGGAATGAGAGTTGGGTCAGGGGGAACTTGGGGGCTGGGCCGTTTGTCTCTTAGAGGGCTTTGAAAGTGGTTTTGACCAGTTCACAGAGGAGCTGTCCTTCAGTGGCTATTGGCCATGATGGCTAATTAGAACCTCTGTGAGAAAGAAGAAGAGGAGGAGGAGGAAGAGGAGTTGGGGTTTTTTCCCCGCTCTTCACTATTTGAAGGAGTCTCTGTGCAGCTTACTATCTCCTTTCCTTCCTGTTGTGTATGTAATGTAATGTAATGAATGTATGAGCTTGAGTCTAGAAAGGTATTGTAAAATAGACCTATCAGAGCAAAGGAAGTTCTGGAGGGAAGAGAAATGATTGGTCTTTATGTACTGCATTTGATTGGACCTTAGCTGACATGTGGGAGTGGCTTGCCAAGCCCGGACAGTTTAAAAAGGAGCCTGTTGCTCCATTGGTTTGTCTCGTTCTGGTCCTTCTAACTTCGTGTTCAATAGAGCTGTTAATCACTGTTCACCTGCTGCCTGAGTCTCGTATCTAACGCTTCCTCTCTCCAAAACAGACACCCTGTCAGGTAGATGGGGTTGAGAGAGTTCTGAGAGAGCTGTGACCGGCTCAGGGTTGCCAGCAGGCTTCATGCAGCGGAGGAGTGGGGGATCCAACCCGGTTCTCCAGATTAGAGTCTGCTACTCTTAACCACTGCACCAAGCTGGAGGCACAAATGCTTCTGAATGGCAGTAGATTGGGGGGGGGGGAAGCAGCAGGGGAAGGCTGTTAGCTTATAGCAGCCTTCCCAGGAGCACCTGCAGGTCAGAACAGGAGGTTGGACAACATGGATCTTGATCTGATCTAACAAGGCTTAAACTTCTTACGCAAAGTCCTCATAAAAAGGTCCTTTGATAGTTTCAGAGGGGGAGCCACGTTGGTCTGCAGCAGGGGTCGTTTCGTAGAAAAAGAGCTAGGGGAACTCATTAGCATAACTCATTAGCATATGCCACACCCCCTGACATCACCGGAAGTGTGTCATAAGGCCACACACACCACCCCCAATGGTCCCGCCCGCCGCTGCCGGCCTTGCAGCTCCACTGCCGAGCCCCATGAGGGGCCCGGAGGTGGACCTGCAAGGCTGGCGGGAGTGCAAGGAAGCCCCGCCAAGGCCCTCCCTGGCTCCAGGCAGGCAGGGGTGGGGAGAGGCAGGGAGGAAGCAACTTACCCTCCCTCTTCTCCTGCCTCCTCCTGGCTGAATGAGGGCCAGAAGTGGGGCGGCCGGAAGCAGGGGGCGGGGCTTCGTCATGTGCCCCGCCCCCATACCTCACCCGGGGGAACTCCGATCCCCCGCAATCCCCCCCGAAATGACCTCTGGTCTGCAGTAGAACAGCTAGATTCAAGTCCAGAAGCACCTTATAGACCAACAAGATTTCCAGGGTATGACCTTTCAAGAGTCAAATGCATCTCAGAAGCTTAAACCCCAACATTCTTATTGGCCTCTAAGGTGCTTCTGGGGCCGAATCTGTCCTCGAGAGGAGCTGCCAGGGACTGAACCTGCAGTCTTCTGTATACAAATAAATACTTGCAGTCCTTTCCCTGTGGTGGGACCGACATTGGCTATCTGCTTCCCGTATCCTGCTTCTCTTGCCACTCTCAATTCGCCTTAATATGGTTGTTTCTGCATCTGATTGCAAATACGGATTTACTTCACAGCTTGCCACTAGCAGAGACCTTCATTCAACTCCTTTTCTATTTTTGCCTTCAACGTTGGGCTGAGCACTGCATGAAAGGGACACGTGGCAGACCCTAGCGCACAGCGGGGACCTGCACGTTATACTGCACATTGCTTTCATTACTCCTTGCCGGAGGCCTAAAGCTGCTGCTTTTCCATGCAGGGTTATAAAAGCCCAGAATGTGTTTGTTCCTAATGTTTATGATACCCTAGAAATGTGTATGCATCCTACAGTATGTTAGCAACACATGTCAACAGCTGTGGTGTGTGGAATTGCAGGCTGCACTCCGCGTGACATCTTAGCGTCCATGTGCGTGCATTGATGTTAGGATTGCCAAGTTCTCACCTTCGCCGGAGCGGGGGAGTCCAGGCTTCCTCCGGGAGTCCACACGCACGCGCAAAGTGCGCGTGCGCCGCAAGCACGTCACCTGGAAGTGACGCAATCACGTCAGGGATGTTGGGGGTGGGGCCACAATCATCCAAGGGAAAACCATAGAGTGATCGCGTCACTTCCGGGTGACATGCTTTGGGGGTGGGGTTCCCCCGAGGCCCGATCCGCCGGCGGCGAGGAACGGGCCTCCTGGGCGGGGTTTTCCCCGCCCCCCGGGGGGACTTGGCAAGCCTAATTGATGTGCATGCACACTACAAAGGAGATCCATTCCCTGCTAAGAGATTTAATTTGTAGACTTAAGGGAGCCAACTGAACCCTAAAGAAGGACAACTTTAGCAACCCCCTACTAATTTTTTTAAAAACAAAGCTCCCCCCCAAAGGCAAAAAAATAGGGATAAGGATTTGCCAGAAACAGGGATTGGGGAACTGGGCCTATCCCAAGGAAACAGGGACAGTTGGAGGCTGGAGCACAAGGCTCATCTGGCCAAAGTTAGCATGTATCCAGATGTCATATTAAGATGGTATTAAGTGCATGTAGCTCAGGAGCCTGGGTTGTTAACTCTGGTCACCTCCAATGTATAAATGCAGATGAACAGGCTAACCAGAGTTAGTTCTCGTTCCCAGCCAAGATTCTAAACCATGATTTAATACAGGCATAGAGTCTTGGTTTGTGTGTGGGGGTATGTAGGCAGGGAATCTAAATCTATCTATCTAATACTGCTCACGTAACGATAGCCTTGAGCAGAAAATAAAATTATAAAATGAGAATGCCTTACTTGTTATTCTTCTGTTGTTTAATTATTTCCGTCATAAATCTTGCCACGGAGAAAGTAACAAAATCATTTATATCCAATAGTAACCTCGTCACCTGTGCCCTCATACTGTCAGATGACTCCATGGGCATTTCCTTATTTTTAAGTAAAGGAGTAATTAATCTAGCCCTCAGCTCATTAAATGTAGGGCATTCCATAATCGTATGTTCATGTGAGCATCTACATGTCTAGGGAATCTACGTTCAGTTATTCCGTAATGTCTGAATTAATAAGTTTCAGGTTGCCAACCTCCAGGTAGTGGCTGGAGATCTCCTGGGATTACAACTGATCTCCAAGTGACAGAGATCAGTTCACCTGGAGAAAATGGCCACTTTGGAAGCGATGCTCATCTGCAGCGTAGGTAGAGCTGCCAGGTCCGGGTTGGGAAATACCTGGAGATTTGGAGGCAGAGCCTGGGGAGGGCGGGGTTTGGGGAGGGGAGGGGCTTCAGTGGGACAGAATGCCATAGACCCCACCTTCCAAAGTGGCTCAAAAATGATGGCCACAGTCACAGAACAGACCGAAAGAAGAAGAAACAGTGAGATAACTGCGCTAGAGAATATTTAAATAACAATCACAAAATGTATACAAGAATGTGTACAAAAAATCTACATCTATAAATGCACAAAGGCAGTTGAAAATGATGTAATTGACGATGATCTCCGGAATGTTCTATCATTTAGATACTATTCTTCTTCCGAATGTGGATGAAAGCCTTATGAAATCATATGCAATAACAATATTATGTGAAGAATCTCTGGTACATGTACATACAAAAATTCAATAAAAAGATTTTTTCAAACTTTACGTACAGCGACTCTTGGTCTGTTATTTCAACAGGTACGTATCAACAATTTCATTAATTTTCACCGATGTATCTATGAAATGTAACAATAAAATGTAACACATCATCATAATCTGTGCAACCCAAGCCATGTCCCAGCCTTGCACCATGTATCAGCTGCAAAGTGGGAAAGAAAGGGTTGGTAGGCAACATGGAGCCCAGTGTGATTTTCCTTGAGCCAGCACTTGTATGCTGATGTGGAGGGGAGGGGCAGCATCCGCAGCAAGTGTCCCAGAGGGACAGGACACGCAGACCCCATTCCCACCCACCCCCACGCTGCTGGCTGCTGCTTCCCCAGCAGGGGTGACTTTTCCCATGCATATGTGGAAGCAGCCCAGAATTAATGCATTACATTCCGCCTGAGAAAGGAAGGGGAAGGAGGCAGAAGCCAAGCCCACGTATGACCCTAGCAACCAGCCAAGTTCTTGCACAAAGTCGGCTTAATGTCAGTTTGATGTAGTGTTATGTCTTAGCTTATGCACAGTTCTATATTAAAAGAGCATTGCAAGGATTGACCTAATGGGCCAATCAGAGAAGCCTTTGCCTTCGACGGGAACCATTCTCATTGGTTCCAAGCTCCATGTTCCTATTGGTTGTTATCTGTTTGTTGGGTGTGGTTTTGCCCGTTCAAATCGTATATAAGTCAGCCTTGTTCTATGAAGTTTGTCCTGTGTGTTATGAGCTGAATAAAATGAAATCACTTGTTCAAGAACCTGCCTCGATCTCAGTTCATAATATGTAGCATCTGAATGCATCCTGATGGAGATTTATTTTAAACGAAAACCATACTGCTGTGCTACTATGGAAAAGAACAGCTCAAACAGGAAGAAGAATGCTGCACAGAGGGCAAACAAGAGACTGCTGCCAAAGTTTACTGGTGGTTAATTCCTCGGTTGGAATGCAAATCTGCCCAGTTTAAATAACCTTCAGCTGTGCTACAAATCAAGCCCCATTTATCCCCAAGAACTTCTTCTGCTCTGGATGGTAAATGAGGAACATGTCACACATTACAAAGTCTTTGTGTCACCCCCGTGGACATTTCAATGAGACAGGTGTTCAGAACTTTCCCTGGCACACAGATCCGATTCACATCAATGTGTGGGGAGGAGGGGGGGAATTTTTCATATCTGAAACCACCATCTGCCCCATTGGGGAACCTTCCCTATAATGATGGCTATGCATAATTTCCCCTTCTCCTGATCCCGCAGATTGCCTGGGACTTGCGTTCCAAATAGCGCATCTGAGGACTCTGTAATGTTTAAATCGGCTCCAAGAGTCTGCGCCTGCAACACCAGGGTTCATCAGACCAGCTGCAGGTCTGCTGAGAGCCACCATGGGCCCCCAGACAAAGATTCCACTGGCCCCCCATTACCCTGATCCAAACCAAAATGTCACAACAAATCACTTGCCTTGCTGTTCCCATGCATCCACGTGTAAGTCGGTCTGTCAGTTTGTAGCAGGCATAACTCATTAGAAAATAACGCTGGGAGTATTGAAATTGGCCACCGGCTTCAGGATGATCACGGGAGTTCCAGTAACAAAAAGAGAAAGGAACCTGAATGTTCTGGTCCATGTTATCTCCAGACCACCCCTCCATAATAACAACGATGGAAACGAAAGGTCTCTGTGGCAGGCATTTTTATTTTTTTGCTGTTGTCATAGCTGACTTATGGTGACCCTTCGAGTGGTTTTCAAGGCAAAAGACGTTCAGAGGTGGCTTGTTATTGCCTGCCTCTGCGTAGTGACCCCTGGACTATCTTTGGTGGCGTGGTCTCCCATCCAAATAATTTGTTGTTGTTGTTCAGTCGCACAGTCGAGTCCGACTCTTTGCGACGCCATGGACCAGATCACGCCAGGCCCTCCTGTCTTCCGCCATCCTCTGAAGTTGGCTCAATTTCATGTTCGTTGCATCTGTCTAAGCATCTCATCCTTTGCCGTCCCCGTCTTCTTTGACCTTCAATCTTTCCCAGCATCAGGGTCTTCTCCAGTGGGTGCTCCCTTCTCATTGGGTGGCCAAAGTATTTGAGCTTCAGTTTCATTATCTGGCCTTCCAGGGAACAGTCAGGGTTGATTTCTTTTAGGATTGACTGATTTGATTTCCTTGCAGTCCAAGGGACTCTCAAGAGTCTTCTCCAGCACCATCGGTCAAAAGAATCTATTCTTCGGCGCTCGGCCTTCCTTATAGTCCAACTCTCGCAGCCATACATGACTACTGGGAATACCATTGCTTTCCAAATAATAACTAGGGCCAACTCTGCTTAGCTTCCAGTGTCTGACAAGATCAAGCTAGCCTGGGCTATCTGGGTCAGGAGGTGAGAAGCACTGATCATCAGAAAAATAATGCTAGTTGTTAGAAAATTGGCCCGAGGTGCTCAAAATGAAGAGATCAGAACATCCTGGACCAAGTTATCTCCGCGACAGGTGACATGGAACAAGACCACTTTCAAGGAACCTGTCATGTCTCTAATACTCAGGTCCCCAATCTGCCAGCCAAGGTTTCTGGGTGACACACCCTCAGCCAGACCTACCTCACTGCATTGTTGCGAGGATAAAATGGAGGACAGGAGAATAATGGAAGCTGTTTTGGTTCCCCATTACGGAGAAACAAGGGGTACGAAATTTGTTATAAATCTAATTTTGCGTATAGTTCACCCGAAAAGGGATGACTGCTGCTGTTGCCTCATCAAGTGTACTGCTGCAGCTCTTTCAGTAGGGGACAGAATTGCTCACTCAGTATTCAGACTACTGTTAAATATTGCAAGTGCAGGGATGGGTGCAGGCCCTTAGTATCTATAGCTTTCCTTCCTCTTTCCTCCCTCTCCCACCAGCTTTCCTCCCTCTTTCCAACCAAACCTTTCCTGCCAAAAATGCCCTCCTCATCTACTCCATTTCCACAGCCTCTGCCTCTCAATATTTCTCTCTGTAGCCATGTGTTTAATTTTGTAATTTTACACTTGCACGCACACACACACACACACACACATATATAGGTCTAATGAAGTGGGCTCTATTTCACAAAAACATACTATCACAATAAATCTTTAGCAGATAAACCAGTGAGAAATCTGTTTCCAGTTTACCCATGTACCTTTCCCTAGAACAAAAGCAGGGGCAAAATGGTCTATGTAGTGGTGCTGGATGGGAAGTACTGGGGTCACTGGGACTGACTTTGCTGTCTTTTTCTTTAAAAGGGGGGGAAGAGTGCCAATTATGCACTCTGCTCAAAACCCCTTGCAATAGTCCAGTGTATGCTAGACAAACCTCTCCAGGTACGCATAGTTATGTATGCTCTGACAGTTGCAACATTGCAAGGAATTCTACGCCGCTTGTATTGGAGAACACAGTAAGAAAACCTTGAATACAGGTGGGTAGTGACAGAAGGCCACCCTGTCCTGGAGGAAAACAACGCTGCAGTGATACACCAGATAAAGTGAAGCAATCGTGTTAGCCAAATTGCCTTGAATTATTAATTAGTCTAGGGGAAGTTATGATTATTAATTTGGCAATAGGCAAATTAGGGTTCTCACCAATGTATACAGAAGTCCCATTTTTGCTGTATGTATCAGAACAGACACAGAGACTGTGTTTAGTAAAATATAATGTCTTTTTACTGGGGAATATATATCATTCAAACAATACACAAACACACACACATTTATAGAACTAAGGAAGCAGAGGTGATTGATAGTTTATAGAGGGGTTATACAACCTGGTCCAGATGTGCAGAGGTCCATGGATCGTGGCCTAAACTCAGAGAGCTTAGGGGTGGACTGCCATTTTGGAGAAATGTGTGCAGAAAACACACGGGCTGAGGCCATGTTTACGCTGGGATATACCCTATGGAAGACAATGCAGACCAATGGCTGGTCCTGGGGGCTGGCCTCAGGTGAGAACAATAGATCTCCTGGACCAATGATGAGTCCCAGGGGTGTGTGGCATCAGGATGGGCAAGGCCTAGATGTGACCAATGAGCTTTCAGAGAGGCAGGGTCTGGATTTAACAATAGAAGCCAAATGCTGGGTGGCTAGTTGAATGGATTATCTGACCACTAATGGCCCTGGCCAGGGTAAACAAAAGGTGGGAGACGTCCCTGATTAGCGTCAGGAAGGACCGTTAATAATTTGAATGTTTGATTGGTTTATCCCGGTATCTTGAGGGACAGAGTAGAAAAGACAAGTATTCAGACAAAGAATTAAATAGACTTTAGAAATGTTAGATACTTACCTGCTAGAACTCATTGTTATTCCATAAGCATAATCTCTGCTGGGTGGAGGGGGAAGACTGGAGGCTTGCTCTGAGGTTGCCTGTCACCTGAAAATGGAGACCCCTTTTTCAGAGCTGTGGCTAGCTCTGTGTTTCAGAACCAAGAGTGCCTTCCTTGGCCTGAGTTTTGTGGGTCTCTGGATCAGGTTAGAAGTGGGGTGCCCTTGCTATGGGGCTACACAATAGTAAAAGGCAGCGCCTCTGGCAACAACAGGTAGCTTTAGAGAGATTTATTAGGGAGTCGGCGTATGTTTTCATGGCTGCATCTTGAGACAAACATCATTCAGGATCCCAGTGAAGCTGCAGCAACTCCTTGTAGATGGCAGAGAATGTTGGGCGCCCATGGGGGTCACGGTCCCAGCACCGCAGCATCAGATCGTAGATGTCCATAGGGCAACGCTTTGGGGCTCTCATCCGAAAGCCTGCCCAGGGGAACGAGATAAAAAGGCTAGACAAATCAAAGGGCAGACATGCTGAGTGTTTAGGCATGGGTTCCTGTATAGCTAAAGATTCTGAGGTACTTTAAGTCACTGGTCAGCAACTAGTTTATCTAGAGTCATTTGGGGACTGCCAGCCTCCAGGTAGGAAACCAAAAATAAGAGATCATGGGAGGAAGTGGAAATCCAAAAACATACAAAAATAACGAAGAGTCAATAAAGATATGTTTGCAAAATCATTTACTGTAGTAACTCTGTAGAAAATTCTATTATTGCTCACACGCAATGGGTACTGCGCAATATAAACAATTCGTTTCACAATAATGTACTGTTATTAGAGAGTTCTGTTCTGTTCAAACAACTAGCATTAGAGGTTCTGTTATTAGAGAGTCAACATGGAATGTTTCCTTCGAGAGTTGATAAGTAGAAATTGATAAGAATTGTGATTGCTACACGCTCAGATAAAGCAATTCTTGTGAAATGAATTGTTTGCATTGCGCAGCATTCGTTGCGTATATGGACTCTGTTTCTGCTGATTCTTGACCCGCTGGCTGCTGCTGCTGCTCGGGTCGCAGGAGTGCATTTTTGTCCCTCCCCATGTAGATGTGGCCAATATTTAGCAAGATGGATGCCAGCCTCCAGGTGGAACCTGGAGATCCCCCAGAATTACAGCTCATCTCCGGACTACAGAGATCAGTTCCCCTGGAGAAAATGGATGCTTTGGAGGGGAGACTCTATGGCCTTGTACCCTGCTGAGGTCCCTCCCCTCCCCAGTCTCCACCCCCCACATTTTCAGGAGTTTCCCAACCTGGAGCTGGCAACCCTATCTCCTTGTTTCCCATTGGTAGCAAATAGCTGCAAAGTCAGAAAGTGTTTGGAAAATATTCACCATCAGAATCATGAAAGAGAATTTGGGGAGGAAATTGATTTTGGCCATAACTGACACCAAGTATTGAACAGATGGCCAATTTAGTACATTTCTAATGACTTGCCTTCAGGGAATGGCTTCTAAAATCCTTCCAGTTCTTACTTTATTTATTGAAATACTTCTTTCCCACCTTTTTGTACAGACTGCCCCCAAGGAGGCTTCTAAAAAGCAATATTACTGTACACACAATAAGGAAATAAACATAATAAAAACTCAGAATTAAAATCCACCAACAATAAATTTGCAGTCAGGAGAGTAGTAACAAGGACTATTGCTATCAAGACAAACCAGCATTCAGACAAACCTTCAAGTCTCTAACACAGCCAGCGGAGCCAAATAGTCTGATTCTAGGTTGCCACTGGACCACTGCCAGGGGACAATCCCCCACTATCACCCTCAATCTCCTGCTGTTGGTGATGTGAGAAGCCGAAGAAAAAATGAGGGGGAGAATAGCATAGCTCTAGGAAATTCCCCAATCTCTATGATAAAGACCATAGAGGCTAGAGGGATGTGAAATCACATGCTCCAAATCGCACCCAGAAATCCCACCCAGATTTCAGGGCATGTGATGTCACGTCCTCCAAGAAGCTCTAGGAATTTCCTCAGTTGCTACGGTCTTTACTATAGAGATTGGGGGAAATTCTGGAGCATCACAGAGGATGTGACATCACATGCCCTGAAAGCCACCTTCCCAGGTACTGGCTCCCAAATCTCCTGGCATTTGCCAATGCAGGGTTGGTATTGCTATCAGATTCAGTGCAGGGCCTCTACATGCCAATTCCAAGAAGGCATATCATGGTAGTGGAATGTCTGTTTTGCCCACAGAAAGTTTCAGGTTCAGTTCCTGAATCTCAGGTGTTAAAGGGTCTTAGATGGTAGGGCAGGGAAAGAATACTAATTGAAGAGACCCTGGAGAGAGACTACTAATCAGAACAGGCAGTTCTGGGCTAGATGGACTGATGATCTTGACACAGCGTAAGAGCACTTTGTAGGTTCCTATTTTCATATAAGGAGACTCCAAGATGATCTCTCTGTGTGTGTGTGTGAGGCCTGTAGCCACAGTGGGGCATTTTGTGGCAATGCCCCCTCATTCATGGCCCACGCCCCACAACTCCCACTGCCCCTGCATTTACCTGGTAGCTGCGCTTGTTCACCTCGGCTGCTATAGGAGAAGAGCTGGCCAGCTGATGTGATTAATTCTCGGCGAGCAGTGTTCCCTCTAAGCTGAGTTAGTGTGAGCTAGCTCACCATTTTTTAGCCTCCAGCTCACACATTTTTGTCTTAGCTCAGGAAGGATGGTGCCAGAGCAAAGTAATTTTATGCAGTAGCCAAACTGCTCGCTCACAACTTTAATGCTGGGAGCTCACAAAGTAGAAGTTTTGCTCACAAGACTCCACAGCTTAGAGGGAGCATTGTCGGCGAGTATGTGCTCTCTGCTACAGTAGCAGGTGGGTGAGGCCTGCCGCTACCGTAGCATAGAGCGCATATTCCTTGAGTATTAATCATGCCGGCCCGCTGGCTCTCCTGCTCCTGTAGCGGCTGAGGCAAACGAGTGCGGCCCGCAAGTAAGGAAAGACCCTTCTCTTCTTTGCCTGCCTTCTGATGGGATCTTTCTCTCTCCCCCCTGCTCCCCCCGCCCCCCGGGATTTCCCAATACCCCATCACCCAAAATTTCCAGCTACACCCCAGGTATGTGTGCGTGTGTGTGTGTGTGTGAGAGAGAGAGAGAGAGAGAGAAATGCTGGTGGTAAATGGGGTTAGTTGCATTATCAATCATTTTCCGCCTGCCCCTCACCCATTTCTTCTTCTCTTTACCTCTCTCCACCTGGCTGATCACTTGCTGATTAGACATTCCAGGGTACGGAGTGCCCCCTAAGCTGAAGATCTCCCATAAGAGAATGCCATAACTCCAGACGTCACTCTCGGTGGAATACCGGCCTGCGGAAGCGAATCAAACCAAGGAAGGAGGAAGAAGGGTGTGGTGAGTGCAGCAAAAGAACGATGGAGCAAGTGTTACCCGCAGAAGAATTTCTTCACATTTAAAGATATAGGCAAACACAGGAATGCTGGTCAGCACTAAATGGGTAACAGGAAATATAAACCCCAGGGGTCTGTTCCCTTTAATCCTTCAGGACCAATTCCAGTCCAATTGGCATAGAGCGGTCTTGAATTCCATCCAGAAATTAGGCTTTTCTCCCCAGGCCCTTCTGGATCTTGGCATAGACCAGGCAAAATCACTCATTAAGCAGAGAGTGACTGACACTGAAAGACCATTGGATATTCTCCGTTCTCCTGGCTATTTCTCTCCAGCAAATACCAGATATATTCTCATTCCTGCAGCTTATTTACATTTTCTTGAATCCAATAACTCTAGAAGGGCATTCACTTTAGCCAGAAGTATGTCCTTGCCATCTGCAGTATTGGGGGGTTTAAAGGGACCCCTCACTCACTGAGGTTCTGCTCCTGCCCCCTCCATGAAATATTTGATTTGATTTGATCAGTCAGCAGAATGTATTTCCTATGGCTAGTCTGTCCTAAACTACAGCATTTGGCTCTGGATTTTAAAAAGTGGATTAAAAAGAGATGCAGTTCCCCCTCCAGGTTCCAGGGGGCAGCACATTTAGAAATGACTGCATAGGTTTTCCTAACCATCATCACCCATACCATGATCACCCTTTCTTGACAAGCTTAGAAGCAGGGCTATTTTTGGGCAGGAACGTACAGGAACAGAGTTCCGGCTGGCTCCCAAATTGTCCACGCCCAGCAGGAACTCATTAGCATAATAGGCCACACGCAACAGCAGAAACTCATTAGGATTGGCTACATTAGGGGTGTGTGACCTAACATGCAAAGGAGTTCCTGCTACAAAAAAAGGCCCTGGGTTTTGACAACAAACAAGGTAAACAGAATAACAAGCAAAAGGTGGGTGTGTCTGAATGACCACACTTCTGGTAACATGGGGAGCGCGGCCTAATGTGCTAATGAGCTGTGCTGTCAGGGGTGTGGCCTAATATGCTAATGAGTTCTTGATGCTGGGTGTGGCATATTATGCTAATGAGTTCCGGCTGGGCTTTTTCTACAAAAAGAGCCCTGCTTAGAAGCAACAGCCTGAGAGGTCCTGACCGTATTTCAAAGCCTCGGGCGCAGTCCATTTGATCGGGATGTACTTCAGGCCTTGCTTGGATGAGTAGACACCACTCTCCTCCTGCCGGGACATACCAAAGTCGCTGATCTTGAGGACACTGCCTTCCCCCACCAGACAGTTTCGAGCAGCCAGATCTCTGTCAAAAGTTCAGAAAGCAGGCCTGGATATAAAGGAATGGGAGCAAGGAGCCTAGGCAGAAGGGGTGGGCTGTCACCAGGCTAAAGAAACCTGAGTTAATGTTGTCATGGCAGGCCTACTTACTGGAGAGTAAATTCCACTGAATTCAGTGGGTCTTGCTTCTGTGTAAATGTGCACAGCTCTGGGCTATAATTGTACTATCTTTGTTGTGCATTGCTAAGCAAAGTTACGCCTTTCTAAGGGCCAAACTAGACCTAATTGCGTCCACAGGTGAGACCTGTGAATGCTGCCACAGTGATTCAAAGATGCTGCAAGGGCCCGATCCTGGGTCGGGCTTGCAGAACAGCAGGCTGAGGTGCTCTTGTCCCCACCCTCCCCGTGACTTCGTGACTTTCAAAGGGAAAAACCTGACACGGGCCGGGGGGGGGGGGCAGCGCACAGCCATTCCATCACTTGAAAAGAGCACCTACGCCTGCCGTGAGCCCAATCAGGATCAAGCCCTCACGGCATTTTTAAACTACTTTAAAATGGCGGTAGCATTAATTCTGCTTAGGATTGCATTGTGAGTTACTTACGTAATTAAATATACATTAATTTGCATATTCGGGGCGAAAGCAAGGATTTTTTTTTTAAGACCTTTCTTGAATGTGTCTAAAGAAAAAAAAATCTCCACTTTAGATTATGTATGCAGGCACCATGCCAAAATTCATCTTAGAATTCCCACTTATTTTGAATGCCTCTTCTAAAATGCTGCCTCGGGTGACACATGTGGATATTATCTACATGTATGAGAAACGGTGTGAGAAACACTGGTTGAAGAGTAATTAATCTAGTGAGTTGAGAGTTTTTTCGCATCTTGGCCGCTCCGTACCTGTGGATGCAACGGTTGCTCTCCAGATAGGCCATGCCAGCTGCAGCCTGAATTGCAAAGCGGATGAGATCTCGCACCCAGAGCCGGCTCCCTTCCAACTGCAAGAAGGACAAGAAATCCCCACCTGTAGAAGAAGATAAGAAAGAAAAGACAGAAATGGTAATGTTGTGAGTGGGGGGGAGTTCTGAAGGTATTGAGTTAGGTGACTCAGTAAATTTAGAACTCCCCTCCCCCACAATTACCTTTATTGCCTTTGAGAGTTTCCCTCCATTCTGAACATACAGACTCGCTTTATACAGGGTCAGACTATTGGCCCATCTCTGACTGGCAGTGGCTCTCCAGGGTCCCAGGCAGAGAAAGGTCTTTCACACACCTGTTACTTAAAATCCTATAACTGGAGGTGGTGGGTGTTGAACCTGGGACCTTCTGCAGTCAAAGGAGCTGTTCTAGTAAGCTGTGAGCCGAAGCCTGTCTCTGGCAGGGCTATCATACCCCTGTCTTTGCTCCAGTGGCCAGCAGGAGGGGGAAAGTTTTTTAAAAAGCTGTCAGCAACAACATGACATTACTTCTGGGGAAAACCCAGAAGTGACATTAGTGACCTCTAGGAATGGCCAGAAACTCCATAGTTTTACCATACAGGTTCTGTTGATTCCTAGAGAGGCATGACGACATGTCCAGGTTTTCCCTGGAAGTGATATCCTGCCGTCACTGATGGTATCCCCAGTGTCCCTGCCCCCTGGACTCTTGACAACCCTACTCTCTAGTGTCGATTAGAATAGTTTATTTCTTAAGCTATAGGTATGCATGCCAGAGTATTACCACTGAGTGCAAGGGTATCAAGCACCTTGGGACTCAAACGGGGAGCCCAGTGGGTATCAGGCACTCGTTCATGATGGGGAAGGCGATGTCTGGTGTACAAAGAAGAAGAGAGGAAGACCCTGCAGAGGGCAGCAAGAAGACAATTAGACAGGATAGTGAGGACAGCACCTTCCCTCTCCTGTTAAGTGCCATTCCTTGTCTGTCTCCAAACTGCTACTCTTCGGGCAATCCCCCCCCTCCTTCTCAGAAGTGCCACACTCAGTCTTAACCTCTCTCTCAGCTAGAAATGTAGCTAGGAGCCTGTCTCTCCTCTTTCCTATCAAGTATGTAAATTCCTAGATAAACCTTTATCTACTCTTTAACCAGGTCGTCGTGCACCATTGCTGTGTTAATTGCCAACGGTTCACAGGCCATACAAGCACCTCAGACCAGAACCCTCCTTGTCTGGAAAACAGGTGGTGATGTAGCATGGAGAAAGGGGCCTAAGCCCAAGCACAGACCACCAGATCAACAGAAGGAGAAGAACTTTATTGGCGCCGGTTCAGTCAGCGAAGCACGCTTTAAACAGACTGAACCCAGAGCAATGCAGGCTCCAGGCTTTTATACTGCAACAAGGTTACACGTCATCATTTACATCACCAGAGTGGAATTTTCCATTGACTAGGCTTACTTTTCCCGCCCAAACCAAACAAGCTCACTTCTGCCCCCTTATGACTGGAACATGAACAGCAACTATCCCCTTATATGGGCAAGGAATAATAAATGCCTACTTCACAAGGACATCAGCCTACTAACCAAATGCAGATTAGTCTGTGCTATTGTGTTCCCCAGAGCAACCTATGGCTGTAACAGTTTTATTTATTTATTTTATTTAAACATTTTTACCCCGCCCTCCCCGCAAGCAGGCTCAGGGCGGCTTCCAGGGGGCTACAGCCCATACATAAAATCCATATAATAACATGGCATAGCATTTATTCCTTGCCTGGAGAGTATACAGTAACTAACAGTACTTTTCTTCTTTAACCTGTGGAAGAATTTATGCATTAGTGTTCAACCTGTTTTGGTAGCTACATTCTTAACCAAAGGTATCAAACAAGGGAGAAGTAACAAACCACCAAAGGCTAAAGCTATTAAGAACAATATACGTTTCCAATCTCCAAGTATGTTTCCAAACCAATCTTCAGCATCTATTCCTGTCCAGGTTTGGACCGGGACATGGGCTAAATTACGCATACGTTCTGTAATTTGTTCAATAGCTTTACCATTGTCATCAATCTGTAAACAACAATTTGAAAGG
>NW_015165831.1:2098657-2103627 GCF_001447785.1 Gekko japonicus | reverse complement strand
CCTAGCCTATAGTGACTCAAACTGGGGCACAAGTTCTGATGCCAAGTCAACCACTGGCTATGTGATTTTTGTACATGGGTCTTTAGTCATTTGGAAGGCTGTTAAGCAGGGTTATGTTTCAACCAGCACCTGTTAAAGCGAATATGCAGCCTTGAATGACTGTGCCATACAACTAGAATGGCTAAATCAATTATTGCTGGATTTCAATGTACATCATGAAATGCCTATGATTGTGTATTGTGACAATACAGCAGCTGAAATGTTGGCGGATGCACAGGGTATTAGACCTAGATCTCGCCATATCAACATAAGATATCAGAATGTGAGAGACATTGTACAGAGGAAATTGATAAATATCAAACATTGTATGTCAACTGTGAATGTCGCTGATATGTTTACCAAAGGTTTAAATGAGATGCAGTTTTTAAACCTTAGGGGGAGACTCAACATGATCCTTCCTACTGCAGCTTAAGGGAGAGTGTTGGAAGTTAATCTGACAGCAGGAAGATCATTAGGATCTAACTGACAGTTCAGTGACAGCTACATGTCAGCAGGTGGACTGATAAGCCTGTTCTAACCGGTTACGGCTGGCACTGGACAGTGTGCAGTCACCATGACTCAGCTTGTTGCTGATTGGTGCTGCTATGTATATAAGTCTGTACAGAAGCCATGTACGTTCTCTTCGGAGGTAACAAGTGTCTGGCGAAGCATTTTGATTGTATATTCTGTGAATAAACCCTTGTATATAGTGTACCACTGGACTGTGCAGTGTGGTTACTATAGAGGGGCAGAACAGCAAAGAACTGGTAAGAGCTGGGAGGCTGGAAAGTCTGCTAAGGTGCTGAGTTGGCTTAGACTGGTCTGTGGACCGCTACACACGCTCTGCGCAACAGAGGAAGACCCTGCAGAGGGCAGCAAGAAGACAATTAGACAGGATAGTGAGGACAGCACCTTCCCTCTCCTGTTAAGTGCCATTCCTTGTCTGTCTCCAGACTGCTACTCTTCGGGCAATCCACCCCCTCCTTCTCAGAAGTGCCACACTCAGTCTTAACCTCTCTCTCAGCTAGAAATGTAGCTAGGAGCCTGTCTCTCCTCTTTCCTATCAAGTATGTAAATTCCTAGATAAACCTTTATCTACTCTTTAACCAGGTCGTCGTTCACCATTGCTGCGTTAATTGCCAACGGTTCACAGGCCATACAAGCACCTCAGACCAGATATAGGCAAGGAATAATAATGCCTACTTCAGTGACAGGGAGCCAATCCCATGCCAGGTGCCAATCCCTGCTATGAAGCTCCAAGATTTCCCTCCCTGTTGTTGGCCCTACAGAGTAACTTGTTAGTTGTACTACCTCTGCTCAAACCATTTGCAGTACAGCAACATTTATTTATTCACCTAATGTTAATAAGGAATGATTTTTATCCTGAGCAAGGGCAGAGTACCCCAAACTGGGATCCGGGTTTAGTGTCCTCATTCCACAGCTGCTGCCTGGTGAAGCAGTGGGAGAAATCTGGCAATGTCACTTCCAGTTGTATAACTAAAATTTATGTTGATGCATTACCACCATGCACTTAGAGTTGCCAACCTCCAGGTGAGCCCTGGAGATCTCCCACTATTACAATTGATCTCCAGGTAATAGAAATGAGTTAACCTGGAGAGAATGGCTGCTTTGGAGGGTGGACTCTATTGGCATTGTACCCTGCTGAAGTCCCTCCCCTCCCCAAACCCTACCTTTCCCAGGCTCCACTCCCAAAAACTCCAGGTATTCGGTGTAGTGGTTAAGTGCGCGGACTCTAATCTGGGAGAACAGGGTTTGATTCCCCACTCCTCCACTTGCAGCTACTGGATGACCTTGAAAAAGAGCAGTTTCTGTCAGAGCTCTCTCAGCCCCACCTACCTCACAGGGTGTCTGTTGTGGGGAGGGGAAGGGAAAGGAGTTTGTAAGCTGCTCTGAGACTCCCTTGGGTAGTGAAGGGCGGGGTATAAATTCTATCTCTTCTTCTTCTTCTCCTTACCCAGAGTTGGCAGACCTGCGGGACACTCTAGCAGTGCCCCGAAGCTCTAAGGTAAAACCGTAAGTGTGGTGTATTTATTGTATATATTACAATGGAGCAGTCTGTTCTCCCCTCTGATATTTGTGTGTGTTGGTTTAGTCTTATGGGATGGAATTCCTGCTTCTTAGTTCTGTTAGAGGGGTAGACTGGATGCACTGCCTTGTGCTGAAACCATTTGCTCCCATGTTGTAACTTCTTGCTGCTAAATGGATGTTGTTTTTACCTCACCTGTCTCTGCTGTATGAACCTAACAGCAGGAACCTGAGTAGAGTTGCCAGGTCTAGATGAGATTGTGTTCGGCATAACCGATTGCAAGTTTAAAGAAAAGCTTTTAGGAAAACCTGGACTCACCCTTGAACAGGCTATGATATTTACAAAACAAAAGCTCTGAGCAGTGCCTCGGCCAGAGTTATGTCTGCAAAAGCAACACGGCATGCAATTCGGCAAAAGCCAAACTACCCCAGCTCCCTGCCTAGGGAAGGCAAATCCTCAGCAAAATGTCCACTGCAAGCAATTGCCCCGGTAAGCACAAACAAGGTTTGCAATAAATGTAGAAATGCAAGCAATCCTGGCAGAGTCCGGGCTTTGAAGCAATTTGTTACAAATGCTCCAGGAAAATTCATTTTGCAAAAGCGGTCAGGCTGAAGGGAAAAAATGGAAAGCTCAGGGTATCATCACAAATGTAACTAAGCCCACTCCTTGAGTCAGCAGCCTAGTGTGATCACACAAATGAAAAACAGATCACTGTGAATTTGCCTCAATCCACATAATCTTAATAAAGCAGTGATGAGGCAACTGGATAGACCATCCCAGTGATGTATGACATCACTTCCGGTTATGCAACCAGAAGTGATGTCACCACATGATGTGACACAGCACGACACCCAGCCCTGCCGCCCAAAACTATGAAAGATTACACAATGAGAGTTCTCGCGGAATAGGACTTTGAATTCAGGTCTCCTGAAAATGCCCTTAGACTACCTCTATCAGACCCAACAGTCCAAAACCGGACTGAGCCTCACGAGACACACCTAGTGATGTTACACTGAATAGCACTATTAATGCTGGTCCTTCCACACGCCACTAGGAATTACACCACATGGCATCCGCTACTGGTCAAAATCGTGTGGTCTTGAATAGAGAGAAGAGAGAGGATTTATACCCTGCACTTCACTTGGAGTCTCAGAGTGGCTTACGATCTCCTTTTCCCTTCCCCTCCCAACAACAGACACCCTGTGAGGTGGGTGGGGCTGAGAGAGCTCTTTCGAGGACTGCTCTTGAGAGAACAGCTCTGAGCGAACTTGTAACAGACCCAAGGACACGCCAGCAGCTGCATGTGGAGGAGCGAGGAATCAAACCTGGTTCTCCCAGGTTGGAGTCCGTGCTCCTAAGCACTACACCAAATTGGCTCTCAATAGGTAGTTTTATTTATCCACATACACACACACAAAAAGGGAAGTAACTGTGCTAAACACAAAAAATGGGAAGTAACTGTGCTAAATGTCAAATGTAGTCCAGCTACTAACAACAAAAACAAAGGAACACCCTCAAGGTATGCAAAATCGAAGTACAAAGTACAAGAAGATATATAAAAAACAGGGGTGTGTGTTGTTAAGTAAACAGAAAATACCACCTGAACACACTATATGAGGAAAATACGTTAACAAGTAAACAATTATAAACGTTGTTCAGTATACCAATAACAATGGTATAATAACAAATGTATCCACAGGAAGAAAGCTGGTACAATTGACAGAATAAATGTATAATGCATCAAAAAGGATGGGAGGGTTTTTTATGAATTAGACTTTGGTATGTTTTAACTCCTACCGCAAACTTTTTTTTGATGCATTATATGTTTATACTCAGATTATTCCCTCCCATTTAATTGTATATGTGCTTTAGTTACCACACATAGACTGTTGCCCTGGGAAGGGGCCCCAGAGGCCAAAGCCTGAGGCACAGCAACCCTACCCTTACATCACACTGAGAGCCGGCTTGGTATAGTGGCTAGGAGAACGGACCCTAAACTGGGAGAACCGGGTTTGATTCCCCACTCCTACACATGCAGCTGCTGGTGTGACCTTGGGTCAGTCACAAGTTCTCTCAGAGCTGTCCTCTCAAGAGCTGTCCTCGAAAGAGCTCTCTCGGCCGCACCTACCTCACAGTCACAGGGTGTCTGTTGTGGGGAGGGGAAGGGAAAGGAGATTATAAGGTGCTCTGAGACTCCTTCAGGTACTGAAGGGCAGGGTATAAATCCAATCTCTTCTTCTTCTCTTCCATAATGTCTGGGCCAACCATGACTGCCACCCCTGTTTATGCCACACTGTGGACCTTCCTTAGGCTTGCCAGACCCCCTCTCCCAGCTTCCATTGCCTGCCACAGGGCAATGGAATTCCTAGAGCTACCCTCCATCACTTCTGGGATTTCCCCTGGACGTGATGCAGTGGTACATGCAACATTGCAGCCCTCCATATCCCCACCCCCCAATCCTCCTGCCGGTTGCCAGGCACCTGCCCCTTACCAGACACCAGTTCCATCACGATGAGAATGGGCTGTTTCCGTGCACAGATGCCGATGATGCGGACGATATTTGGGTGGCAGTACTGCCTCAGGATCCTAGCAGAGAAGGAGCAGAAGGTGAGTGACTTGGCAAGCTAAGGTGCGTCGCTACAGGTCTGTGCTGGCCTACCTTGACTTGCTTAATGGTACTGCTCATTTAACCTATAGGTTTTGAGTAGTGCCACATTATGATCTGCATAAACCAGGCTGAATAAACAGGTGATGTGAAAGACCTCTGAACAGCAGGAGATGGGAAAGGCCTCTGAGACCCTGGAGAGCCGCTGCCAGTCTAAGTAGACAATACTGACCTTGATGGACCAAGGGTCTGATTCGGTATAAGGCCAGGAGACTAGAA
>NW_015165831.1:2089751-2098483 GCF_001447785.1 Gekko japonicus | reverse complement strand
TGGCCCTCGGCTCCATATGCTTCTCTAATTCCCTTTTGAAGCCGTCCATGCTTGTAGCCGCCGCCACTTCCTGAATTCCATGTGTTAATCACTCTTTGGGTGAAGAAGTACTTCCTTTTATTCGTTCTAACCCGACCGCTCAGCAATTTCATGGAGTGCCCACGAGTTCTTGTATTGTGAGAAAGGGAGAAAAGTACCTCTTTCTCTACCTGCTCTATCCCATGCATAATCTTATAAACCTCAATCATGTCACCCCTCAGCTGTCGTTTCTCCAAGCTGAAGAACCCTAAGCACTTTAACCTTTCTTCATAGGGAAAGTGTTCCAACCCTTTTATCATTCGAGTTGCCCTTTTCTGCACTTTTCCCAAAGCTATAATATCCTTTTTAAGGTGTGGTGACCAGAACTGTACACAGTATTCCAAATGAGGTTACACCATTGATTTATATAGGGGCATTATGATATTGGCTGATCTGTTTTCAATACCCTTCCTAATAATCCCCAGCATAACATTGGCCTTTTTTATTGCAGTCACGCACTGTCTCGACATTTTCAGTGAGTTATCTACTACGACTCCAAGATCTCTCTCTTGGTCAGTCTCTGCCAGTTCGGACTCCATCAACGTGTATTTACAGTTAGGATTGTTGGCCCCAATGTGCATCACCTTGCACTTGGCCACATTGAACCCCATTTGCCACATTGATGCCCACTCGCCCATCCTCGACAGATCCCTTTGGAGTGCCTCACAATCCTCCCTGGTTTTCACCACCCTGAACAACTTCGTATCATTCACAGGTTTAGCCACTTCACTGCTTACTCCCAACTCCAAATCATTCATGAACAAGTCAAAAAGCATTGGACCGAGTACTGATCCCTGCGGTACCCCACTGCTTACCACCCTCCACTGAGAAAATTGCCCATTTATACTCACTCTCTGTTTCCGATTTATTAGCCAGTTTTTGATCCACAAAAGGACTTGTCCTTTTATCCCGTGATTTTTGAGCTTACTTAGGAGCCTTTGATGAGGAACTTTATCAAAAGCTTTATGGAAGTCAAAGTAAACAACATCTATTGGATCCCCCTTGTCCACATGTTTGTTCACCCCCTCAAAGAACATTAAAGAAGGCTCTTACACTTCTTTAATTCTGGAAACTATGTAAAACAGTTGCTTCGGAGGGCATTTTTATAAAGCTTATACAGAACAATACTGTAGTCTATGCCACAATGTACACTATATATTATTGATTTGCTGTATGTTCTCTCATGCTCTTACAGCACTGTTTTCATTTTTCATGATTCCGTTTTCTGCATTGCTTGACATTGCATATTTGATTTTTTTTGCATTTTTGTAATTTTTGTAAGCCTAGTCCTATTGCATTGTTTATTAGATCTCTCAAGCTGTTTGACTACCATGTTCTATATACCATGCAATCCACTGTGAGTCTCAAGTAGAAAATTGGTAAATAAATAATAAATTAAATAAAGCCATGATGGGCTGACCACCACTGTACTTATTTGGCCCCCCCCTATAAAAATATTCTGGCTGTGGGCCACATTTGAGGAAAAGGGGTATTCCGATAAACAACGTTCCAGTGTATCAGTTTCCCCAGAAGCACATAGTATTAGCCGTAGCCTTTCTGAACAGGGCATCTTTTTATAAAAACCAGTCATTACTTGAGATGGTTTAGAATTCCACCTAGCAAGCATAAAAGCTCTCCTGTATCACGGCACAGTCGATTGCCTAATGTAGAGTGAAAGACTTATGGGACTGGACAATCCGAAGCAGGTGGGAGAACAAACTCTACGTGCTCTGATATGAAAGCTTAGAAAAATCCAAATCATATCAAACTCCTCTCCCTTCCCCTCCCCACAACAGACACCCTGTGAGGTGGGTGGGGCTGAGAGAACTCTGACACAAACTGCTCTTTTTCAAGGACACCTGTGCCAGAGCTTGTGACTGACCCAAGGTCACATCAGCAGGTGCAAGTGGAGGAGTGGGGAATCAAACCCGGTTCTCCCAGATTAGAGTCCGCACACTTAACCACTACACTAAACTGGCTCTCCAGCCACTACCTGGAGGGTGGCAACCCGGGGTGATTCAGAAGCTGGCCGCTATACCCAGGCTGTGGCCTTGTGGCTTTGTATTACGTATTATGTAAGAAAGAACGTTTGACTTTCTGAGACATGGAAAACAGGCCCAAAGATATGGTCACATCTTACATCCCATGCGCACACGCCGTTCCACGGTGGTTTATAAATATGGACTGCTGGGCCAAGAAACAAGGATACGAAAATACGATATAACATTCACAAGCAGCCGGCAACCGAGCAATACACAACACAGATATCAGAAAATCAGAATAAAACTCATATGCAGCTTAAAACAAAGAACCACTCTAAACTCAACAAGGCATTCTCCGACCCTCCCCATCCAGCACCCCCACCAAGATATAGAATAGGGACATGGTTCTGCCAGGGCCAGGGACCAGAAGGGGGCATCCTTGTTAAAGAGAGACCACTGGGGGGGTGGAGGTTTTGCAGCCCGTCTGTCTCCTGACCTGGCCTCCATGAGAAACTTCTCCTTTGTTTCCGGAGCAAGCCGTTCCCTGCAGGTCTTCACAGCCACAGGGGTGTTGTCATAGAAGAGGCGGCCGCTGTATACCTCCCCGAAATTCCCCTGGGGTAGAGATACAAGAACCAATCAATCAGGGAAAAATAGTTTTACAAAATGATTGCAGTGAGCTTTGCATGGGGCTGCCCTTGAAGGCAACCTGGAAACTTTCATTAATTCAGAATGAATCTTTTGGTAGGAAACAAATAATTTCTCTTGTATGAGACCTGTTTGTGAGCGACTGCAATGCTTCTCTGTTTGGTCTAAGGTACTATTTGCCTTTTACAGCTTAGGACCTATTTAGGGTTGCCACCCTCCAGGCGAGAGCCTGATTCCTAGCTATTTGGAACATACTTGTAAGACTTCATGTCATTTTGAATCTTGCCAGAGCTGGGTTGAGCTCCATCACTAAGAAAAGCGGACTGATGAAGCCCTAAGAAATGGCAAAGCAACCTAGGTGTGCCGTCGCCGCTCTTTTGGTTCACACTACAGCTAGTGGGAAGGTAACAGCGTTCCGTGCGCTTTGGTGTTGTCATGCTGGCCACATGACCATGGAAACGTCTTCGGACAGCTCTGGCTCTTCGGCTTTGAAACAGAGATGAGCACCACAACCCTAGAGTTGGAGTTGACTGGCTTTCGAGCAAGGGAACCTTTACCTTTACCTTTTTACAGCTAGTTTGGAGCTCATGCCATCTACTGAGAGCCAGTTTGGTGTAGTGGTTAAGTGTGTAAACTCTAATCTGGGAGAACCGGGTTTGATTCCCCACTCCTCCACTTGCAGCTGCTGGATGACCTTGGGCAAGCCATAGTTCTGGTCAGAGCTGTTCTCTCAAGGACAGCTCTGGAAAAAGCTCTTTCAGCCCCCCCTACCTCACAGGTTGTCTGCTGTGGGGAGGGGAAGGGAAAGGAGTTTGTAAGCCGCTCTGAGACTCCGAGTGAAGGGCAGGGTATAAATCCAATCTCTTCTCCTTTGTAATGTACTCTGCCATGACCACGTGCGCCATGCGGTCATCCCGAACAGCAGACCTTCGCTCCACAGAGAACAATAGCGAAGCGGATCCTAGCCCGCACCTATCAGAGGGCCAGGACCGCGGCCGAGAGCCTATGGGACTCTCGGCCACTGTAAATAACCTATAGGAAGTAGAGGGTGTGTTTTGGTGGTGGGTTTTCTGGGCATATATACCGGCCTGCGAGCCGGCAGTCCTTGTCTTGTTCCTGCTGCATAAAAGTACTTTGCTGAAATCACTCCACGCTTCTTAGTACTTTTCATTCTTACTGCGTGTTTTCTTTCGGAAACTCTTCTCTGCACCGTGAGCCAGTGACCACACCATTCTGAGTAGAGACTTGTACTTTCAATGACCATTATACTAGTCTGACATATTTATTGCTTTACAACTGTTGACCTTATAACCTTACCTTCTTATTTAGTGTCACTTTGCATATCTTGAACATCATCATGTTACATGTTGCTTTGCTATTCATTCTCTGGCTATAAGTTTGAACCTTCCCTGCCATTCCAATGAATTTGAAAAAGTGAGCATGCACAGGAAAGTTCATACCTTGGATAAACCTTTGTTGGTCTTAAAGGTGCCCCTGGATTCTATATTAGGTCACTATTCAACTGGTGCAGATGTCATTTGTGCATGGGGGGAAACCATTTGTTATGTGTATCATTTATGGTTGTAAACAGTGTTCCCTCTAAACTGGGTTAGTGTGAGCTAGCTCACAGTTTTTTAGCCTCTGGCTCACACATTTTTGTCTTAGGAAGGATGGCTCCAAAGCAAAGTAATTTATGCAGTAGCCAAATCACTTGCTCACAACTTTAATGCCAGTAGAATTTTTGCTCACAAGACTCCACAGCTTAGAGGGAGCATTGGTTGTAAATAGAACTGTATGAGACAGTCGTCTCAAGTGTGATTTGTACAGCGTGACAGATTATTCTGGTTGTTTGCACATCCTCCAGGTGGTGGCTGAAGATCTCCTGGGATTACCAATGTTCCCTCTAGTTTTTCCCCTCTACTGAGCTTAGGGCTGCCAAGTGGGGGCGGGTAAACCCCCGCTTCGGAGGCCTGATTCCGCCGCCGCAGAATCGGGCCCTGGGGGGAACTCCGCCCCCCGAAGCGCAGAGTGGCTGCGTCTCCAGAGGTTTTCCCTCCGACGATCGGGGCCACGCCCTCAACGTGTTCGACGTCGCGCGTCACTTCCGGTGACGTGCTGGCAATGCACGCGCGCATCAATGGAGAGCTCCCGGAGCCCAGCGAGGCTCCCCCGCCAGTAGGAAAAATCAACTTGGCAACCCTGAGTGGAGCAGTTCCCATCCTTAGCAGAATAGAACTGCTGTAATCTTAAAATGGGCAATGGGGCAGCCCTGCGTGGCTCCAGATTGCTGCTGAGCGGGGCTTCCTGTGTTAATGAACGGCCGCTCACGGGCACAGCTTAGAGGAAACACTGAACTGATCTCCAGGCAGCAGAGATCACTTTCTCTGGAGAAAATGGCTGTTTCGAAGGCTGAACTCTATGGCATTATTCATTTATTCAATTCTTATTCCACCCTCCCCGCGAGTGGGCTCAGGGCGGGTTACAAAGTCACATAAAGATCGTGACTAGAATATAAATAAATAGACATTTAACAATAAAACTCACATTCAAATCAACCGTACAGCAAACCAGAGCGAGCTTGCCTTGATAACAAAGCTCGGATGGACGTGTTTTACCTGGATAGTTTGCTAGATTAAGAAAATCAGCGCTGTCAGCAGGGGAGGCCAAGATAGATTTGGACGTCTGGTGTCTCAACCGAAAGCCCAGTGGAAGAGCTCCATTTTACAGGCCACTGCGGGACTGTAACAGATCCCGCAGGCTCCTGATCTCAAGTGGGAGTTTGTTCCACCAGGCAGGGGTCAGGGCCAAAAAAGCCCTAGCCCTGGTTGAGGCTAATCAGACCCCTCCCCACACCCTGCCCTCCTTAGGCTCTACCCCCAAATCTCCGGGTATTTCCCAACCTGGAGCTGGCAACCCTACACCTATTACTTAGGGTTGCCATAGCCCTATTCGGGGTGGGGGTTCCCCTGCTTTGGGGGCCCCCAATCCCCCGCCGGGCAGCTGGCCAGCAGGGGAGCCCCACCCAAGAAGAGGCCCAGTATGCCTGGCACGAGGACGTCACCCGGAGGTGACAACATCATGCTGGGCATGTCGCATGGGGATGCTATAACATTTGGCTAAAAACTCTATGGTGACCATGGAGTTTTGGGCCAAATGCTAGATCGTCCCCTGCACGACGTGCCTGGTGTGATGATGTCACTTCCGGGTGATGTCATCATGGCGCTTGTGCTTCAAGCACGTGCTGGAAGATCCAGGAACCCGGGCTGGAGCCTCCCCCCACTGGCAGCCAGTTAAGACCTGGCAGCCCTACTATTACTTGAAGGACCCATAACAGCCTCTGAGCCAGATCTGTTCCTCTTGTCAGCTGCTTCACTGTGTTCTCTCCCTAGCCCTGCTCACTCTTAGAAAACAGAGGTGAAACATTCAGAACCAGCTGCCACTTACACTGCCTAACAGCTCTCCCAGAATCACATCCTCGTGGCTGAGGTCCCATTTAGCCTACAAAAAAGAAAAGAAAAGAATCTGTGATCTTAAGATAAGAGCAGCCCTGATGGATCAGGCCCAACTGTGCATCTATTCGAGTGTTGAGGGTTGCCAACTCCAGGCTGGGAAATTCCTGGAGATTCGGTGGTGGTGCTTGGGAAGGGAGGGGCTTGGGAAAGGTAGAGACGACAGCAGGGTATAATGCAATTTCCTCCAGGGTCTCAGTTGTCCTAGCTAGTGTTGCCACCTATGGGTTGGGAAATTGCCGAAGATTTGGGGGGTAAAGCCCAGGAAGGGTGGGATTGGGGGAGGGGAGGGACTTCCACATGGTATAATGCCATAGAGTCCACCCTTCAAAGCAGCCATTTTCTCCCAGGGAACTGATCTCTGTCATTTGGAGATCAGGTGCAGTTCCAGGAGATCTCCAAGCAACCCTATTACACACCCTCTTTCTATGTACAACTAGTAATAAGGCCCGTTGCAGAAAGGAATGCAATGAGCTCTAGAAAGAGGGCCTGGGAGAGTGCTCCAGCCTGCAGCAGTCGCCCCCCCCCCCCGAGCGCCATGGCCAGATCACCGCTGCTGTGGGCAGCCCTCTCCTCCACCTTGGCAGTCGTCCCCCCACTTCGACTCTGGCTGCGCAGTTTTTTTGTCCTCCTACCCCCTGCCCCACTCTGACTCGCAGCCATTGTAAACAGCTTGAGGCAGGCAATGGAGCCGGCATGTGAGGCGGAGCCAGCTCGAGCGGCCGGAGCCGGGGAGGAGAGGTGAGCGGCCGGGCCGGCGTCAGCGTGAGGGGTGGAGGGGGCTGTGGGAGAGGACCAAAAGCAAGGACCCCCCTCCCCACCCCCCACGCTGCACGTGAGCCGGAGGGAAGGAGGTCACAGCTATCCACAGCCCCGCGGAGAGTCCTGTCCGTCCCTTCTGTCGGCTCTGAGCACACTCACCCGGAGACGCTGGCCGCTGCTTCTGTGGGCGGGACTCCGCAACCCAGGCAGCCAACGCAGCCAGTGCCTTCTGAGTGGCAGTTCAGGCAGCCAAAATTGGCATGCATAGAACTTTGCCACTCAAAAATGGAATTATATATAAGGAGAGATGGTCCAAATCCAAATTGCACTTGGCAACCAAGATCTGAGCAAGGAAGTCACATTGTATGTCTGCTTGCCAGGCCCCAGGGAGAATGTGATGAAAACATATTAGAGACTTCAGGTGATACAGACAACGCATAGTCAGTTTATTCAGAGGGTTTCATCTCAGAGCACAAAGATGAGATAAAGATCAGTCGTTACTTACAGATTTATAGATCATGTTGTCAGCTAGCTGCCATTTTTGTGTATTCTGCCCTTCCCTGTTCCCTTGCTTGCAGCTCAGCAGCTGGCAGTAAACATGCCTGGGAGAGCTGTGGGAGCTAGACGCCGTTATCAGTCTGGCCTTGTGAGGTGGGATGGGCTTGCGGTTCACTTTTGGTGTGAATCTTTCTGCTCTCAGGAAACCCTGCGACTTTCCCGCTCATTATGTAATCTCCCGCCGGGAGTATTCCCGCCCGTGCGCTCAAAGTTCATTTGCTTAGCTAGTTGCCTTGCCCAACTATATGTATTGGGTTGTTCCCGCTGTAATGTATTCATAGCTGCCATGAGTACAGGAGGTTTTATGTGAATCATCACATAGGGAAGCAATGTTAAGCTTCGTCTTGGACAGAGCATCCTAGTCCAAGACTCACGACCCAATCACATTCAAGCAAGCCGCAAGCGGGAACGTTTGTGATTGGTCCTTATGCGCTCAACCTGATAGGTTGTTATGTGTATAGTGGGAGTGGCTATGTTAGCCGGGAATGTTTAAATACCGGGCAGTTTCAATGGGCAAACTGTTCGGGCTATCAGATGTTGTACCGTGTCGAAGAAGTGAACAAAGAGCTGAATAAACTTGAGTCTTTTACTGAAATCACTCTCCGACTCATTGTTAAGCGCCGGACTTAACAATTGGCGACGAGGATGGGATGCTAGTGCGGGTAGGCAGCCCCGCTACATCCAGACCCACGACGGACAACGAAGAGCAGCAGCTCGCCGTGGCCAGTCAGCAACAGGCACCACCAGAGCCGGTGGCAGCGATTGCAACGATGGCCAATAGCCCGAAGTTCGAGGCCTTCGAACCAGCGACCGAGGACTGGGACTCCTACCTGTCAAGGTTCGGGTTCCACCTCGAAGCCTCCGACATCACGACGGAGGAGAAGAAGCGGGCGACGCTCCTGAGCTCTTGCGGAAAGAGCGTGTTCGACATCGCCCGGTCCCTGGTGGCACCAGCGGACATCTCGACCGTCTCGTACAAGGACCTGACCGAGAAGCTGCAGGCACATTTCTCCCCGAAGCCGTCGGAGATTGCGTGCCGGCATGCCTTCTATAAGAGGGGTCAGGCGGCCAGCGAGTCGGTGGCGGAGTTTGTGGCTGCCCTACGAAAGGCGGCAAGGCCCTGCAACTTCGCGAATGTGGAAGAGGCCCTCCGAGACCGGCTCGTGTGCGGTATGAGGGACGACCGGCTGCAGCA
>NW_015165831.1:2071779-2088466 GCF_001447785.1 Gekko japonicus | reverse complement strand
TGTGGGAGCTAGACGCCGTTATCAGTCTGGCCTTGTGAGGTGGGATGGGCTTGCGGTTCACTTTTGGTGTGAATCTTTCTGCTCTCAGGAAACCCTGCGACTTTCCCGCTCATTATGTAATCTCCCGCCGGGAGTATTCCCGCCCATGCGCTCAAAGTTCATTTGCTTAACTAGTTGCCTTGCCCAACTATATGTATTGGGTTGTTCCCGCCTTCTAGTTATTCCTAACAATAATCCTGTGGACATGGTACCAGTCTTGTACACTAATAAAGCATAACGCTTCTTAGGAAACTGAGTCTTCCCGCCCGCGCGCTCGAAGTTCATTTGCTTAGCTAGTTGCCTTGCCCAGCTATATGTATTGGGATGTTCCCGCCTTCTAGTTATTCCTAACAATAATCCTGTGGACATGGTACCAGTCTTGTACACTAATAAAGCATAACGCTTCTTAGGAAACGTGTGTGAAGAGTTACTTGCCGTGGAACCTGACACATGTAATACTAGGAAATCACACAAGTCAGCTTTCAGATTCAACATTCAAAGGATATAAGTGAGCCTGCAGGAAACCAATGAATGCAGACAGCTCGTTTGGACAGTATTCAGACGCTTAATGGGAGCCTATTTGAATCATACATATTTACAGTCTCTTCTTTGCCAAGTTCAAGAAAGAATGCTTTATCCCTGAGCAAGAAGCTGAAGGGATGCTTGCTGTTGACTGACATCTTTACACTTAAAGACTTCGTGAAACAGCACACTGCTCTTTAATTAGTGGAAAGACTACTTTTAGAAAGTTTAACAGAATATTTTAGAGGAGTGGTCTTGTTCCACATCCCCCTCCCCCTCCCAGATATCTGTTTTAATCCGGATGTGATTTGGAGAAAGGCATCGTGGTAGAACTTGTTGGAGAAGGTCTTGGGTTCAAATTTTTGCATCTTCAGTAAAAAGAGTACAGGTACCAGATGCTGGAAAAGATGGCTGCTTTGGGTGGACTCGGTTCTCGTGGAGGAAATGTCAGCTTCAGAGGGCAGAGCGTACGGGATCACATCCCCGCTGAGCTCACTTCCCTGCCCTCCCCAGCCACTGCCCTCAAATCTCCAGGAATCTCCCAAGCCGGGGTTGGCAACCCTGTTTCAGGTTGAGAAAATTATGTAGGGGGAAAGGCTGACGCCTGTTCTCCATGCGTGATGTGGTCCCGATCTTAATTGTGCACTGCACACATCACCTGATGTCTGACAACCTGTGTCTGTGAAGAGGTCACTGGGTGACTCGAGCCAATCACTACGTGTCAACTTAACCTCCCTCACAGGTTTGATAGAAATGCAAAATGGCAAGAACCTCTCTATGCCAACCTGAGCTCCTTGGGCAAAGCTGAATAAAGACTCAATATATTTGATTCTTATCATTTGTTTTCGCCACTGAAGGTCCCAGTAGGATAGAAAAGCTGAGACAAAACCATTTTCATAAAATCAAATAAATGAAAAATGGAAACTGGTCTGAAGTCTGACTAGGATGTGCCAGCACTTGGCAACTCCTGGTAGCCAGGCAAGGGGGTGGAATTTACCGTAACAGTAATCTTCCAACATCACTTCCGGCTATATGGCCAGAAGTGACATCACCACATCACAGGATGCTGTAGCATTCACCCAGAACTCTATGGTAAAATGGCAGTCTTCTGATGCCATGACGTCACTTCTGGTAACTTCTTTTACCATAGAACTCTGGATGAATATTAGTGTCGCATAACGTGGTGACAGCACTTCTGGCTATGTTACCAGAAGTGACATCACAGCATCAGGAAATCACTGTTTTGCCCCCTCAGTTTCCCTATGCTTCCCCAGTGAGTGCTGGCAGGAGATGGGGGAGTGTCGGGGGGGCATTCCCCTGCGGGTAGTGGGAAAGTGGCAACTCTAACAATCACAGACACCTGACACTCTGAATTATTTCCTTTGAATTAAGAGACTCTTCTGACTTACCCGTACAACAGGAGTGCGCAAAACTGCAGGGGATCTCACCGTGAGCCTCTGGTATGTTTTCAAGTGGTGGCGAATCAGTTGAGGGATGCTGGAGAAACTGGGGCCAGCTGGCTCAAAACAGTATCTGCCCTGCAGAGAAGAATGCGCATGATTGGAAACGGAGAGTAGAGAGGCCAGGACAGTGCACTGCTTACTGAAGACGCTTCAAGATCTGGGCCCAATCCAGAGCGGAGCCATCTGGCAGTGTTATTGAAAAGAAAGGCCAAATGAACCAGCAAAACAGAAGAAAAACAAGCAAAGGTGAATTATGAGACAGCTTTGGAGAAATCAACAGTCTCCTGATGGATGGTGTAAACTGTTAGTGGTACCAGGCAGGGCCCCGTTATGCCTTTCATGAGCCCTAGGCACTTTTGCCTTTGTGGGCCCCTCCCACCATAATAATATCAATATTTTAAAAAAAAATTAATTTTTTTAATACTTTTTTACAATGCACATAGCTCGATAAAACATAACCATAACAGGGAGATATAGATTACAGCAATATAACTTTTTAAAATACTTCAACTTTTTTTCTGTTTGGGGCTAAATTTAATCAATTTTTGTGAGCCCTAAAATTTCTTTCCCCCCCCTGATGTGAGGGGGAAAAAATTAAAACATTTTCTTCGACCCCACAAGTTCATCCCCCCTCCCCCATTTTAAAAGAAACGAAAACATTTTTGTGGGTCCCTAAAAGGATCATGGGCCCTAGGCACTGTGCCTACAGTGCCTAATGGATAAGTTGGCCCTGGTACCAGGGAGATGTTTATGTTATGGAGAGGAGCAGGGAGAGCTACAGAAGGGAGGAACGAGATAAAGATGCATCCGATAAGAAATGATCCCAGGGCTGCCAAGGAGGGAGAGGGGAGGATAAAGAAACAAAATTTTGGAGACCCAGGTTGCCTTGAAGCCATCCCACAAACCCAGGCAAATAATGTGATTTGCTTTCATATGATATTTGGGTAAGGTCTGGATGGTGTGAGGAAAAGCACAGATATAAGGGTTGTCAGGTCTGTCCTGGTAGGCAACCAGCAAGAGACTGGCGACGGTGGTGAGGACATGGGAGGGTGGCTGTTAGCCGATGTTGTGGCTGTCAGCTGATGGTTTTCCTGGAAGTGATATCACACATCTCTAGGAATTGGCTGAAACTGTATGGTAAAACAGTTGAGTTTGGGGTGATTCCTAGAGAGGACTGATGTCATTTCCAGTTTTCCCTTTTATTTTTCTCTCTCCTGCTGATGCTTGCAGAAGGGGGCTGATGACCCTAAAAAACTTTGTCTAGGGCCTAGTACGGGTCATTAATTAAGAGGTACATTCCAATCTCAGGAAGATCTCAAAGGTACACTGAGACCTGCCTTTTAAGACCTCCAGACATTTATGGAGAAAACAACACCTTGGTGATAGAAGAAGGAAGGTACTCCCTTGAGTTTATGGGTCCACTATAAGCACATGTGACAGGAACTCAATTTAGACATACTGTTAAACTGTATTTATTTTGGTTCGTTTGCGAAACCAGGATTTACCTTTCAGACAATGGGTTGGAATCAAACTACATTTTCAAATGACAGAATGGAAATTTTCTGCCTCCTCCTGAGGAGGACATGATGGCAATTCCAGGTGACACTCTAGGAATTTCCTCTAATTTCTATGGTAAAGTCCATAGAGACTAGGGAAAATTTCTAGAGTGTCACTATGGAGGCCATTTTTTCTTCCACTCCTTAGTTTCCTGATGGTTGGAGGTTGGGGCTTGGCCACAGGGATCTCCCAACCAGGCCTTGGTCACTTGAGAAGCCAAACTAGAACAGAAAAGTTTGAAGGACGCTATTGGCATATTTTTAACAGGCTTACAAGCCAACAATCTGATCAGTTTGTAAATCTAACCAATAGTTTGTTTTCATTTACTGGGTTTCCAACCCTTTGGGGTAAACAATACTTTGCCCCCTCTTATAAAAAACAGCAAGTGAAAAGAATTAGAGACCCTCTCAATGTTGGACTGAGAGAAATAGGCCTGGCTTAATTATTCCAATCGGCCTGTGGAGAAGACACATATTTCACACTGAATGCCTTCTCTTCGTCCCAGATGGTTTTGGCCTTATTTTGTGTTAAATACTGCGTTCTGGACGCATTGCAGTGATCAGCTCTAGTTTATTTAGTGATTTCAGGAACAGAACAAGGACACTCAGCAGGGTTTGAGCCCTGCTTATAAAGCATGCAAACACCCCACACCACTCCCAAGGATAGGCTATTTACATTACGCTGCTTATCTATAGGTCAATTCCAGGATCCTAGTCAGCTATTGTTCTTGGGGAGCAAGCTCACCCAGGTCAAGGTCCACATTCAGGAGTGGCTTAGGCTCAGCACATAACATTTTGGTTACTACCAAACACTGCATGCTGACTTGGAACACTGGAACTTCAGGTCAAAAGCAGCACTTCAAGCTCTTCTTACCTTCAGGCACTGGATGATAAAATGCTTGCACTGTCCTCCGCTCATCACCGTCAGGACGTATCCTCCAGGCTGGCCTTGGCTCTCCCTCACCAAGAAGTCTCCTTCGCTGGACAGCAGGGCCTGCGTCTCTTGCCGGGTGAGGGAGCCATGGAACCAGTCCTGCTGAGAAAGGGGTCTTTGTGCCACTGGGATCATGGGCACTGGCGGAGGCAGCTGGCGAGAGAGAGACGGGACCCACAGTTAAGCTTTCCTGCGAGCTGCAGCTTGGGCAAGTTGTGTCCCCAAACATTTTGTGGGGACAGAACTTTGTAGGCCACAAATGCATCTAAGAGCGGTGGGATTACCAGCCTCCAGGTGGTAAGTGATCTCCTGAGACTATAGTTGATTGCCGGGTGACAGAGATCAGCTCCCCTGGAGAAAACCGAGACTTTGGAAAGTGGACTCTATGGCTTTATACCCCACTCATGTCCCTCCCCAAACCCAAACCCTGTCCTCCTTAGGCTCCACCCCCAAAATCTCCAGGTATTTCTGAACCCTGATCTGGCAAACCTGAAGGGTAGGCAACCCAGATAGGGAACAGAATTATGGGTTTCAGCAAGACTGGCTTCAAGTTCTGCATAGTGAGAATGGAGGAGCAAATGGACAGCGCTGCCTGTCAGAACCCACAGCTAACAACGAAGTACACGCATTCAGGAACGGTTATACTTTTATTGCAAAGCTATAGATGCAGTAACACAGGCACTGTTAGGTATGGCCACAGCCACTAGAGCATAATAGGATATAGGGTATTCGTATGCACCCCCCCCCATGACATTGGCCAATTAGGGACCCTTCCACGCGCGGGATAAGTCAGGCAACCGTTAGGTGGCTAAAGCTGAGAGCCAGGAGTCTCTCACGGTACATAGGAGCCCTCCAGACAACACAACCTCCTCCTGCACATTTATAGAGATAAGCGTTTCAGCAAAGGCAGAACAGCAGGGATAGGAATGCAATAACAATTAACAAGACACAGAATGAACTCCCCAACCCCCATGGCAGCATAGCTGACATACTGCCATGTACTTTGTATCCGAGGTTGCGACCCAGTTTCCCAACCCTACCAATCCGACTTGAAAAATCCCTGTCTCTGTTTTGTTTCCCCCTTGTGTTAATCATTACTTTTGTGCCATTTTCTATTTCCTCATGTCAGGTGTTTCCCTGTTAACACTGATATGTTTTCGGCATGTGCACGTGTGCTATTTTAGTATGTGAATGTCATATAAATAGTGCAAAGGTGGCTCGAAGACAGAGATGAATCATAGCAAAACGGACTTTAATGTGGTATCTGGTTAAAACTGCCAGAATGATATACGCTCAGTGTTGGAAGCAAGAAAGAACTCCTGATATCTGGAAATGGTTGAAAAAGTTACTTTTTATGGTTGAGATGGACAAAATGACGAGAAAGCTGAAAAATCAAGAAGCAGAAGATTTTTTTGCAGATTGGAAAGACTTTAAAGACTACTTGGAGAAATACTGGGATGTAAAAAACAATTTATTTTGCTTTGACAATTACTAAGGTTGGATAGACATTTAGATTAAATTTAAACATGCATAGACAGACAGATAAAAAGATACATTACCTGAAAGAAATATGTTGTTAAAGAATTGGAAAAAGAGAAAAAATTCAAGAATGTAATAGAGGTTCGAGCACTGTGGGAAGTCAGAAGGGGGGGAGATAATTGGATAAAAGGATATGAAAAGTTTGTTATATGACGTAAAATTTTACTTATTATTATATCCTAATAAAAAATTGTTTAAAAAAAGACAGAGATGAATCAGAAACACCGGCAATTAAGTTGGACAAAGCGATAACACATGAAATGACAGCACACACAACCAAAAATAAATGAAACAGTGCTTTTATACATCCTTCTCTAGAAAGCCTTATCTATATATTTATCTCCAGATGACAGAGATCGGTTGCCCTGGAGAAACTGGCTGCTTTGGAGGGTGGACTCTATAGATTATGGCCTGCTGAGGTTCTCCCCCCTCCCCAAACCCCACTCTTCCCGGGCTCTGTCCCAAATTTCCAGGAATTTCCCAAGTGGGAAGATCTCCACACCCCACCTGGAGCTTGTGTGTGTGTGTGGAGAGCAATTATTTAATTTTTTTTTTTACCTCTGTCCCCTTGTTTTCCCGCCCAAAATCAAGCTACTTATATGGGAGGGAGTGTCCATAAAGGAGGGTAGCAATTTTAGCCAGAAAACAGGCTGAGGGAAAAGAGTGACACCACCATTCCCTATGTCAGTCTCTGTCCTTTCCCTGTAGCTGCCTGCTGTACTGTTCCATCTTCAGATGTGGTGACAGAAGCAGACTGTTCTTCACTCAGGTCTCCACCAGTTATGTAGCAAATAAGTAAGTGGTCGGATCCGAAGAACGAAAGCAACTTACAAGTGGGGGAGGCTAGCCTCTCCCTTCTCCCCAGAGGGAATCTCCACATAAATGATTTGTTTTCAAATTGGTTTGGGCAGGGCTTTTTTTGTAGAAAAAGCCCAGCAGGAACTCATTAGTATATTAAGCCACACCCCTGACAGTACAGCTCATTAGCATATTAGGCCACACCCCATTACTTCCCTTGGCTTGTCGTGTCTCGCCGCTGTTTTTTTTTATCCAGCCACACCCACCTTTTGCTTGTTATTCTGTTTACCTTGTTTGTTGTCAAAACCCAGGGCCTTTTTTTGTAGCAGGGACTCCTTTGCATGTTAGGCCACACACCCCTAATGTAGCCAATCCTAATGAGTTCCTGCTGTTGGGTGTGGCCTATTATGCTAATGAGTTCCTGCTGGGCGTGGCCAACTCGGGAGCCATCCGGAACTCCATTCCTGTGCGTTCCTGCCCAAAAATAGCCCTGGGTTTGGGTACCATAAGTGGGGTTAGGGTTGCCAGCCTCCATGTAGGGCCGGGAGATCTCCCAGAATTAAAACCGAGCTCCAGACCACAGAGCTGACTTGCCATGGGGGGAAACGGCTCCTTTGGAGAGTGGATTCTATGAGCTCATTAGCAAAACTCATTAGCATAACTTATTTGCATATGGACCACCCCCTGACATCACCGGAAGTGTGTCAGAAGGCAACACCCACTGTTCAGGCTCCACTGGACTGTTTTGGATTGCTAGCGATTGGGGGGGGGGGACGTGCAGATCTGTCCTCGCAGAGGAGGGAGAGCTTGTACCTGAATAAAACTTGGTCTTAAAGGTGCCACGGAACTGTTTTGGACCGGGGGGCCGGGGGGGGGCTCTGCAACTTACCTGGCTGCTTCTTGCTCTGACTGAGGGCTGCTGGGAGCAGGGGGTGGGGCTTGTTGCATGTGCCCGCCCCCTGGGCTCTTTACTGCCGGAGCTCCACTCCTGTGCAGCTCCTGCAGGAAATGACCCCTGCCTTGAATAAAACTTTGTTGGTCTTATAGGTGCCATTGGACTCTAACTTTGTTCTACTGCTTCAGACCAACACAGCTGACCACCTGGATCTGTCTTCTGCTCTATATGTTATACAGGCAGACCTAGGTTTAAATTAGGTTTTTTCCCCCCCCAATCTGAGAGCCACATCTGAGAGAGACTCTCTAAGGTTAACAAATCCAAGTTGGGAAATTCCTGAAGACTGAGGGACTTCAGGGGGGTATAATGCGAACGAGTTTACTCTCCAAAGTTGCCATTTTCTCCAGGGGAACTGATCTCTGTAGCCTGGAGATCAGTTGCAATTTCAGAAGTCCAGGCCCCACCTTGAGTATGGCAACCCTAGAGTCACCCCGCTTTTGAGGACTAGAGGGTTCATAAACTAGTGAACCAGATGCGTCCATCCTCCTACTTTCAATGGCCTTCTGTAGGAGCATCTGCCTACTAGCCAATGCTGCAGTCCTGTGGACCAGCGCTCCTGAAGAAATTTCCAGCAGCTTGAGGGCTGAAAGGAAAGCGCGTAGAAGCTGAATAACCACTGCCTGGGCCACCTCTGGGCTAAGCAAATATGTCTGGCATACTGCACAGTGGTGCCACCTGGTGGCAGGTCTACAGAGTCCATGTGCTCAATAGCGCAGCAAATGATAAACTACGTTGTAGAAAAGAATGGTTTCAAACAGATTCAACTCTGTATCCGAATAACTGTGGACTTATGTATTTATTTTGGAGTAAGGTCTTTGTCCCCAGGATTCTTTGGCTGGGAGTAGAGATCTGAAGGCCTGGGGGGGAACTGGAAAAATGGGGGGAGGGAATGCCCCACGCCCGACCCCATTTTCTCTAGGCCTTTCCCCCATTTTCCTAGGAGAAAAATTGGACATTTTGGGAAGTACTGAGAAAAAAAAATCCTGTGAAATATTTTCTCTTTTTGAATGAGTTAAATGCTTTCAAAGACAAGGTAGGTGTGTGGTAGACAAACAGGGCTGCCCTTAGTTGTAAATTGCACTTACCTGTAACTGTTGTTCATCGAGTGGTCTTCTGTGCAGGCACACATGGGACAGAGATCTCCTCTAAAGCTCTCTAGAAGGTTCAGAGCGCTCAGCCCCCTATCCTCACGGGGCTGGCTGCTTCCAACCCGGCTGACATGTGATGGGCAAAGAAAGACTGAGGGAAGGAGAGCTTGTTCTGCCTTGTCATGTGTTGGCTCTGCGGGAACGAGCTGACCTATGTGGGGAAGGGGTTGAGCCCTCCGAAACTTCTAGAGCAGGGGTGTCAAACATGTGGCCCTGGGGTTGGATCAGGCCCCTGGAGGGCTTCTATCAGGCCCGCAGTGGAACTGGCTGTCTTCTGCTTCTTCTTTTTTTTGTTTAAAAGCTTTTTATTGTCAGGATAATGCAATCCATTTTAAACATTTTGTCCGAATCCTCCACACGTTCAATCGAATACACGTGTATAGTAAAGTAGTATTTATTGAAGTAATGAAGAAAGCTGGCACACAGGAACTGTTTGGAATGGTCAGGAAATGCAGGGCACCAAATAATAAACGAATTCATAAAATGCAATAACCAATCATCATGGTTCCCACTTTCACGGGTGCTTCTAAAACTCGCGCCGAAAGCCTGGGAATTGAAACGGTTCTAAAAGATAAACAATTACCAGGCTTCTCATGCCCTAGCTCATTATACCATACGCGAAGACACAACTCCAACTCCACACCTGTTGACCTTGCCGATAACTACGTTTCAACAGCAGTATTAGCGTACACAGAAAGGAATGCAGATTGCAGGCTGCTGGTAGCATACATGCGCAGTGGGGTCAGGGAAAGCCAAGAAGAGCAGAGATGGGTGTACAAAGGTTACACAGAGTTCTTTGGCAGCTTGCTGACACATTTACACATTTTATCACATGGTTCACATATCCCATTTTTTAAATGCCTTCCCCTACTCACCCCCATACTTGGCTTCCCGCAATGCTTCTATCCTGTTAAACATTCTAATCTTAAAATTTTCCATTACATTTTCTACTATTCACTTTCTTAAGAAATTTTACTTATTACTTATTTTATTCTATATCCTATCATCCGGTAACCTTAAATTCCATTTAATCATATATTATTTCATTTCTAATATTCTTCAAAACACAATAAATTGTTTGTAACATCCCAACTGGTCACCAAATATTCTTTAAAATCTTTCCATTCTTCAAAGAAATCTTCATCTTCTTGATTGTTTAGCTTTCTTGTCATTTTGTCCATTTCAGCCATAAACAAAACCTTTTTAATCCATTCCCATTTTTCTGGTATTTTATCTTGTTTCCAGTATTGAGCATAAGTCGTACATAGATGTACGAGAATATCATCCAAGTACGAGTGGATGTGTACTCCCTGTTCTCTGAGGTTCACTACGAGGTTGACCAGGATCTTCGTAAATACCCGCAGGGCCGTAGAGAGTCTGAATGGGAGGGCTCGGAATTGAAAATGTTGTGTCCCCACGCAGAAACGTAGGTACTAGTGGTGGGAGTGGAGGATGGGCACATGAATGTACGCTTCTGTCAAGTCTATCGAGGTTAGAAACTCACTTGGTTGAATGGCTTCCGTGACGGACCTCAGAGTCTCCATCCTGAAATGACAAAGCTTGATGAACCGGTTGAGGTATTTGAGATCCAGGATCGACCTCCAATCTCTGTTCTTATAGAGTACACTCCCCTGCCCCGTTGTGGAATGGGCACCGGTTCCACTGCTCTGATGTCTATCAGATGTTGGATTGCATTCTTTTTTCCCCCTTTTTCTTCTTTTTTTATATTGTTGGATTGCATTCTGTGTGATATCTTTTGACGATTTTGGCGAACAGGCGAAATCAGGAAACGTTCTAGTGGGTAACTTTCGAATTTGATGGAATATCCTTGAAGTATAACATCTAAGGACCAGGTGTCTGCTCAAGCAGTTGACCACGCTTCTGAAAAAAGGAGGAGACGGCCGCCCACCGGAGCATCCAGGTAGTCAGTCCTTGGAAGGCTTGGCATCTGCTCCGGATCGGTCAAATCAAAAGGACGAGGATCTGTTGTTGGGTCTTGGGGGAAACGGTCCCTTTCTGAAGGGTTGTCTCGCCTGTCCCCAGGAGGATCGTTTCGCATCCTGTCTTGGTCTGGCCAACGTATGTTGGGCACAAAAAGGACCAGTGTAACGTCTGTCGGAACGTCGAAGAGTTTTGGGCATTGCTTTCTTTTTATCCCTTGTCTCGATTAGGATTTTTTCTAATGCGTCTCCAAAAAGTTTCTCACCCTGGAATGGGTAGGCCAAAACAATATTTTTAGAATGAAGGTCCGCTGGCCAGGCCCTGAGCCAGAATAGTCGCCTTGCCACCGCTGCCGAGGCCATCGCTCTAGAGTTGAAGGTGAGAACATCCAAGGATGCATCAGCCGTGAACATAGTAGCTTTGAGAACTCTGGAGGCCCCTTCCAGAAGACGTTTGTTATTTTCTGGTAGAAGTTGTATCATCTTTCGCATCCATACAATGGAAGCCCTCGAGACGATGGAAGAAATGGCTGAAGCCCGCATGGCTAAGGCCTCATGCACCTTCCGTAAAGTCGCCTCTCCCTTCTTATCAAAGTTGTCTCTGACGGAGCCTTGGCCATCCTCTGAGAGGAGGCCCAAATACTGTAGGGCTGATACTGGAGCATCCACTGCTGGCACCTGTAACATCTCATGTACAAAATCAGGCATAGCATACAGTCTCTTAACAATTTGAGGAAACTGGCGGTTGGCCATTGGCTTAGCCCATTCTGCCCGCATTTGTCTCTCAAAATACTATGGGAGAGGGTGAACATTGGGCGTGGAAGCATGTTTGGGAAAGAATTCTTGCATGCCTTCCGTACTGGACTTAGACAACCTGGATCTAGTTTGTGTGTCCCCAGTAGGGCTATCATGAAGCTGGAGGGCAGTCACTGTTTTTGAAAATAAGTACTGGTAATCCTCCGTCTTAAAGAGGCGGGTGGATGGCTCTGGCACAAATATCTCCTCTTCTTCCTCATCAGAGAGGAATTCTCTGTCTTCCCTGAGCTCTGACTAAGGATCAATAGGAAGCTCCCCCTCCCCCAGTTTGGGTCTGCATCACCACTCCTTTCTAGAGGTCATTTCTGGGCAGCCTTAGTTGGCCAATGTTTGGCATGAGACATAAAAGTAGGAGCCCTTCTAGGCGAGGGGGGAGGGGAGGAGGATTCAGAGCCAGGTCTCATGGGAGTAAAGGCAGGAGGGCGACTAAGGGTGAACATTTCATCCCTGACCGCTTGCCGCATTAGCCCCAGCAAGTCAACAGGCGCGTTAATATGCGTTTGTACGTTACCAATCAGAAGAGAACCAGCTGGGGCAGGCAGAGCCTGAACGCGAAGCAAACAGCCTGCAGCAAAATCTCCCGGCAGGGGGTTGTCAATGTCGTGTTGAAAGGCCACTCCAGAGCTGAGGAGACTCCCAGCCTGGTTTCCCGCTGAAATCGCACTGTGGGGGGATTACTGGCGCCTGGCCCATAGGTGGCCGAGCCGTCGTCAGGCCGCTGCTCCGAAGTGTGAGACTTCTTGCCGTTCTTCTGCGGCACTAAGGCTGACGCGGTGCCGGCAGCACGTCCAAGCTGTAGAGGCATGCTGGTGCCGGTACCCTCCCCGGGCGATCCAATAAGTGCAGCAGCCACCACGCAGTCTTCAGTGTCCAGAAATTCGTCTTGGTTCTTGTTCTCCATGAGGAGAGAGTCTCTCTTTCTACACAGAAAGGGGCGCCCGGGAGATCAAAGTGCCGTCGCCGCGGCGCTGGCTATTAAATAAGGGTCTCCCAAGGGCAGAAGGGGGGGGGGAAGTAAAAGGTATAAGATCAGAGAAAGTAGGAAGGAAGATAGGAAGAAGGTATATTTTGAAGATTTGAGGTAATTAAAGTAGGCAAAGCCTGCAATAGAACTGCTCTCCCTCTGAGGCAGGAACAGAACTGAAGATAGGGGGTGTCCCACACGCCAGACAGGAAGAGTTTTAGTTCCTGCCTCCCTATTGGACGGTGGTAACACCCATAGATGTCCTCCGCCTCAGAGGGAGAACTGAGCTCTCTCTAACCAGACAGCAAAAATTAAGGCACATGTGCTAAGATCGCATAGGGTGTTATTACAAAATGTCTGACTTTCTTTTTGATTGTTTCTATGCAAAAAATTAATAAAAATTATATTTTAAAAAAAGATAGCATAGGGTGCATCAGCTTGCAGTTTTCTCTCAAGTACTGCATATTTATAACTAAGGCATTTATAACTTTTAAATTCCATAAGTATGTGCAATATTGCAATTTTATATGTTAACGTAAGGTGTAAATGATGCATTTTATGTTGTTAAAGCAGTAAAATTAATTTAGGTTTGATAGGAGAGTAAATATTGCATATATCTCAATTTCCTCCCAAATTTCTATTTTTTTCCAGGGGGAAAATGTTCCCCCCCCCCCATGGCTCCAAAATTTCCAGAAATTGTACATCTCTAGTTGGGAGCCGTCATGGTGAAACTGGCTAGGGAAAAAAGCAAACATTGAATTCATACTTGCACTATACCCGGATTGGCCTGATGGGACGCATTCTGTCAGGATTTTCAGTCCAAGCATATTTACAATGGGTGTGCAGACACTCCATCTGCAATTTTTTAAAAAATGTGCTGCCAGAGATGAAAACTCAGTTGGGACGGTTTGGATAGTAGACAATGAAATATTATGACCTCAGAGATATTTGACATCACTGAGTCACATGACATGACATGACATTTCATTTAAAGGAACATGACGCCAATAGGGAATTATTTCCTGTTTTACTCCTCTGTCCTACAAAGTATTTCTCTATGAAACCCTTTTCACTAGAACCAGTGGAGCAACCAGTGGCTATTAGCCAGAAGGTATAGATAGGAACTCTCAGGCTGGGGCGAGTGATGCTCTGTATTCTTGGTGCTTGTGGGGAGGGGGCAACAGTGGGAGGGCTTCTAGTGTCCTGGCCCCACTGCTGGACCTCCTGATGGCACCTGGTATTTTTGGCCACTGTGTGACAGAGTGTTGGACTGGATGGGCCATTAGCCTGATCCAACATTGGCTTCTCTTATGTTCTTATACAGTGAAAAAGTCTTTATTTGATACATTATTATCCCAGTGTCCTCTGAGGAGCTCTGTGTGGTGTATTTCCTCCATTTTATCTTCACAACAACCCTGTGAGGTAAGTTAGCATTTATACAGCATATACTTTACACACCTTATCTTGCTGTGATCCTCCAAATAGCCTACAGAAATCAAACTTCCCCCAAGTCTTCAAACTGCTTCATATATATGCAAACTTGTGATAACCCTTTGAGGTAGGCAGCTGTGTATTATTCCCCTTGTACTACAGCTCTGGGTGGGTGGGAGAGGTTTGCTTCAGCCCATATAGCGAGTTCATAGTAGAGGCAAAAATACAAAATCAAAACTCCCTAAATCGCAATTCATTCTCATGGTTCCTAAGCCACAGCAGCTTGGTAGACAGACTGATTTTTGGCCAGTTATTCAGGGTTCTCCATTGTTCTTTGTTAACAGTCTCTGTATGCACCATAGTCTGTGAAGTAGAAATAGACAATTCAGAACAATGGACCCCGCCCAGAGGGGGGCTGAATAGACAAAGGATTCTTATCTCACTACAGATGCTAATTTTCTGCCCCCTAAATGCTTTCCTCCCCAGCTCAAATTGGGCTGGATTGTTTTTGCACTGTCTCTGTATCCTGCGTCTCTTCTTTGCAACACCTCTCAAACCGCCTGACTGGGATACAAGGACTCAGGGATCTCCGATTTGCATCTGATGAAAGCAGCTTTGATTCTCAACAGATGAAAACCTAAAAAAAATCTTGGTCTCTAAAGAGCTACAGGACTCAAACCTAGCTCCTGTATTGCAGACCAAGATGGCTACTCTCCAGAAAAGTTTTTGTCAATAAAAAAAGTTCCTTGTCCAAACATCTTGCAGCAAGGAGTGCCAAAGGTTACTTGCGTGTTGTGTGAACAAGTTTATTCTGCTTTTAAACCAGTTACTACTAAATGACCCTGAATTTTAGCACCTTGCAACGGAAATTTCCATATTTGCTCTGTTCATCTCACATGCCGTTATAAATTCCTGTCTTATAACTTCCCAATGATCCCTCCTACAGTTTAACACACCTCAACTATTTATGCCTCCTCTTTCTTCATTTTTTTCCGTTTTTTGCAAGATGGTTCCCCCCACGTCCCCATAATTTGCTTTGCCCTGGATCTATTTGCAACATTGTTTTTGAGGGGAATTGAAAGGATGAAGGACAGCAGAACACTTTGTGCTGGGAGAGAAAGATTTCTTGTAATAATAATCATGCATTTTGGAATGCAGGAGAATCTAATTACATTCTCTGTGGACTTTGGCAGAGCAGCCTGCTAACAGAGGACTTGCCTTCTTCACGGGTTTCTTGAATCAATCCACTGTACAATTTAGTGCAAGGTACAAAGTGTCCACATCTTGATTTTTATGCTATCTAGAATATTCTAATATCTGCCAACATCTGTATTTGACAGTCAAAACATTCTCGATTTCAGGTTTTGGTTTTTGACAGCTGAAGGCAGGCACCAATTTCTGACATGTAATGGCTTTTCTCATTTGACGGCCAACACATTTGGTTTGTGCGGTTTTTGTATTTTAGCTCACTGGCAAACCTCCTGGAGGCCCCTGAAGGGTGAACTCAACATTCAGAATAAATAAAATACATGGACAGTTGGCTATTGCTGTTGCTCCTTCGTATCTGTCGCTTAGCAAGAGATTTGGAAAGAAGTAAACAACCGTGATGTATTATGCAAAAAAAGTCTCCAAAGACCAGAAATTTCTTTTTCCAATATTTCAATTTACTGGAAGAAATTCAAATGCCATCAACACAACGGATCATGCATATTATCTCATTTCGTGTATAACTTTTTCAAGGTGAATAGTGTTGAAATACAATATTAATCCATTTGACAAACTCTCTAGTAGTATATCATAGTGACACTCATCAAAACCATTAGTGTCACTATGAGATACTACTAGAGTTTGTCAAATGGATTAATATTGTATTTCAACACTATTCACCTTGAAAAAGTTATACACGAAACGAGATAATATGCATGATCCATTGTGTTAATGGCGTTTGAATTTCTTCCAGTAAATTGAAATATTGGAAAAAGAAATTTCTGGTCTTTGGAGACTTTTTTGGCATAATACATCATGGATGTTTACTTCTTTCCAAACTTCCATCCCGTGCTCTCTTTGTTTTGCTTACGAAGAGATAGCAGCTATTCCAGTGCCACTGCATTTCACCATTTAATATTTAAGCAAATTTGAAAGGATTTTAAAAAATATTAAAATCACCTCAGTAATCTGAACAGCACCACTGAAAGCTTTATTAATTCATATTTATTAACTATTTTTGGACCCTGCTTTTCTCACAAAAGAGACAACAGAGAAAAATCATTCTGAAACACTTCAGCCTTCTCTTGCCACTCAGACCTGGTCTAGACAAAACAAAAGTCCACCTTTTCAACACTAGGAAAAAGGTCCGTTGTGGAAATGAATACAACAGTCTGTAGAAAGAGGCTCTGGGCGGGTGCCCCGGCCTTGGACACTCAGTGTCAATTTGCTGTGGCGACCTCAGCAGGGTAAAATGACACTGAGTCCACCATTTTCTCCAGAGGAACTGATCTCTGCTACCTAAAGAACAGTTGTAATTTTGAGTGATCTCCAGCCCTCACCTGGAGATTGGCAACAATGGTTCCCCAGAAGGGAAT
>NW_015165831.1:2056887-2071328 GCF_001447785.1 Gekko japonicus | reverse complement strand
ATGGGGGGGGGGGGAGGAACAGCAAACTGTTTAGAATGTTGGAGGCAAGACTCAAGCAATGCAGCCAGTGGATAGGGACAGATTCTGAGTGACGCACGAGGGCGCCAACCAATTGCGGAGCGTGTGGAATGTTCTAGAGAAGTGCCACCACCATTCGGCTTTTATATATGAGATGAGTCTTCATGACTGAGGTGATAGAATGGACTGTGCTAGTTAGTGCAGACTGCAGGCAAATGGACTGTACCATCTCAAACAGCAGTAGAAGGATTACGGTTTTTGAAGCCCAGCTACAGTAACAATTCCCTGTACCTGGAAAACTAGCACAGAATGTGAAGAGCTAGACTACAACCTTCCTCCCCAAAGAAATAATTTCATGGGTGGGGTGGGGTTTCACACATGGAAGTATTAACAAAAATGGGACTATTCTATCACCTCCTGCAATCTGCCACCTCACCGTTGCCTCATTCTTTGCATGTGTAGAGCAGGTAGGCTTGCCAAGTCCCCCTGGGGGGCAGGGAAACCCCTGCTCGAGGCCTGTTCCCCGCCACCGGCGGATCAGGCCCCGGGGGGAATCCCACCCCCAAAGTACGAGACGTGCACGTCACCCGGAAGTGACGCGACCACACCGGGCACGCTGGTGGCTGGGCCACGGTCATCTGAGGGAAAACTCTTGTTTTTCCCTCGGATGGTCATGGCCCCACCCCCAGCATGCCCGGCGTGGTCACGTCACTTCCGGGTGACGGGGTTGCGGCGCGCATGCGCTTTGCACACACGCGCTCCAGGAACAAGCCAGGAGCCCCCCGCTCCAGCAGCAGGTAAGACTTGGCAACCCTAAGACCAGGCCTCAAGTTATATATTCTCCACAGACTACCTTTGATGGGGGTCCCCACCCCATGCCATTCCCCTCACGGGAAATGTCCCTCACTTCAGCTGCTTTATGCCCAAATTGGAGGGGGGGAGACAAGATATTCTATGAGGCCTACCTTGTTTTGTGTCTGGGACTTAAAGCAGTGACACTGGGACATTTTTCAACACGGCAATTGTGGCCCTACAGTGTGAGGCAAGAAGCAGGGCAGCCACTGAAATCCCAGTGTCTCCAATGCATCCTCCACTTTCAAGCCAGCAGAAACAACCTGTCTTCCCTCATGTTCAAAAAGATCCATAGGGATTGACTCAATCTCAGTGTTGATAGCAGTAGAAACGAGCAAGAGTCCGGTAGCAACTTAAAGACTAACAAAATATGTGGCAGGGTATGAGCTTTCAAGAGTAAATGCTCATACCCTGACACGTATTTTGTTAAGCCTTTAAGGTGCTACTGTGCTCTTTTCTGCTGCTACAGACAGACTAACATGGCTACCCATCTTGATCAGTGTTAATAGGTAAACTGTGAAAAAGTCCAGGTTAATATCATCTGCCACTGTCCCACTCTCCACCCTTTACCCTGTCAGTGAAGATCTAGGGGAGGGTTTGCATTTTCTGAGCAGTGGAGATTCATCTAGGGATTTCCTCAGATTGATCAGGCGCATCCCAGGCTGCAATTAGGAATCCCATACATCTCTACTTCCTCCCTTGGGATGATGTCACTTCCCGTATATGACTGGGGTAGGCAGGGAGTTAATACTGCATAGGCCTCCCCACTTAAAGGGCGTTGAACTGTGGATCTATCGAAGATGGCTGCTTTATTTTCCATAAGGGTGTGCATCACTTGGACAATCAGTGGCATGGGATGAATGGATTCAGATGTAAAATTAATGAAAGACAGGTCCACCCTATGAGGAATGTCTAAATTAGTGTAAGCATCCATGGTGCACTGGCCCACAGAACTGTCACCCAGTAACCCAAGTGACTGCCGTTTGGTCTAGAATTTTCTGGTTCAGCAAAAGTTTGGGTTCCTTGGAGGAAGTCATTGGAGAAAGTGAGAACAGAGTATTAATATTTATTAATACATTTGCTGCTACTAGTTTATTTATACCAAGAGGTCTTGTGATATATTAGGGGGGGTTGTATCTATGTGTTTAATTTTTTTAAATTTAAGGTATAAGCCACCTTAGGTGTTTTATACATAGAACTGGGATGAAAAATCACATACATAAATAAAAACAAGTGTGTGTTTTCCAAGGTACACTAACCTGTCTCCCACCTTCCATTTCTAGTCCTCCCTTGCCCTCCAAAGCAAAGTGGACACATTCTCGGTTTTGTTTTGTTTAATTAACTTTTTTCCCTTTCCATTTACAGTTAAATCAACAATAAACAATAAACCATTTTCCCTCTTCATATATATAAATCAGTGTTGAAAGTTAATTTAAAAAAAGAGTTCTTTGTAGCTTTCTCTCTCTTCTTTGTTTTCTCTTAAGAGACGCTATTTATCAGCACAGCAGGATCTCTTCTTAAATTATATCTTTTTTCTAAAAAAAAAAGAGTCCCTCTTGTTGAGGATGGTGTGGTTCTTAAAATTAAAAAAAAAAATAACAACGAATGCCCATCTGGTTTAATTACCCCAGATGAATACCTGCTTGCCATCAGAAAAAAATATTGTTTGAGGTGGGAGCAGCATTTGTATCTATCAAAGCATCCACTTTCCAAAATGTGCTGTTTCCACACAGCACACACATCTCATTCAGAATTTCGAGGAAACATGCAGTGAGACATGCCATTCTCTGTTTCTTTATTTGCATAAAAATGGGAAGATCTTTCAAATTAGATTCACACTTGGTAGAACACTTGCCCCCCCACGTGTATTGGCTCCGGAGACAGCCTGCAATGGGTCATCCCTGCGCAGGAGCTGTTCCCTCCCCCCTCCAATCCAGATTTATTTCGATGAGGCACATGTAGGATTGTGTGCTTAGTGGGCGTGGCGGCTGCGCTCCACGCCTGTGTCAAACAATCCAAAATCCCGGTCTAATGTCCTTCTTAAATCATCAGTTATGGAACCAAGAGAAACTCTGAACTGGCTTTTTTTTTAATCCCTGGATTAATCCCCCCACCCACCCCCGACAGGTATCTTTTGAAAAGAAAAATTATCCAGCTTTGGCGCAAAAAGAAAGTAACTGTACTACATTTTATTTTTTCCCCCCTGCCATGAGCAAGACATCCCAGTTCTCATCTCTTGTCAACTCTGCTTAAAATAACCATTTTCACAAAGGAGGTCCAGATGGAGCCTTTCCCAGTCATCGTTTTCCATGTTATCTGACTGTTCTGTCAGCCAAGGAAAAGAGGCTCTATGACTTTTGTGTCCACTAACACCAACGGATGGTCTTGCATGTGGCGTCCCCCCTCCCATTTCTTGCCATTCTAGGAACACTGATGTCAAAGCTGATGGGGACTGTTATTCCAGCACCACCCACTAGGTGGAAGAATTTGCCATGTATGGCAAGAATCCCAAGAGCACATGAGTCTGCAAGGCCAGTTATGGGTTGCAATTCCACAATGCATAGCAGATGCTTGGTACCACCTGGTGCTACTACTACCATGTTCCTCCCAATTTAAGATTTCATTCCTGGGCCTTCCCACAGTTTGTCTCAATATAATGCCTTTTGATTTTGGGTTATAAAGGCAACCCAGGGTGCTTGCTAAAGGAGCTTGAACGGTGGTCTCAGCAGCACGGGCTTAAACATTTTTAACTATGGAGAAATTCACTCTTGAAATATCACCAGTCTCATGGCCTTACTGCAGTTGTCAACTTTCCTTGGAAGGGGAAAAAACCATACATGGCATTTAAACTGGTAAGGAACCAACTGACACATCTGTAATGCAGGCACAATCTTAAAGAGGTCTTGTAATTGGGAAATTTGTGATTCTTCTCCTTCTGTTAACATAGCAAAGTCCTCCCCAGAGTGGGTTGCTTTCTGAGCAGCAGTTTTTTTTTTCCCTCACTCAAAAATATCTTATGTAGACCATAAAAAGGAATAAAGGATTCCAAAACTGAACCAGGCCCCTCAGTTAAGTTATTCAGACCAGCAATGGAGCAGCTTGCAGGGTTAAACTCCACCCTTGAACACGGTGGGCACACAAGCTCCGCCCCCGCTCCATAGTGTTGGCACAAGTATAGTGTAAGCATTCTGTGAACTGGAGTCACCTCGGCTGACAGACTCCCTCCTTGCTCTTAAACTGGAGAGGATAACCAGGAAAATTAAGACATTCTGTGTATCCACAGAGTCCCAAGGAAAAGCAAAAAAAAATCATCGTAATAATTTAAAGGTATCCTTCACAAGAAGGGGGCAGCTCCCTCCTATCCCCTGCCCCAAAATAAATAAATTAAACTGCTTGGAAGTGGGGCGGGGAGGTAGGTGGGTTAGAAGAAGCAACAGTAGGCATCTGCGGTACCTGACTCCCTCTCGCCCCGGCCTGAATCAGAAAGAGAACCTGCAGGGCAACAACAAGAACAACAACAGAATCCCAAATCCATCGTCCGTCAATGAGGAGTTCTAAAGGCCACAAAAAGCAGTGGTCCCAGGGGGTGCTGTGGCTCAGTCCCCTGTCCCTTCCCCCACTCTCAGGACGTGGTTTTCCACTAACCCCGCTCCCACCCACCCAAAGTTAGTTTGGTGTGGTCTTTCCAGGTCCCTGAAGTTCCACGTTGTGGTTTTGATTGGAGACAAGGTGGTCTCTGGCAGGGGGGCAGTCCCTGTCCGATGGCTTTAGGAAGGTATGGGGATGATCCCCCCTCACCCCAAATCTAACTATACGAAGCACCGTTATCTCCAACATTCAGCTCCTGGCTGCTTTCAACCTCCTCTGGAATGTCCTGCATCTTCGGAAAATCGGATATCTCCTGCATCTTCATGAAATCTGAAATTAGTTATAAACATTGTTGGATTTTGATTTGGGTTAAAGTTCTTTTCCTGAATAGAGGAATGCCCCCGCCCCCGGCATACGAGACAAAATTTATGATGGGATACAAAACACAGCTGGGATTTTATAAGAACAATTTGCCAACAGAAGCAATCAGGGATCTTGAATCCTACTTCTATGTCTTACTCACGTAGCCTACCAGCAATGTTCCCTCTAAGCTGTGGAGTCCTGTGAGCAAAAATCCTACTTTGTGAGCTACTGGCATTAAAGTTGTGAGTGAGTGATTTCACTACTGCATAAATTAGTTTGCTCTGGAGCCATCCTTCCTGAGCTAAAAAAAAAAAGTGTGAGCCGGAGGCTAAAAAACTGTGAGCTAGCTCACACTAACTCAGCTTAGAGGGAACACTGCCTACCAGTATTCTCTTACATTCTGATGTTCATGCCAAAATGATATTTCAGCCAAATTTGAACACTTGGCTGAATGTTCAGTCTTTGAATATGAAATTTCATACTTTAACATTGATAAATAGCCCAAATCAATGCCTTATGTTTAGACCCTCCAAACCCAAGAGTATCTCTGAACTAGGAGTAATAATATTGGGGAAACACACTGAATCTTGAAAGAAAGGGATTTAGACTTAACAAGGAAATTCGTATCAGGAGATTCTTCTGATTGCAATGTTCTTCACACCCTTTTTTCATGGAAGAAAAGCATCATGTCCAAATGGGAGTTGTGTAAAAACTATCTATAAAGCAAGGGTTCAAGCCTTGAGAAATGCAGTCAGGTTTAAACTGTCCGGTCCCTCTGCTTGTTTCCAGGGCAATTCAGGACTGGGCTAAAGAGAGCAGGTACAATCGTGTCTGGTAAACTTTAGGGAGGACCTTCATAAGCCTTAAACACTTAAACAACTTTTTTCGTTCTGTGCTCAAGATTTTGACAAGAGAGACTGGGGCAGAGCTTAATTTCTAAAGACAGACAGACGGACTCTGCTTCGGAAGGAGCCCTGTCGTTTGCCGTGGAAGCAAACTCTCTGCTCTTTAAGTTTAAATACACAGGGATAGGTTGCAGCTGCTCAGTGGCACTCGGTACATGTTCAAAGGAACTTTTCTTTGGCGTATATTACTTCACGTCTATTTCTTTAGAAGGAACATGGTGCAAGCTGTAGACCGTGGTGCTCAATGGGGCTGGGCAGCAACTTTAAGGCCAAAAATACCTGCAAGTGATTTTATCTCCTTTCACCACCAGCTGGAAGCTGCTCACCCTGACACAAACCTAGGCTTGCCTGTTGCAAAATTAGAAGCAGTCCCTGTTTTCACATGGCAGTGAATTAAGTTTTATTTGAATCTCCCTGAGAAGCCTGAAAGAATTCCCTCAGAGTTGCCTGCATAAGATGGTAGCCATTGGGCTCACTCTAAAGAAAACCCACCTCGCGGGCTAGAAGGGGGAGTATGTTGGATTTCTACACCTTCCTCCTCCGAGAGCACTCCCAAATCCTGGTCGCCCTCTGGAAGCCTACTGGGTATGCCATGGTAGCCAATCTCATCCCGTTGGCAATTGATAAAGGTCCGCTGGAACGTGAGGCAGCTGGGGGAGAGAGGGTCACCTCCTCGGCTCTGCTGCTGGGAAGAGAATCGGAGAGAATGAAGGTGAATATGGAGTCCTGTGAGCAAAAATTCTACTTTCTGAGCTACTGGCATTAAAGTTGTGAGCGAGCGATTTGACCACTGCATAAAATTAGTTTGCTCTGGGGCCATCCTTCCAGAGCTAAGACAGAAATGTGTGAACTGGAGGCTAAAAAACTGTGAGCTAGCTCACACTAACTCAGCTTAGAGGGAACGCTGAAGGTGAGGGTCTGGATTTAGGTTTCAGAATGACAGGTTGGTCTTGGGAAGGCCAAAGGCTCTGCACACACACAAAAATCCCGTTTTTTTCTATACACATGCAGGATCCCATTGCCTTATTCACAAACAGCAGAGGTTGCTGGCAACAGCGAAGAGAGCAAAGTGGACACTGACAGGCTTATGACGGAGCAATGGCAGAGTTCCCATGGTGCCCAGCTGCATCCCAGTTAAAGCAACAGAGTGCCAACAGACCAGGGCTGACAGCAGCTAGAAGCAACGTGATGGCAAATGGCAAATTACAGTGAATCTGTGTAACCTTCTGCTTCACAACAGTATGATCCCCTGGCTGCAGAACTGTGCATGGAGAAAGTGAATTGCCCTACAGGAGGCTGAAGAAACGACACAGCTGGAAGAGTCGGCCACCCCCAACCCTCCAACCCCACTTCAGAGCATCCTTTCCCTGACCCTTGCAGCCTTGGCTCCTAAGACACTGGCTGGATTCCCCCCCCCCCCCCCCCCAGGGGGGCCCCAGCACCTTACCTGAGGCGGAGTGAAGCTTTGGTACAGAGCATCACCAGCTGGCAAGCTGCGTCTCCGGGGCTCCGCCCCCTTCCGTGCCCATACGGCTTCCACGATCGTCCCAGGCTGCTGCAGGGTCACTGCCTGCTTGCGGGTCTCTTCCACCTCCCGCTCCAGCCGAGCTCTCTCCTGCTCGCTCTCCCTCAGCCGTGCCTCCAGAGCCGTCACCTCCTGAGTCTTCTCCTGGCAGAGCTGCCGGCAGCGGCTCAGCTCCTCTTGCAGCAGCGCGTGTTGCTTCTGCAGTAGCGAGAGGTCGGTGGCCTGCTTATCTGCTGTGGAAGCGGGGGCTTCCTTGCGGGAATTGGTGCGGATCAGCCTCTCACGCCGCTCGCCTGCTTCCTGTAGCTGGAGCTCCAGAAGGGTATCCTGATGTGCCACGGCTGCCTGGGGAGCAGGAAAAGCAGCCCATTAGGATGAAATCGCACAATCAGTATTTATGGAACAACAACAACAACAATGTGCCATCAAGTTGCAACCAACTTATGGCAGCCTCTCATGGGGTCTTCGAGGAAAGAGATGAGCAGAGGTGGTTTTTTCCATTGTCTTCTCCTGCGTAGCAACCCTTGTCTTCCTTAATAGCCTCCCGTCCAACTAATGACCATGGCTAGCCTTGCTTAACGTCTGAGCTGAGACAGGCTCGGGCTAGTCAGGGCTATGACACTTATCAGCTACATTCTGTTTATTTGCTAGGCTGTTCAGAGAGACCCTTCCAGGCTCTTGCAAATCTAGTCTGCTGTGGCAGTGATTTCATTTAAATCTCCTGTTAACCAATCAGCTCTCATTTCTGATGGCTGCTCTCCAGCCTGCAACAGAAATTATTTATGGTGCTTTATGAACTGAATTCAAGTTTTAATCCTTCAGGTACTGCTACCATTGTAGAGAATGCTACTGGGAAGTTTAAGAAAGAGAAACTAATTCTTTGTCTAACAAGCTCAGTGTACATTCAGCCAATTAAAAAATGTAAAAAATCTCTGAAGGAAACTGCAGTACATGCCAGAACCAAAGAGCTACTGCCAGTACAAACTAAACCCAATAGCTCCCGCTGCAGCAAAAATATTTTCACCATCCACTGAAAATTCAATAAAGTCAGGACTCTTCAGTGGAGGAAGTTTCATAATGGAGGTATAGCAACCAAGAATGTTCTCTTCCAGACTGTCTTTCCATGGCAGGCCATCTGAGTTAAGATGTGGCTTAAACATGCACCATCCTGGACTGGAACATGTTAGTATTGCAATGCTCACATTCTCCCACTAGGGGCTGCCATATTGCTTTTTGCTTCAGTATGAGGTTTTGGCCTACGTGAAATAAGAAGACAGACACATCTCCCTCCAAGACTGGACAAAGGTTTTTCTGCTGTCAGATGAGCTCTCCTTTGTTCTGCCATCATACATCTATCTGGCGCTAACATGGATTTATACTTAATTCACAGCCCTGGCACCCTACAGCTTTATGCATATCAATTCCTGTTCTGAGCCTCAGTTTAAAAGAAAAAGACAACTTGGACTACCACTCTTGAGTGAAAAGCAAGGGGGGGAGGGAAGTGGCTTGGTGTTTGCCACAAGGGCCAGCAAAATCAGCTCTCAGTACTGGATCCCCTGAGCTCGATTCAGTTTGGAAATGTGTTTGGGGCAAGTGCTGACCCACAGCTGACCCACCCATTATGTAGGTCTGTTTTCACTCAAAGACAGCTCATTATGTAGGTCTGTTTTCACTCAAAGAGATGAATTCTGTATCAGATTCTAATTTTGATAACAGAACCTACAGAGCCTCATTTAGAAACAGCGCCAGAATGCATCTTACCCTTCTTATACACACACAGAGCAACTCGACAGGTATAGATCTGAATTTAGCAGGATCCTGCCCTGCCCCTGGAGCCATGGCTCAAACTACACTCACCTGCAAGCCGTGAAGCAGAGAATAGAGAGTCCTGAGCCGTTGCAGCACCTCCTGGATGGGTGGAAGAAAAGTGCCGTCAGTCCAACAGGACCATACAAGCCGTAAGCGGCCACCAGGGCAACAGAGAACCCAGATCCCGTTATTTCCCCCCATTAAAGAATACCCCCCCCATATCTCACTCCAATCCCTTGCCACTCACCTCCTGTGATACTTTCTGTTGTAGCTGGTTTCCATTGCCATCCTGTAAGAACATAATGCAATTGTGTCAGATGTGCTACCCATGGAAAAACGGACGGAAACATCATAGAGGCCAGGTATTAAGACTGGCCCCATGTCTGATCTAGAAGGGCAGCCATGGATCCTCAGGTCTAGAGGGGGTAGGTGAACACATCCCTCTCCTAAGGAACTGGCCCCACTGGTGGACCTCCTGATGGCACTGGTATTTCTGGACACTGTGTGATACAGAGTGTTGGACTGGATGGGCCTTGGCCTCATCCAACATTGGCATCTCTTATGTTCTTATGTTCTTAACTATATAGGAGTCCAGGCAATCACCAGTAAGTAATTCTCAGTTCTGCTGCAGAAAGGTGTGTCACTGAGGAATTTGCCCAGAGCTGACCTGTGTGGTGCCTCAGAACAGGGATGAGCCACAGATCAGTGGTAATTGCTTTCTTTTTCAAAGGTGGAACTGCTCCTTATCTGTAAATACTCAAGCAGAAAAACTTTCTTATCTGGACTCATGTCTCACCAATCATTTCAAATTATGAAATGAAATGGAGCTAGCGAACCCAACTGAAATTTTAAATATACGGAGTCTAAATGTTGGATCATCTCATTTGGAAAGCTCTCATGCAAAGATTTTGGGGACTGAAACTGCCACTCAGCATTGTGGAGAGACTAAGATACAACCTTCCTGCCGTCTGATACGCTTTCAAGCAACAAGCTCAAATTGAGTTAAACAGAGACCCAGGGGACTTAAGTCACAACATATATTCAGCATCGTGGTGAGAATGAAATGGAAGCCTAATGCTATTTGGTACACTTTCAAGCAACAAGTTAAAATTGATGGTTTATGCTACAAGCTGAATCTGACAACACAAAAATACAGGATATGTCTTCTAGCATTAACTAACTATAAGATATTTTGATACTGTATGTACTTTGAGAGGCAATTTTTATACAGTGGATAAATAACTGTGGTTTTAATATCACCTTAGTAATTTTCATGGAAGACTTATATTGGCCCCAGTCACATGGGCTAGATATCGCGGGGGAGGCGTGGCTAATTGGCCTGGCGCAGTTTGATCCGTGATTACGCGATCAGACGCACCGGCGGCACACCACGGGTCCTTCCCTCGGCGCCGGCGGGTAAACGAGGGACCGGAGGGGAATGCTGCGCGCCAGCGCGATCACACCACGGGAGTCTGGAGGCAGCCAATGGCAAAAGTTTACTAGTACTTTGGAGGTACTAGTTTTTTAACGCATTTTCGGCGGTAAGCCATGGGTGCGCTCCACTTCCCAGATGTTGGGGTGTGATCGCGCCCAGATAATCCACCCACCATCCGTGCCTCTCCCACTGCAACTTTGCTGTGTGACCGGGGCCATTGTATTACATGTCTATATATCCGTGCTTCTCTGGCATGCTGGGTATTGACGGTGGGCACTGCTGGTGAGAATCAGCTGTTGCTGACACCCAGGCCCTGATAGGCTGGCTCCCAGCCCTCCTTCCAGGACCCTCTGTCCATCTGCAAGAGCTTCTTGCCCACCACCGGAGCTCAAGCCAGCTCCTTCCTCACGAGTCCAGGGCTCAGACCTCAACAGCTAGGCTTCTGAATGGGAATGGAAAAAGGGGGTGAGTAGCTGATGCCTTCACCCCACCTCCCTTGTGAAAGACTTACACGTTGGTTTGATTCGGATTCAACCCTGTTGAATTCAAGGGAGCCGTTAATGCTTCCAGTCTCCCCATCTGTAGGAAGAAGACAAGAAGAAAGCAAACTGAAAGACCGTTTTTCCAAGCTCCTTTGTCCCCACCCCGCTTTCTGTCCTCTGACTCCCCCCTCCCCAATAAAGCCTATGTACATATTTAAGTGCCATCAAGTTATGGCAACCTCAGCACGGGTCTTTCAAGGGAAGTGAGAAACAGAGGTGGTCTGCAGAGCCTTCCTTGGTGGTCTCCAATCCAAGTACCGACCCTGCTTAGCTTCCAAGATCTGAGGAAATCGGGCTATACCATGCCACCTTCCCTCCCTCCCCCCCTCCCTCCCCATAAAGCCTACTGGTGGGAGTCAGTCTTGCAAGGGAGAATCTGCACATAGGGGAAAAGGTTACTTCAGTCTGGAAGGATATAGTTGCTCATACTTGTGGTGTTATTTGGGTTTGGGCTAGAACAGCCATTTGGATCATGTGTGTGGTTTTGGTCTCGATCCCAGCTGGGTCCCACGAATAAATCCTTCAGAAATTCCACTGTGTCAGCAATGAAAGAGCGGGGGGGGGGGGGGGGGGGGAGAGGAAGACATGCACATTAGAGCTTTGATTAAAGAAATCCTAGTTGACTCATTGTATGGGTTTTCATTGATGCATCAATTATATCTGTATAATACATGAATAACATAGTACTTCACAGGAAAATCATCTAGATGAAGAGGATATGCATCAGAGCAGGTGTCCTCTGAGAGGAGGTATTCCCTCCTGGGTGGGAGGGGAAGGGGAGAACTGTAAGCCACCCTGAGCTCATCACACGAAGGGCAAGATAAAAAACAGTCATCTTGTTATGGATAGGTAAGCACTTAGATAAGCAATTAATGTTTAATTTTAATTTGATTTTTAGAACCTGCTGTTTAATCCAACAGATGTCAAGAAGATCTTTCACTACGTATTACAGCCCTATTTAAATATATATATAGGTATACAAACACACACACATATATTTGTTCCAGTACATTATTACTACATATAGTGTCAATTCCCAGTGCAGACTGAATATAAAACATACATCTTTTATGCAAACAGTTTGTTACGTTCTGGTGTGAGCAACACAGCCCTAAGATGGCTATGAATGCAGGAGAAGGACTGATTCACAATGGCCTGGGTCACTGGAAGCAGGGCCAGCTGCATACCAACAGAGTCCCTTTACTGCGTTCTACGTGGATGTCATGCATCCCTATGGGAAACAGTCAAATGCTGCACTGTGCTTCCTTAAGGCAGTGGCCTTTGACCTTTCCACAGCAGAGGCCCACCTTAACACCCATCCACCGAGCCGCAAGCACATGACATCAAAGTCATGCTCCCAGAGTCCTCGCCTTGACCCTGGTGAGGTCATGACTCTGGCTCTCCCCTCTTCCTGTCACATGTTATAATAAATCTTTTCCTGAGCAGACCCCCCCCCACTCCTCCTCCTCTCTTTTTATAAACTGGGGGGGGGGACTGAACCGGAGGTATTTGGGGGTGTGTGGAGCCTCTCAAACTGGCTGGCTGTCAACTTTGTACCTTCTTTGATGGCCTCCTGGATCAGCTTCTCCCCATGGGGAGTATCCGATGACTCAGTGCGGAAAAGGGTGCGGGAGTTCACGGTGGGTAGGGGGCCATCCACACTACAACTCTGAAGGGCCAGGATATCGGCAAAGAGCCCCACTTTGTCCTCGAGGAGTTCCGTGATTTCCCGGTCCCGTTGCTGAATCTTATCTGTGTGGATGAGAGGAAATTTGTTAGAGAGAGATGGGTTAGAGAGCACTGCCCCTTTCTGGAGTGGTTGTGACCCAGTTTTTATACTACCTTTCAGCTTCCGCAAAGAGGCTTCATTCTCCGTCTCAATGAGTGGAAAATCGGACCGGTCAGGACATCTGGAGGCAGCAGACAAAGAAAAAAAGACCTGGTTAAGAAAAAAAGAACTTACCTTGCCGGATCAGACCAAAGTTCCATCTAGTCCAGCACTCTGCTTCCAACAACAATGCAATGCCTCTGGGAAGCCTGCAAGCCCCAGTCACAAAGGCCATAAAGTTCTCCCATACTGTTGCCCACCAGCCACCAATATTCAGATGTACGGCCTTAGCTACCAACGCTAAGAGAGGGGCTCTAATCCACTGATCATTCTGATAACCCTTTTCTGTATCCTTTTCAGCAATATGGCATCCCTTTTGACACGGACCAACCAACAAATGTAGACAGAATTCTAAATGTGCTAACACCATGACTTGTGAGGGGACCATGGTTCAGTGGTAGATCACATGCTTTTCATGCCTAAATTTCAAAGGCTCAATCCCTGGCATCTCTAATTTAAAGGATCTCAGGCAGCAGACCTGGGAAAGATCACTAGACGGGACAAACCAATTATCTGACTCCAGAATGAGGAACCTATATATGTTAACATTCCCTGTTGCGGAATTCAACTCTTACAGCTGCTGCACACTGTGCTGATCTCTTCTAACATATTGCAAAGTCTCTTCCCTTGATAATCCCAGCCACTTTATATTCCAGCAGGGTTCAGAGTTAGGAGAGATTTTGATCCATCCATTTTTTTGGAGGTTCTGAAAGCAATTCTGGTTTTAGGTAGGAATGTAAAACGGAGGGGGACGTTCCAGGAAGAAGCAGTGGAATGTAAAACGGGAGGGGGACGTTCCAGGAAGAAGCAGTGCTAGCCCTTTACAAGTGACGCTTCCTGAGATTACAGCTGTGTGCTATGAGTGGCAGCTTAACACTACAGAAACGGCGGCTGCACAAGCTGTTCCAACCAGGAATAACACTCACAGTTTGACAGTCTGCTGGATGAGCTTCATCCAGGTGTTCCGGTCATCACGGGAGGCGGTGTGCACCTCATACATTTCCGGTGGGGCAGCACTGATGAGGAACATGCCCTTCTCCTGGTTGGCAATGTCTCGGACAATCAAGTTTTGGAGTGAGATCACAGCTGGCTTGTCCTGAGGAAGGGAAAGAAACTTAGCTAAACGTTTCATTTGCCACCGTCTGACTGCAGAGCCCATGTGTCACACCTGCCAATCTAAAGACTAGAGGGCCAGGACATGTTCCCTGCTGCTTCACGGGGCAAGACTAGGGTCACTTACATAAAAGTGGTTTGGCCTTGGCTTGAATGCTATTGGGAAGTGGGTTGTTTTCCTAACGTCCCCACCTTTGCAGGGATCTTTCCCAAACCTGCTTTGCTGTGAGGTTTTGGGAAGGACTGCAGCAAAGCCGGGGCAACAGCACCCATGTGGATGGGGAATTCTGCCCACATGGCTCCCATTTTACTTGCCCCAGTCCTCTGTGGCAGCCATTTCCTCCCTCAGCCACCCACCAGAGGGATTTGGCGCGTTTTAAAATCAGCAATAGAATATTGTTAT
>NW_015165831.1:2019597-2056826 GCF_001447785.1 Gekko japonicus | reverse complement strand
CTGCTGTAGACATGCCTTTCTACTGATTACCACCACAAAGAAAGTGGATAGAGACTTAAAAAAAAAAAAAAAAGAACACTGGGAATACAGTGATTGATTGTTACAGGGTTATAACATTATGTCAATTGCTGATTTATAGAAAACCTGAAAAAGGCCCCACTGGCTGCCGCTGGGGGGCTGGGGCAGAGAAAACACACAAAAACCTGCTATGTGGAAGCCCCACTGTGTTGTATGACCAGTCATAGCAACAACGAGGAAACCACACAAGCCCATCCCCACGTAGATTTAATAAATCGAAGTCACAGGAGGGCAGATTTCAATAAAGCATTAGCAGAAACTGCCTAGCAGTGAGAGCAGTTTGACCATGGAAGGTGAGGGGTGAGGGGTCTCCTTCTCTGAAGGTCTTCAGGGAGAGGCTGGACAACCATCTGTCAGGATTGCTCTAGTTTAGATGTCCTGCACTGTACAAAGGGTTGTAAGGCCCCCTCCAACTCCTATGAGGTAGTGGCCTGGGAAGCAGGCAGACCACCATGCAGATGGGCTACCTACCCAATTAGTGTGTAAGGGAAGGGAAGGGGGTAGAATCTGAGAGTAGGTTTGCATACACCTGATACATTGCTTGGATTGAGGAACCGGGTCAGAGAATTTGAATCTTTATGGAATCCTATTGGCTTGCATCTCATCTGACCTCTGCTAAGTTGGTGGGTGCAATAACACCTTCTGAGCATCCACAATGAAGGGAGTTGAAGGACAGCAGAAAGCAGGCCAGCAGTACCCTTTTCTTGCTCTCTATCTCCTAGGGTAGTGGAGAGAGAGCCAGGTGCCCGGCTACCACTGCAAGAGCCCCTGGTGCCTGACATCAGCTTAGAGTTACGGCAAGCTGAAAGCCACTCACCAGGGTGGGGAAGTTGTATTTCTGATCCTTCTCCTGAAGGAAGATGAGAACGTCTGTCATCAGGAGAACCAGGACATCTGCAAGAGAGAAGGTGACAATGGAAGGTTATAAATGTCTGTTTTTGAGAGGCAATCACTCTCAGGACTTTCAGAAGTGAGATAAAATTAACCAGGAGGCTTCAGAAGAAGGGGCACTGTTACTTTATTTTGGTCCCAGAATTTTTCAGAGTCAGAATTTGGGATCCTGGGAATCTCAAGCTTTCACTTTTTTTAAAAAAAATAGCATGTTTCTAGTCCTAAGGATTGCAAAGATAGGCTGCAAAATCTCAGAAAGCAGGCACTATGCAGGGTTTCAGTGCCCTACAAAAAACTGTCTCCGCAAGTTAATTGAACTCAGCTCAGCAGCCATGCACTTTGTGCTTTAAACCTTCTGATTTGCTGCTGCCTGGGACTAGGTAGACCAATAGTCTCACCAAGAATAAGACAATGTTATATGTTCATAATGCACTAAAGAGGCGCTATGGGTAAGACATTCATGACCCTTACTGCCCATAAATTCTCAAGAGGGCCTCCCTCTCCCACGAGGTCAGGAGTGCCTTCAACCATCTCCATGGCAACACACTGCCTTTGCTGCCCTCCAAGCCACCCCAGGATGCAGCCACTCAGCTCTTGAAGTGGCTGTGGCTTTTTAAGAGGAAGTGGCCTCATGCCCCACGGTACCCTCTGTATTCCCCTGCTCTCGGACAATTGTGCTGTTCACATATGAACAAAATCAGGATCACTCTTTGATATACAGTCCTGCTGTTAGAGGGCTAACAATGCACTGCCAAGACATTGGACTCCACCTGCCTTTAAAACGCCCAGCAGCCGTCTTCCAGAGCATGGAGCCGTCGTGTACCAGCTTGCGCCGCAGCAACTCCTCGCTGCAGAAAGAACCCCGCTCCCAGGGCAGGATGGCCTTGGCACGCCCATCTATTCGCCCGTAGATCTCCTGCAGCCGAGCATTCTTCTCATAGTCGTGCACCTCTTGATTGATTGTGGAAAGCAGTTCCTTGACCACTGTCAAGGCTGTGCTCAGATCCCTCTGATCCACTTCGTTACCTGGGGAGGTTGGAAGCCTGAGTCCATAAACCTGGATTCCCCCCAGAAGAGGCCTGCTTGCTCGTGATGGATCTACCATCTGCAAACCTGTTTATCCACCCAGCTGAGGTTTCTTGGATCCTAGGTCCAGAATTACCCAGACCACAGTCCCCATACAGTCCCCATCACGCACACCATGTCCCCCTGTTATTGTCCCTTTGTTGAAAGCCTGTCGCAGTAACTTGTACCTTTGGAGTTCTGCAGGATTCTGTCAATAAGCCCAGGGTATTTAGTGATGCGCTGGGTGACCAGAAGGATGCACTCCTGCACACCGTGACGGCGCAACACCGATGACCGTGTCAGCCTCTGGGGAAGGTGGAAGAGACAGACAAAAGGCTCAGGCTCCAGAACAAGCCGCCTTCCCATCCCACGGTTTCCCAAGACAGGGACTACGTATCAGTTTCCCATCCCACGGTTTCCCAAGACAGGGCTTATTCCACCTCTCTGGCACAACACAGCAGCAGTCCAGAACCCATGCTCCCCCCAGGGGGCCAGCTTCAGCCACCAGCCTGGAGACCCTTGCCAAGCTCCACACTTTTTCCTTTGATCCCCACAGCTCATTGATCCATGGAGGCAGATGGGTTTTGATGGTAAGGAACTGGGGAGGGGTGAGAAGAAACTCCTTACTCGGATGAACTGCTGGAACCTCTTGTCCCGGGCGAAGAGCTCTTTGTAAAGCTTCACGGCCTTGCTGTGGCGGCTGCAGAACTCTGAGTAGGCCTTCTTCATCTGCTCAGCACTGGTGCCTGAAAACTGAAAGGCAACCACACAGGTGCGAAGTCATACCTTGCTGCTGGGGAGGCAGAAGCTATGCAGACTCACACCCCAATGCCCCCTTATCCTCTCCCACCTACCTTGTTCATCCTCGCCCCTCTGACTACAGACCCCAGCTTTGATTTGAAACCTGCAGGCCAAACTAGACCTGATGGGGGCAGCCACACGTCTCTATTCACGTGGCCGCTCCATTCACATATAAAGCAAACATGTTTCTGTATCCTTCTCTTTTTCCCTGTATATAGCGTGTGTGGGTGAAGGGGAGCTAAAGCCTCTCCCCTCCCCTGCCTTACCTCATTGTGCTCTGTTGGTTCAAGCACTTTTCTCTCCAGCCCAGTTCACTTCCAGGGCCTGGGAGAAAAATACTTCAAACAATAAAACACAGAGAAGTAGCAGGAGAGGGGAGAAGCTTTCATTCCCCCTAGCCCACACATTCCATTTTATTTATTTACTTTAAAAGATTTCTGTGCCACCTGTTCAGAGTTTAAAAAAACAACAACAACCAAAACAAGAACAAGTTCCAAGCATCGGGGCAGCTATATGAAGAAATATATGCAGTTGTGACGTCTGGCCCGCCATGTTAAGCTTGGCTCTCTGTTTTCTTTAGCTTTCTCTCTGCTCTTGAAATGACACAGCGTGGCTTCACGGCTCAGTCCTCACCACCAGCTAAAATGAAGTCTAATTACATGCATATGGATTTCCATGCATTCATCCCGTGATACCTTTGTCTCAGATCCATCCTCTACTCTCTTTCCATTGTCAAGCTGCAAACTGTAAACTTCTTAAGGCGCAGACTGTCTGGCTACTGAACCTAAGAAGCTGCCTTATGTCGAGCCAGAGTGCTTGTCCAACTAACTCAGTATCACCTGCTCAGACTGGCAGGGGCATTGCCTGGTCTCAGACAGAGGGGGGGAAAAACTCCTGAAAGCCAAGGACTGAACCTGTGACCTTCTGCATATAAAGTAAATGCTTTTCTACTGAGCCACATTCCCTCTCAGGCCTCTGGCTGGCAGATATAGCTCCTAAGATACAGAAACGGTGCACTGATTCTGCTTTGGGGTTCAGACTGCCTGGGTACCCACTGGCTTGCGGCCCATTCATCCTCTACATTTGCAAACAGCTTTGTTACACAAGCTTCCAACATTCCCTCTACAGAGAATCAGACCATCAAAGCTTAGCCATGTCTTGCATGACAAGCAGCAGCTCTCCAGCAGAGAGGGGTGTTTCCCACCACCTGTTACCTATGGGCCAAACTAGACCTTACAATGTCCATGGGTAGGACCTGTGGACACCCAACACCATTTTAGAGCTGAATTCAGCCATTTAAAAATGCCACGAGGGCCCAGTCCTGATCAGGCCCACATTGCAGCAGGAGCAGGCGATCTTGTTTCCTTCCCCGCATGCCTGCTGCACTGATTGGGCTTTCATTTTTACATGGCCAAATTCAGCTCTAAAACACCATCAATGTCCACACGTTGGACCCAGTGGCGCCATTATCATCTATGAAACACCAGGAACTGAGCCTGGGTGCAAATGGTGAGCTATCAAATTAACTCAGCAATAATATGAAGCTGCCTTATACCAAGCAAGACCATTCCTGAGTTTTTGCTTTCAGCACACACTCCTGCTCTCATCTAGGCCTTGTTCTTGCCTGGACTTATGTACTGCCGAGTTGCAAATGACTTACGATGACCTCAGTAAGGAGCTTTCAAAGCAAGTGAGAAGCAGAGCCGGTTTGCCATTGCTTTCCTCTGCAGAGTCTTCCTTGGTGGTCTTCCATCCAAGTACTGACCCTCCTTAGCTTCCAAGATCGGGCTATACAATGCCACTTACCCTCCCCACCTCCCTAATTGCATAGCAGTCTAGGACTATGGTGTCTGAAGGACCACCTGCTCCCACTGGAAGGTGCCCCTTACTTGAGAGCTTCTTCCGAGGCTCTATTCTGCGTGCCCCTGCCTTCTGAAGTTAGGCAAGTGGTGATGGTAGAAAAGGCCTATCCTGCAGCAGAATCCCGGTTGTGGAATACCCTTCCCAAGGGACAATCACCCTGTGCCATCCTGATGAGCATTCCGGTGTCAAGTTAAAAAGCTATCTGATTATCTCAGATTTTTAACACATGCCCCTGTTATTAACTATCTTGCTATTGCTGTTTAAATTATACAAACATTAATGGCTAACTGATTTTGCTGCTGTTTTATCAGTTCTAACAGAGTGGTTTTTATGCTTTGCTTGTCATTACCCACCATGAAAATTTTAAAATAAAGTGGAAGGCTGTATGCAAATATTCTAGCTTGAGTAAATAATGAACAAGTAACCGAGCCCTTGGCCTGGCTGGCCAAATGGATTTGGGGTGGCAACGGTGGGATCACCTGCTGCACAAGGATGTCTCCCAGCCGGTTGATGACAAAGTTCTTGTTGCTGTCGGTGGCCAGCGACTCCTTGCGGCGCTCTAGGAGTTGCACGAGGAAGCGGTTGTGGATCTCACTGAGCTCGTCCACACAGGGGAACATGCTCTGCACAACAGCTGGGTCCATCTGGAGGTCTTCCAACATCCCCTTCCGGAAGAGGTTGGTCATGATCTTCAGCGTCTGTACGTGGTGGAGCTCGGTCTGAATCAACTCTGAAGGGGGAAGGGAGTGGAAAGAGGAATGAAACTGAGGTGGGAGGAGATTTGCCTGCTACAGAACCAGCCTGAGTTGAGGAAAACCACTTCAGAAGCGGGGACACCATAACAGAATGACCTCTTTCACAACAACTCCTCCTCCTTACCCATATACAATTAGCCCTCTTGGGACTGTACCACTTCTACATTTGATACTGGTTGTTTGCTGTGCTTCGTTATATATGCATCGGTTTGATCGTATGGTACATATTCTATTAGGAATCATCCTAAAGATCCACTTTGTAAGGAAGGTGTTTTAAACCCAAACTACATGCTGTTGGGGGTGGTGGTGGAATATGTGAGCACCTCCGACATGCATCCCTCTGGTAACAAAAAACTGGAGAGCCAATGTTCCCTCTAAGCTGTGAGAATGACCTCTTTCACAACAACTCCTCCTCCTTACCCATATACAATTAGCCCTCTTGGGACTGTACCACTTCTACATTTGATACTGGTTGTTTGCTGTGCTTCGTTATATATGCATCGTATGGTACATATTATATTAGGAATCATCCTAAAGATCCACTTTGTAAGGAAGGTGTTTTAAACCCAAACTACATGCTGTTGGGGGGAGGAATATGTGAGCACCTCCAACATGCATTCCTCTGGTAACAAAAAACTGGAGACTACTTTGCGCTAACACATTCATGCTGTCCTGCCCATGCAATCAGCAGCCAGTGAAGTGGAGGAGACGTGGGTGGAGAAATGCTATTGCAAAGCTACCAACTCACATGGTTTTTCCAACTACGTGTTGCCAGGGAGACTCGGGTCGGCATCGCCTTATAATGCATGGCTTGGCCTTAGTTCATTGCTGAACTGCTGTGACAATTCAACAATTGGGGGCTTGAACACAAGTGCTCACCATATATGACATCTTGTCGTTTCATGACCTCCTTCTTGTGCTGCTGCAAGAAGTTATTGTCTACTGCCAGGCTCCAGGAATCAGCCTCAAAGTCCTTCTCACCCATCTCAAAATCACTCATCAGCTGGCTGTAGATGACTTCGGCTCCTGGCGTGAGGGATAAAAACAAAGACGGTGAAGGAGAACAGGAGTTGCGCCTTCAGAAAACTGATCTATGCCCCCTCCCTACAGCAAAGTTGCATTAGGACCCATCAGCACACAATACAATCACAAGCAAGCACCTTTGGAATCTAGATCTTTGAAACGAAGTCCTCTGTGGCTTGCACAAAATCCAGAAGGACACACAGTCTCTGGCTTCCACGCCTTTCCTCTTAGTCCAGCAACCCAGCACACCTTGGTTAGCTAACAGTAACGGGCACTCAAGGCCAGTCCAACCAAAGAAACTGACCAGGCAAAACTTCCCTCCTGCTCAAATCCAGTTTTTGCCATGCAACATTTAAGCAGCCTAGTTTCGTTTTCACTGGGGAACATACAATGGTGTCTGTGTGCGCGCATATATATGCTTGCAGAATTTCTGGCAGGAGTTTTCATTGAAGCCCCAACCACTCATCCCTGTCTCACCTTCATCAATGAGTGATTCTACCGAGAGTGTTCGGTTGCGCATGTTAAGGGAATCGGTGGACTGGGACAGGATTCTCCTGATCCCCAAGGGAGATTCATCGTTGAAAGTCCTAGGTGGGAAGAAAACAAGTTGAACACATAGGTTTATGGAAACTATGTTCTGCTGAGCCAGCCCTTTGGTTCATCCAGCTCAGTATACTCTTCTGTGACCAGCAGATGATCTCAAGCATCTCAGGTAGGGAGAATACCACTCTTCTGTGACTAGCAGATGCTCTCAAGCATCTCAGGTAGGGAGAATACCTTCTTAACAGCAGTTACCTGAGACTCTTTAATAAAAAATACCAAGGACTCTACATGGGATCCTAGTAGTAATATTATTATTGTTATTTGTCAGGTATTGCACCCTTCTGCCATGTAGAGGTAGGCAAAGATTATTTTTCCCCCTTGCAATGACTCTGTGAGGTGAGTGATGCTACAAAAGTCTGGGTCTAGTGAGCTTCATGGACATGCAAGGATTTGAACACATATCTCCCTACATAACCTCCAACATTTCACAGGTGAAAATAGAGCTATGCTTGTAATCCTTAGATTATCAGATAACAAGGGTTATTAACTGAATACCCCATTACACATCAGTGAAAATTCTACTCTCAGTGCATTTTTTAAACCCCACAATAGCTTTCCCTGCAGTGTTAAATAGCTAAGAGATATACACTCCTTAGGGTTTCATTAGAAAAACATAACTGTCCTCCAATCCGTTATCAACAGTTCAAAATGAGCCTTGCCAGTCTGTGAATGGCAGGCTGTGCACTCTATAGCATTTTAATATTAATGCACATGCATTGACAAGCTGCGCTGTAGGGGAAAGATGTATCCACCCATCCACTTAAGTCCCAGAGAGTGCAGAGAAGGAGCTGAATCCTGAAAGATGATCATGCAAACTACTAATGCTAACGAAATTTGAATACGGCTTTTCTGAAAGTCAGGAGATAGATGCCACAATTTACCAGGGACAAGCTCCAGGAATGGGGCCAGCTGCAGTGCGTGCCCCTGGTAAATAGGGCCAGCTGGAGCATGCATTCTTCCCCCAAGTCTAAAACTACACCTTGGCACTTGTTTACAAAGAGGGTCCAAGTTCTCAGACAGCCCCATGCATTGTTGTTCGTTCTCCCATCTGTTCAACACTATGTTAACTTACCCTGCAATGTTGGTGGTAGAGACACTTTTGGAAAGGGACAAAGTGGGACGGCCCCGGCGGGATCCCAGCAAGGTGTGGCGGAAGCTCTCTGAGGGGTAGATGGCGGAACTGGGGCGCTCCCTGATGGTTGCTGAAGGTTTAAAAACAATTAAATCATGGAGCTGCAATAAGGATGGCAAAAACAGACTTTCATCCTTCCAGAGCATAATCATGCATGCAAGGCACACAGACAAAAATTCAAAGAGAAGTGCTGGGGTTCAAGACTATCTAGAAATCACAGAGAAAGAGCTCTGTTAGATAAAGTCAGAAATCCATCTAGTCCAGCAGCCTCAACACCACTGTTTCCCCTAGCACCTGGGATCCACAAAAACACTGCATTTGAACAGAGAGGCTGTGAAAAGTGGCTAACAGCCACTGGTAGACCCATCCACTTCCACAAATGTCTCTCTCCCCCTTTTAAAGCCATCAAAGCCAACAGTTGTAACTACAACCTGTGGCAGCAAATTCCACAAATTATGTGTGAAGTACTTTCACACCCCCTCCCCAGAAACAAAGCTCTTTTACAAAGCCTCAGGGATATGGAATGGGGAGGCAGGCACTCTGCATACGCTCAGAAGAGCTTATTATTTCGGTCATTTCCAGATACCTCAAGAAAACAGTGCCTGGGACTGAGTGTATGCAAGGGCAGTTTCAAAACTGAGTCCTGACCTCATAGCCAGGAAGTGGATCTAAAACCATTTTCTCCCCTTGCTTCTTTTTGTCCTTTGCCTCAATATCACTGCTTCTGTTAATGAACCCAATTGCTTTCACAGAGGAAAACTGTTCCCCACAGCTGGCTCCTGTTGCCCTTCTCTCCTGAATCACTTTAACCCACACGAGATACAGCTCCACTCACTTTTGTTTCTCAGGGACACCGACTGCAATGCTGAATTGTTCTTGAGCAAGGCTGCCTTTTGCTGCTGCAGGGGATGGGGGGAAGAAAAGTAATCAGTCACTAAACTCAGCTCAAGGAGAAGGGAGGTAATATTGAAGCATCTTCAGACTGCTTTTCAATTATTACCTCTGGAACAAGGAATGAAGCATTAAAGTATAAGGAAGGCCATAACCACAGTGGGAATACCATGTGACCCTCAGGAAGCCCCACATCCCACCCCCTGCCTCACCTGTCAATCCACCGAAGAAGAGGAGAGTTGGTTTTATACCCCGCTGTTCACCACCCAAAGGAGACCATCTTACAATCGTCTTCCCTTCCTCTCCTCACAACAGAGCGGGCTGAGCGAGCTCTGAGAGGACTGTGACTGACACGAGGTCACCCACCTGGCTTCACGTAGAGGAGTGGGGAGTCAAACCCAGTTCTCCAGAGTAGAGTCTACTGCTCTTAACCACTACACCAAGTTGGCACAGCCTCTCCACTCCCTCTCCTCATCTCACCCGTCAGTGGGACAAAGGCCCCAGGCTCAACCCTGCAGTCTCCACTTAAAAAGGATCTCAGTTTAGGAAGGACTTTTCTCTGGATGAGAGCTGCTCTCAGTAAGCGTAGACGTTAATGTCGTAGTTGGATTAATAGTCTGGTTCGGTATTCCATTCCTGACGGCATTAGTTAAAAGGGCCTGTGAAAGATCTCTCCCTGTTAAGGGCCACTGCTAGCCTGAATCAGCACTACTAAGCAGAAGAACAGGCGGTGCCTCAATGTTAGGGCACCTGCTTGCAGGCAGAAGGTCCCAGGTTCAATCTCTGGCATTGGGGGGGAGGAGGGGAAAGAGGTGTTAACAAAGGTCAATTTGTATAAAGTAAACTGAGCATACATGCACAGCTGCCATTCAGATTGGCGCCACATGGAACGGGAAGCAGGGGTTTAACCCTTCAAACCATGCTTAGTTGCATTAATGGAAACTGGGCTCCCCAGACTGTTACTAGTGGTTTTAAGGAATGCTAATTACAGCGAGGGAAGCCCAGTATCAATGACTGAAATGAGTGAGGCTTGAAGGGTTAAATCCTGTCTTTCTCTTCTTATGGATTCAGTCCAGATCGGAGGACGAATTACAGCTGTGTGAACAAAGAATTTACTTTTTACTGACATGAAACTGTTACATCTGTTTCAGCCCTTGAGTAACTGACATTGGGAAAGAATTCTGTGTTTGTTTATGGAGTAACTTGATAGAAGGAGACTTCATTTGTCCACTGCCTACTGTTTGGGGCAGGGCCTGTCTGTCCTAAGCTCTGTTGAGCTCCTGGCATTAAAGAGACAAGAGCTCTCTGCCCCAAGAGCCAGATCTCGCCGTCTGAATACATTTTACAAAAGCAGCAAAGTATAGGCACATTCATGTTGGAGAATTTACGCTGCTTCTCCAATCACACATGGCACTGAAGCCTGAGCCCCTACTGCTGAATTCTCACCCAGGCCCTGTTGATTTCTGAGAGATCACTACGCATATGATTTTATTTACTTATTTTTATTTACTTATTTTTAGATATTAATATCCTCCCTTTCTCTCCGGCGGGGCCCATAGCAGCTTACATCTCCCCCATGTTATCCTCACAACCAACAATGCTGTGAAGCAAAGGTTAGGCTTAGATCGAGCAACTGGCTTAAAGTCAACCAGCATGCCTCCAGGATGGAGAGGGGATTCAAACCTGGGTCACCCAGTTCCTAGTCCAGAAGTCAAACCACTACACCACATTGGCTCTTGAGTTGCAACCTTTTTAAAAATAAAATAAAAATGAAAGCAGAGATCTTCAGCACACCAGCTTCTATGGCCAAATTCACCCACACCATTTGAAGAGCTTTTCAGGCCTTCTCTCCCTCTTGTTACATATGTGCAAAAAACAGAACAGCAGCTCTAATTGCACTTTTACTAGACCTCTGGAACTGACCTGCAGCTCACACAGAAAGACTGATTTAGAATCACATGGCCACCTTGCTGCGCTTTACAATGGGTCTGTGATTTCAGTCTATGCTTGCATAGAGCAGCAGCCTAGTTAACACCAGACAGTGTGATACTGCCAGCTCTCACCCTCTTCTCTCCCAACATGCCTCCTCTTTATTTTATGTTTTATTTTATTTGTTTAATTTGTATCCTGCCCTCCCTGCCTCCTCTTGCAGTTCCCATCACCCCCTACTCACCTTCTGCTTGACTTTGGTACAATTTGGTAAGGTATCCTTGCAGCGGTTGTGGATGGTGACATTGCAGTCTGAAAAAAGAAAAGCAAAGGCAATGTGAGAAGAGAATCAAGTAATTCAGCCATCCAAATGTGTCTAGTCATTAGAACTGAACAACTTGTGTCTATGGGCTCTTAAAACCTAAGCCAGGGTTCTTACCGTGGACTTGTATTCTACAATTCTGTCTGAGCCTACATGAACAGAAAAATCATCCTAGGCCCCAGTCACACGGGCCAGATATTGCGGGGGGGAGGTGTGGCTGTTTGCCTTGGAGTGAACTACCGTGTGGCAGCGGGATCAAACGTCCCGCCGACATCCCGTGGTTGGGGGGAGGTGTCGATCATACGTCACTCCTGCAGTGCGGCAAAGAAGCGGATCGGCGGGTTCGGTTTTTTAAAAACCCAAGTGTTCGCATGCTCCGTTGGGTGCTTGTGCGCATCCCGTGGAGATTTGGAAAAAAACCACCTTTTCGCGACGGGACATGGGCGGGCGCCAGATGCCACCGGAAACGTGATCAGACGCCCGCCCTTGCCTCGGAGGTACTAGTTTTTTTTACCCCACATCTTTGGCGGGAATCCTCGGGTGGGCCACGGGAGCGCTACGCTTCCCAGATGTGGCACTGTGATCGAGCCCGGAATATCCGCCTATCTTCCGTCTCTGTAGCGTGGCTAATGCTCCGTGTGACCGCAGCCTATCAACAAGATAAAACTATGAACCACTAATAAGAAAGATATGTCAAAAGTTAAAAACAGTATGCCAAATTGGGCTCAGACACAGACAGAAGATAACACAGTACTGGAGAGAGGGGAAACACAGGGCAGACAGGATAGCCCACAAGACTGCCAATACTGGGCTGTGAAATTCCAGGAGATTTGGGGGTGGAGCCTGCAGAGGGTGGGGTTCGGGGTCAGGAGAGACCTTTGCAGGCTACAATGCCAACTAGGTCACCCTCCAAAGCAGACATTTCCTCCAGCAGAACTGATCTCAGTTGTAATTCCAAGAGTTCATCAGGCCCCATCTGGAGGTCAGCAACCCTAGTAGCCCAAGAAGATCAGACTTGGCTGTTGATGCACCCACATGTCTAACATCAAACCGTGTGAGGGTGCCAAGTGGGCCTCCAACAGAAAGGTGCCGAGTTGATGTGCACCTACCAAGAAAGCCCTCTCTTGGCATAACCACCCACCATATCTGTTAGAAGACTATTAATGAATGTGCAAAAAATGGGACCTCTGATGACAACCCCAGTGAACCAGGGTGTGTGTGTGTTCATATGGGAGGAGCTGTTCCTTAAGATATCCTACCTCTGGTCACTTTGTGGTTCCAAAGGTCAGAACTAGTACTACAGGTTGGGCTGAGATAATGTAAAGATGAAACAGTATTGGAGAATCATACAAGAAGTCCTAGGAAGCAATCCAGCAAGCTGAGTTTTGAGCCAGCAAAAGTTTCTGAACAGACTTCAAAGGCAGCCCCATAGAGAGCACATTACAGTCATCTGATCTGCCCCAGAATCTTTTGCCAGCCAACACAAGGAAGCTACTGTGGTTCACTGAAAGAGGACATGCCTTTCCTGCGGAAGCTCCCAGTTCCAGCAATCTCTGGTATCTCTACTTAGAGAATCCCAGATAGCAAGTGTTGGGGGAAGCCCCTCTGTGGCCTGAAATCTGGGAGAGCTGCTGCTTGTCACAGCACACAACAGCATGCACACACACATAGCACACTGCTGCTGCCGCCAAGCACAATATGCATTGATGGCACAGTAGAAATAAACAACAGGTAGGTTAGCTGCTTAAAAAACTATGCCCTGCCTTCAGGCTGTTTCCAACTCTGTGAATGGAAGATGCCTGCCACTCTCCAATACAGCCCCCCCCTCCCACCACCCAAGATGAAGGAAGGTCACTTCCTGGCCATTTGGCTGCCACAGCCGGCAATTCGCCCACTGCCTGGCAGAGCCTGCATGCCAAACTTCTGGCCAAAAGGAGTTTCTCAGGAAGCACACAGTGATCAATCCCCCGTACTACAATCTGTTCTTCTGCTGATATGCTTGGATGAAGAGGGGGCCTGGGGGAGGGGAAGGTGTCAGCTCTCTGACTGCAGGTATAACACAAATGCAACATGGGGCAGAACCACAGACTGATGCCATGATCTCTCGCGCTCTCTCTCCCTCTCTCTCCACATACACACACAATTCAGACCTCAGTGTGCCACAAGACGTGAAGTAATATCACTATGATAAACAGCCCTGCTAGAATATATCTCTCCACACAATCTACATAAGCATTGACTGATTGTGCAGGAAGTCCTCGATAAAGCTTATCCTCTACATAGGAAAGCCTTTGTGTGCTAAGCAGTTGCCTCAGCATTTGTTAGTAGGTCCATGAGATCAATATGACTTCAAGGTGTATCTAGTCCTTAACACAGCCCAAGATCCCCAAGGAACCTTGTGACCCCACGCACACACTTAACCAGCCTCATGCACTTTGTCTCACATAAGTGTCAGAGACAAAGGATTCTCCCATGCATGAACAGCAATGAAGTTGAGAGGCTATAGATTCAGGATGGACAAAGGGATTTCTTCCCTCAACGAGTAATTCAGTTGTGGGATTCACTGCCTGTGGACGTAGCGACAGCTACAATCATAGGTGACTTTAAAAGGCAGATGCATGGAGGGGAGATCCATCAGTGGCTACCCAGCCATGATGACTAAAGAGAACTTCCACTTCCAGAGGCAATAAACCTCTGAATACCAGAGCTAAAATGCAGCATCTTGGTCTCTGTGCCCTGTTTGTAGGCCCTCCAGAGCAGCTGTTGGCCACTGTGTGGGACAGGACTAGACGGACCTCTGGTTTGATGCAGTAGGGCACTTCTTATGTTCTTATGCCTTCCCCTCCCACTCCTCCTCTTCAGGCTTCGTGGCTTGTTGAAAGACAGAGAGATGAGCAATGAGAGATTTGAACTGGGTAGGACTCCCTATGGGAAACTGAAGATTTGCCAGGTAGGCAGACCCATCCATCCAAGTGCCCACATGTCCCCTGCCAACCTGCTAGTGTTGGTGACAAAGCTGTGCCGCTTGCCAAATGGTCAGCCAGAACCAACAAGGCATATTGGAAGAGCTCCTGAACAGTGCACCATGTCCAAGAGTTCTGCCTCCACATACCATCTGGAGAATACTGAGCAGCTTTTCAAAAACTGATCCAAACATCTGGCACCAGCTGCTGAGGCTGCGATGCTCTGCCCTTGAGGGTATGTCTCCATCACTTCATTTGCCCATGATGTACAGCCAACAGAAAATGATTCTGAACTTGAATGTAAGCACTCTGTCTTACTGGTTCAGACCAAGGGTTCTATGATTCTGTCTACAGACAGAGTCAACCAGCTTCCTGCAAAATTCCCAGGGAATTGTAGTTTTGTCTGATAATTCTTTAGAAAAAATCCCCAGAGCACACAGTTGCCAAGGATCCCTCAGATGAGGAACAGGACAGTTAGTAATGAAACTCAATTAAGGTTGAAGTACTGGATGAAAGACAGGCATATTCAGCCTGCCCCTGCCTCCCGGCTCTGGTATTTCAAGGAGGTCTCCCATCCAAGTACTTGTGAGGGTCAACCCTGCTTAGCTTCTAAGATCTGACGAGATCATGCTTGCCTGGGCTATCCAGGTCAGGGCATTTTATTGATGTGCATGTGAGCATTTGGTAATGGGTGATAGCAGAAATAAAGAGTAAGACATACACACGAACTCTGGGTAATTTTAGAAATTCTTCTAATTAAAGCCATGCTAAAGAAGACTGGGGCACAGCACTGAGTGAAATTCCAGCACAACAAGGAATGTAAAACAGGAAATCTGCTCACCCCTAATTCCAAGGCATTCTCTACTCTCCAAGCAGCTCTCCAAGGTGACCAGAAACCCTTTTAAAAGCCAGCTTGGTGTAGTGGTTAAGAGCAGTGGCCTCTAATCTGGAGAGCCGGGTTCAATTCCCCACTCCTCCTCCATATAAAGCCTGCTGGGTGACCTTGGGTCAGACACAGTTCCCTCAGAATTCTCTCAGCCCCACCTACCTCCCAAGGTGCCTGTTGTGCGGAGAGAAAGGGAAGGTGATTATACACTTCTTTGAGACTCCACAGGGTGGAGAAAAGCAAGGTATATAAACCAGCTCTTCTTCTTTAAATGGTTATGGAGCCTGAACCTTCTGCATGCATTATCCATGTTCTGAAATCCTGGTCTAAGAATCTTCTGCTACTTAGCCACTTCACAGAACTACATTTCCCAGGGTTCCTTGTGCAAAGATGTGAGAGGTTTCATATCACTTCCATGCAGAATGAATTCTTTAAGGATAGGAAAGCAACAAACATAAAGGAAAACCAGTGTGGAATTCACAAACTGAGCTACTCTCTTCTGGATCTGGAAATTAAGACCCTCTGTGATCTAGATGAGCTGGATATTTAAATACTTTTTAAAATTCATACATGGATATCTAAATACTTTTTAAAATTATACATTTTTCCCATGTGTCGGGGGGGTGGGAGAGAGAACGAAGTCCTTCTTCATTTGCAATCTCTGGTTATCTTAAGAGAACTAAAAAATTCACAAGTCTGACTCATAGAACAGCCAAGAATGCATGGGTGGGATGAGGCGATGTGAACAGGAAGTGAATTTAACTGGCAGGAACAGTCATTCAATATTATGTCTGTACTTGAGAACAGCCCACAGTATTGAATGTGTGGGTTTTTTAAGGAAAAATAATCAATCTGTGTTCACACCTGGAGGGCCAGGTGCATTCAGGGAATATGTAAGGCTGTAGGACCCTGCTAGCTGGGGCCGACATCTCTTCTAGGGTGGGGTCTTCAAAGGAATGAATGCAAAATCAATGATTTCCTCATAACTAACAGGAACTTCTATAATCATACTGCTGAGTCCAAACGTTCATGTGTATTTTAGTAGCTCTTAATTGCTAAGCATCAGAAACATGCAATTTGAATAAGAACTGTTATTTTAAAGTCCAGAAGCTTTACTCACTTATAATGAACACCCGTCTTAAATAAGTAGCATTCTTTAGACACTCTTTACCCGCTTTAAGATCCCTGCAATGCTTACAGTGTTAGTAACTAAAATAAGAACTTTTCCAGGATCACTGAAAGTACAGGAACAATTTTTAAAAAATCTTCCAGGGGAATACTGGGTGGGTGGAACTGGGTAGGTCTGTGTGTACTGGAGCAGCATCTGCATCCAATTTCTTTGTAGAGGGAACTTTCCTGATCTAAAAGAAAACTCTAAGCCTTTAAACAAAACAAAAATTGCCAGAGTTTTAAATTTTGACAAATTCTTAGGTAGGGAGCAGCAATGCTTCAGGTGCGGGAGTGCTCCCACAACATAAGAACATAAGAGAAGCCAATGTTGGATCAGGCCAATGGCCCATCCAGTCCAACACTCTGTCACACAGTGGCCAAACACACCAGGTGCCATCAGGAGGTCCAGCAGTGGGCCCCCCTGCCCTAGCTACAGCCCCGGATAGATGGCTCTGAGTGGGGAGTGGCTAGGGATGGAACCATTCCAGAGTCATTTCTGATTAGAACTTCTATTTATTTAGAAGATCTCCAGTCACTTTCCAAGCAATTTGTACACTCAAAGTGAGGTACATAAAATGATACAGGTATGAACAATAAAACAGAAAAATAAGATCAGTCAGCAGATGCATCTCATGACCCCCCCTTTCCCCCGTTAGTCAGGATTTAGAAAAATAAATGTCTCTTTAAAAACCTCCAAAGGAGCCAAAGTTTCCACTTTGGCAGGTCACAGCAGGAAGCTGGTCCTTGTCCTATAGACAAGGGGGCTAATTCTTCACCCTACAACATGACATGGGATCACCCAAAGATCATCAGAGACAGATCGTGATGAGTGGGAGAAAGAACTCCTTCAAATATCCCAGAGGGAGGCTGTAAGGTACAAGAGTGTTTTTTTAATCTTCAGACATCACGTCCCTCTTTCCCTCCCAGGAGCTCCTGCGTTCAAGGTTGGGAAAGTCCTTATGGTCCCAAGAGTGGAAGTTCGGCAAGGGATCAAAGAGATTGTCACTAAACAAAGCAGTGCCTTTGATTAGAGATGACAGAGGGATTTCCAGACAACAGTAGCCAGAGACATCCAGGCACACGCGTCCTTGTTAATACGCAGTAGGGAACAAAAAAAGGTCTCACATCTCACTCCCAAGTCTACGCTCTCCTCACAGCTTTTTTAAAGCAAGCCTTAGGACTGCCAACAACTATTTTTTTCTGGCTTGGGCTCCTGTGCTTTTAATGGGCAAGGTATTCTAATTATATCTCTGATTTGCCCATCTACATCGTAGGCAGAAGTTCAACAAGCAAGGGATGGAATGATAGGAAATGATTTTCTCTGTTAAAAAAGAGGTGTTTTTGCCAGTAAAGAAAGGAAAAACTTCTAGCTATGGTGTAGTACTCCCTAAAAGTACACCTGCCCTAAAGATCTATCCTCTCTCGCCAAACGCAAAAGAGCTAACACAAGTACAACAGCTAATTTAGACATATCAGCCAGGAGCCACAGACAAGGAAGTGAAGTCACACTCTGACAGTGAAGGAAGAAAAATGCTGTTTTATGAGATTGCCGAGCTCAGTTCTAGATTCTCACGCACAGCTCCAAATGGAAGATGGGATATTAGAAACCCATGGACCTGTTCTCCCTTCAGAGGGCCAAAGCCGGAAGAAATCTCTTAGAATCCCACAGCCTAATCAACCTTCCTGTAACTGCTTCATTTCTGAAGCAAGGTTAATGTGTAACGGGGTGGTTAAGAAACTAAGCTATGAATCAGGGTTGGTCCTGCTTCAAATCTCACTCAACCACAAACCCACTAGCTGCTAGTCTTGCAGCCTCAGCTCACTCATCAGTAACATGGAGAGGATGGCCTGGGCCAGCTTGGGGTTTTCTTGGGGTGGATGTTTCTGAACCAATTAATAATACTGAAGTGGGCTCCCACTTCCCACTCCCATGACACACAGGACATATAGGGCTTTTCCCCATGGGTTTTTTCATCAGTTCTGGCCCCATACTGCTTTGGTTTAGTCCCTGTTTTTCAACTGCATTTTAAGACCCTTAGCTTTCACTTTTTGGGTGTGTCGTGTGTCCCCCCCCCCAGGGTTTTCCTCATTTCTTTTGAGACCTCTTTTAATCAGACCTTTTTCTAGGAGTTGATTTAGACTTGCCTTTTCCCTTGTGAGTAATGTTTCTGTTGTTTTGCTTTGTGCCACCCACTCCTACCCACCTCTAGCCCACTTCCTGATGACTGGACTATCATAATTGTCAAACCACTTCATCTCCTCTTCCTCCCACTCTGAAGACTAGTTCTTTCATTTGTATTTTTTAAATGGCACTAAAATATTGATAAAGTCCTGTAATGACAGGTCCAGCAGGTGCTCTGACTTCTCAGCTTTCATTTTTCAAAAAAGTAAATCTCTATCCCCTTTCCTCACGGATATATAAGGGAAAAGGCTTTTCGCCATTAGGGAAACAGCTAGAGACTTACTGTGTTTTAATTTTTTTAATGAAAGCTGGGAATTCAGAGAACTTGCTTCATTAAGCAAGCACTATATTGATATATCGATGGTTTTAGTGTCTTTTTTAAAAAATGCAGCCGTAATATTAATGTAGGATAAACCAAGAAGGGATCAGTTACCCATATAGGAGATACACCAAACAAACAAACAAACACTGTGATGTCAATGACAAAGACATTTAGTAAATCTTTTCAAGGTAAACATCATATTACAATATAAATGTAACTTTGCAATATTACAAGGAAAAGTCCATCATTCTCATTACAATATAAATGTAATGTTACACTATTACAAGGAAAAGTCCATCATTCTCAAAATGATGGACTTTTCCTTGTAATATTGCAAAGTTACATTTATATTGTAATATGATGTTTACCTTGAAGAGATTTACTAAATGATATTAATGTAAGTGTGATGCCACTGATGACACCAATGATGACAACAGCACCCTCCTCGAAAATCCTGATTATTTAGGGCAGATGTGGACGAAAATAAACTGACTCCACACCTGTGAAAATGCAAAAGGAGGGCACACATGTGTAAGAACGATGCCCAAATTGCTTCTCATGCTTGTGGATCAACTGCCAGGAAGATCAGAAGCATACAAAAGAGCCTGACCTGGATAGCCCAGGCTAACCTGATCTCATCAGATCTTGGAAGCAAAGCAGGGCTGGCCCAGGCTAATATTTGGATGGGGGAGACCTCCAAGGAATACCAGGCTCGTGACGTGGAGGCAGGCAATGGCAAACCATCTCTGAAAGTCTCTTGCCTTGAAAACCCTACGGAGTTGCCGTAAGTCATCTGTGCAACACAACACTTTCCACCACCACCACCACCATCACCACCACCACCACCACACTAAGGAAAAAGCCCATACTAAGGAAAAAGTAAATTCCATACTCAACATTGCGCAGATGAAAATAAGTGCTGTGCAACATCCCGATTCTCATGCCAAGAATTAGTACCTGGCTGAGTCACACACAGCAGTCCAGTTACCCACTGCTGAGGGCCTTGGCATGTTGTGTTCATTTACTCTGCCACAAGCTTGTCCCACACTGACTTAACACATACAGACACCCCATGGGCCATTTCAGGTAAGGAAAAAGATAAGGGGGGTGGAAGGGTAAGACCCATCTCTCCCCATGCCATGGTCCCAATCTAAATCGGCCCCCTGAAGCACTTGGACAATTAGTTCCCTGCAGCAGCCATCTAGCTGCAGGGAATGCAATTTTAACTGGGGGAACCCAGACCCAGCTCATTTTTAAAAATGTAATGTATACTTTGGCCCTCAAATATTTTAACTTCCAGAGACACTGGGGTAAGAATCCTGAAGAATGATAATGCTAGCAACTTGGCACTAATGAACTTTTAACAAGGCATCCCACAAAGGCACACACAGGGTCAGTGTTCTAACAGAGACAAGTTTCAGAATCAGAAGGGTCTCTCCCTAGTAAACAGGACAGTGCTGGGTGCAGATTTTCATCATTTCCAGCTGTCCCTAGTAAATATAAAATTCTACATTCTTCCAAAATAACAGCAATAAACTACTCTGTATATTGTTTCTGTGTATTATTAAGCTGTATCTCCTTTGATCTGCCCATGGCTCTCAGGTATGATGGGATAGACCAGGTGTATGCCACCACCTCTTATGAGTTCAACCACAATGCCTGTACAGACACTCAGCAGCTGACCCCAGCTTTGGAAGAGATATTAAGCAGAGGCAAATCCAGGAAAAAGGGAGAGCACAAGATAAGAGTGGAGAATACAACTGAGCCATTGAAGTAGACAATGTCCTGAGTAGCCCGCAGTGCTGTCCACGTCCACAAATACAAGCCGCCGCCACCACCTCCTGCTCAAGATCAAAGCGGTGGAAGCTGGCAGAATTCCAAATTTGGCTACAGTCCGAAAATAATAAATAGCCCTGGGAAGGGACACAGACGGTAGGAGACTAAATGTTTTCCATATACGTGTCCCAGATTCCAAACACAAGTGTAAGCAGAAATAAAGACTCTAACCCACACTCCTCCCCTTCTCTCCATGCTGACTCAGCACTGCACTTCTAAGTTCTTCAAATAAACAGCTGATAGAATCATAGAATCGCAGAGTTGGAAGCGGCCATACAGGCCATCTAGTCCAACCCCCTGCTCAATGCGGGATCAGCCTAGAGCATCCCTGACAAGTGTTTGTCCAGGTGCTGCTTAAAGACTGCCAGTGAGGGGGAGCTCGCCACCTCCCTAGGCAGCTGAATCCACTGATGTGACATTGTTGTTTTTATGTTTTTGTATATATATTTTAGCTTCGGTTTAAATTGTTTTAATGATACACTGAGTGCCTTTCCCTCAACAAGGAGCAACTGCAGCCTGCCATGCAGAACATTGATATTATTTGTATTTCTATTCTGCCTGTCTTCCGTAAAACAGTCATGGATAGGATTCGCAACAGCTCTTCCACTCAGCTACTGACCAGTCTTCCAAATGCCTGTCATTTAAAATAAAAACCATAGCTCCTGCCAGCCTCCAAAAATTAATAGAATGCAGTCCAAAAATGTCTTGATATTTTTAAGGTTTATATGTCAATAGTGCTGGTCACACAACATCATTAAGTGCTGGCAGCCTGCACTTGCCCACTGATGTTCAGTGCTGATTTATGTCTACATTCTTCCAGTTAAAGGATCTTAAACAGCAAAGCTGGGAAAGGGCTCCGGTTAAGACTGCTGCCCTTTCAAGCAGAGTACTAGTGGATCATTGGCCTGCAGAAGGCTTCCTCAGGGCCAACCAACAGGGGCAGCCATGTGTGTTCCTCGTGTGCATACAGAAATGAGCAGGTAGATTTTATTTTAATCCCAAAAGGGCAGAGTGGTTGGGAGAGTTGAATGTTCACCCTTCTTGCTTTTCTCTCACCCAGCCTCCAATATGAATGGGGAAGACCTGTGAACAAGCAAGCAGGGCTGCCCCATCACATCTAGTCTGGTCCTCAGTTAACTGGTTCTGCTCTAAGTGAACCAGTGCTGCAAGGAAAGGAGAAACAGAGCTCAATGTGATGCATTCAGAAGAAGAAGCAATTCAAAATGGAGCACCTCTGGGCTTCTCTTGCCTTCCCCCATCTGTCTACTCACATTTCTAACACTGCTGAGCAGAGTTGGGGGGGGGGAATGCCCTCTTTTTGTCAGCTAATTAAAAAATATATATTTACAGGGTATTTTCATGCTAAGCAGCAATAGGAAAGTACTTTTATGAGATCTCTCACGCCCTGCAAATTCCAGGGCCACCCCCAACTAGCAGGGAGGGGGCCAGGAAGAAAAACACCAACTGGCCGTTTGTTCACAGGACCATCTGCTCGGCCAGAAGCCCTTGCCAAGAGCTCAGCCCACATGGAACGGACAGTCCCCTGCAGGAAGCAGGAGGAAGAGATTGGTGATGGGCTTTTTGTGGCAGCCGCATGGAAGAGGCTATTATCCACCTAAAGCCAGTTGAGTCCGTGGTGGTGACAGAATGGCATTCTTCCTTGTCATTGCTGCTTTTCATTTTTGCAGAGCTGAGTACAGGTATTAAAAACAGGTTTGGGGGTCAAATGCTGGCCAAAAGAGGTCCCACACACCCCTCAAAAGAACCTATTTGGCTAATATGGCTAGACCATTCCAGTTTCAGCACTGCCTCGGGCAAGTGTGGAATTACATATGAATGAAATAACTGGTGGCACATTAGCCTCACCCGGATGCCGCCTAACTGCTCCCAGTTTCTGCCAAACCCTTCCTTACCCAAGAGAGGGAAAGCAAGGGATGGCACCGTTGTTAAGCCAGCAAATCCTGTTTGAATTGTGATGTTGGCTGAAGCAAAAGCACTTTCTTGTGGGACTTGCACAGGGTCTCATTTAAACTGGGCTGCTATCCATGCAAAGCAGCTCCATGGCACGTGCGGCTGCTTTGCATGGGAAGAAGCCCAGCTTGAACGCGACGTGGTGTGAATGCCAAGTTCAACGGGTGAATGCCTCCTCCTCAGCCAGCATCCCGTTTAAATCAGGCCTCATTTCCCAGGAGAATGCCTCCCAGTGTGGCAGAACAAGGGGTGGTGTGTGTGTGTGTGGGGATTACCTACTGCTTCTTACCTTTCTGGTACATGATCACATAGCTTCATTGATGGGACACTCGCCTGCAAACTAATGGGCATGCAATTCTCTCCTGCCTCCCATGGCTCTTTATCCAACCAGAAGAAAAAAGCATGACCCAGCACCACTTCTTAATTTGCAGGCATTACGATGACAGTTTTTTGAGCACTGGCATGTGGCTGTGTGTGAAGTCTCTCTAGCCAAGCTTCTGCAGGGAGAGAAGCAGTGATGTAATAGCCAGAAGGGATCCAGTCACCAAAAAGCTTGGCCAAGAAAAATCCAGCCGTCCAGACTCAGGTAGCTGCCATCTCTGAAAGCACACCCACATTACTGTGGGATGTTTGCTTGTTTGTAAGAAAGCTGCTTATTGGAATACACCCACATTACTGTGGGTTGTTTGTAAGAAAGCTGCTTATTGGAATACCAGCACCACAGTCAGGCCCCTGGTGCTGCAAGCCGCCCAGGCAGATGCTACTGGCTCGCTCTGGGAAACCAGATCAAATGTGGCTGCCCTACTGTGGTTTGGGACCAAGGTCCCTGGCGGAGGCTTCTGAGGTTGAAAGAAAACAAGCAGCAACAAAATTAAACCACTTCCAGATTGCCAAGGGAGGACACAAAAACAATGCCCAGCCCCTGCAGCCCACATTGTTCTCCTTAGTCCCAACATCTGGCCTTGCAGACAGAAGTTCCAGACCATAAGGAACGTCATTCTAAGACTGCAGCTGCTCTGGAGGCACTGCTTTGCTGGGGGACGAGGCTTGTGTAAAAACAGGGAGGGGGCTCAGATATAAACCTCAGAGTAATAAGCCAGAAGGACACCCAAGTCCCACCCACTAGACTTCCAGAGAACAATCTTACACAACGCAAGCAATTCCTGTTCAGAAAGATGGAGGTGGCATAAGATGGGAATCATCATCACCCAAGGGTGCACAAGTGATCCCACGTGCATGAGTTTTTGTACTGCTTCAAATACTTACAAAACCTGTTTGACTAAAGGCAACAGCGGGAACCAAAAAATGAAATTGGAGATGGACAACACTTTAAGAGAGCTGAAAGAAGCTCTTACAGTTGGGAAATTTATTTCCACACTACCCAGCAGTAACAGATGTCTGTCAGGATGCCCAGTGCCTTGGATGCCTTTTCTGATGCATACAAGGGAAGGTGGGGAGGAGAGCCTTCTTGGTCCACACCACACCATCTCCCAGACTGACTGAATTGATCAGGGTGGTTGTGATCCTAAGACACTAGGACCAGCCCAGTCTGTATAGTAAGTTGTGTGTGTGTGGGGGGGAATTTCAGTACCAGGGTCTAAAACCATTGCCAGCCCAATGATGTTACCTCCTTCCTCTCTGTCCCTATGACCTGTGAACTCTAACCAGAAAGCAAGTTGCCAAAACAACAATTCTAACTGATATTCATTGATACAATTTTTTAAAAATTGGAGGCACAAAAACACTCTTCACCATGGCAGCAGTAGCAAGCAGCATGGGAACGGGGCCTATATATCCCTGTTCCTGCAGTGACTGCTGACAGCTCCATTCCCTTCCTCTTATTCGTAACAGAAGGAATGTCCACTTGCAACCAATGCTCCTTCTAAGCTGTGGAGTCTTGTGAGCAAAAATTCTACTTTGTGAGCTACTGGCATTACAGTTGTGAGCAAGCGGTTTGGCTCCTGCATAAATAGTTTGCTCTGGAGTCATCCTTCCTGAGCTAAGACAAAAATGTGTGAGCCGGAGGCTAAAAAACTGTGAGCTAGCTCACACTAACTCAGCTTAGAGGGAACACTGCTTGCAACCACTACACAGATTCCCCATGAAGCCAGAGAAAAACAGGTTTGTTTTATGTCTAGGGACTATTATGCACAGGTATTTTCCCTCGCGTTCACTGTGCATATCTGTCAGGTTCTTCCTGTCATTCTGCATTGATTTTCCTCCCTTCAACAGTCAAGTTCACTTTCTGGGCACTGTTTTCCAGGGTTTTCTGAGAGTGCTTTTGTGCCGACTTCCCCCTTGTTTCGCTTCCAAGCCGAAGGTAACTCAGAAGCATACAGCTTCCCTTGGATTCCCCCCCTTGCCGTTTTTCTGCTCCTTGAGGGTTACTCCCCACCCACATTGAGGTCATTCTGCCCACTCTGCACCTTCCACCATCCTCCCCCCCTTCATCAATGTAAAAGCTCTATTTCCCCCTCATTTTAAATGTTTTAATTTTTTTGACAGTCAGCATAAGTCTAACGATACGAGACTATCGCTAGTCTCAGATCACTGAATTAGAAAAAAATAAAATGACCAGGGTGTGTGTGTGTTAAAAGGAGCTGCACGAGGTTTAGTTCCCTGCTGGTACTGACATGAAAGGGCGACTAGAGAGGAGGCAAATGGCAGCATCCCCAGTGCAAAAGCAAAAAAAAAAAAAAAAGGATTTCAGAGCTGCATGCAAACAAAATGGGAGGGGGTGAATCATTAGCACGGAATGAAATGGACATGAGATGTAAAGAGAGAGAGACACTGGGATGGGAAGACTAAAGCTTTGGAAACATTTTCCCCTTTAATGCTTTAATGAACAAAGTGTGTGTGGGGGGACTATTTTGGCAGTCTCTGGAAGCCTAACATTAAAATGGTGGCTGAGCCACATGAACCTTCTGTGAACTGTTGAATTTAAGAATAGCTTGTGATTGATCTATTCAGAGGAAGAGTGCAATCCGCACAGGATAGGCTTTAAAAACCTGCCAAGATCAGTGGCACAAGACTAAAAAAAACTCTCGAGAGCTTCTGCCAGAGGACTCCTCCTCCACACAAATTGCAGCCCTATGCAAAGCGTGGTGGAGTTGCAGCCAACTTTGCACAGGCAGGCATGCGTACATATGTACACATTGCCAGCTATCACAGCTGCCAGTGTCGGTGGGTTCTACTGTGCATTCTGTACACTCAACATGTTCCCCCATATTATGAGATCGTGTGACTCCCATTTTTCACAGTGGCCGATAACACAGCAGAGAATCCGTAGTGCTTGGCAATATGGAAAACAGGGCTTTGCAACTGCTTGTCAGTTTCAGAAAAAGTCTGGTCAGATTAAACAGTGGGTTTTCCCCCTTTGCCTGCCTTCTTTTCTGTTCCCTTTCATTCAACCAACTAATGCTAAAATGCATGCACAAAACCTGAACCACGAGGATTTAAATGGAAGGTGCTTGCTGGATGCTACTGCGCAGCTGTGATAGGGCAACTGTGTAATTTTAAAAAAACCAAACTTTGACCCCCCCCCATCACAAGTGACATTTCACCCCAATTTAGAAAAGTGCATTTTTAAAATTGTAGCTGCAGAATAAATACACCAGAGGAAAAAGAATGGTAGATAAGGCGGGCACAGAATCTGAAGTCAAGATTAAAGGCTTACTGCTCTGAAAATCTGCAGTAAGACATATGTGCGTAATGGTTCTAGATTAAAGGGGGGGGGGAACTGGAATTGCATGAATCATACTTGGAATGGGCACATGTCATGTGAATGCTCCCTTTTATCATAGGGGATTCCTGCTTTGCATGCAAGGAAAACATCCCCAAGTGGACACAGCCTCAGATTGTAACATCCTTATACTAATACCGAAGTGCCCCCGTGCGTGCGGATATCTAAATCCGCGCTCCGGGGGCACTTGCGGGGGAGGGAGAGGTTTGTGCACACTTGGGGCGGTCCCCAGGTGTGCACAAAAATACGAAACCTGAAAAAAAATATCGGGGGGATGTTTAAATCCCCCCCAAACTGACAGAGCGCCCCCTGCGCATGCGCAGGGGACGCTCTGCAGCCGGCCTCGCCGCTGGCCTGAAAGGGTGTCCTGACATGCAGCTGCTGTAAATCAAAGCACTTCCAATATTGAAACATCGATCCCACATTGGCCACCATCTTGAGACATACTGAGACAGAAGTGAGCGGCGGATCGGGCGAGCGAGAGAGGCTGGCTGGAGAGTGCACGAGAGAGAGAGCGAGGGAGGGAGGGAGGGAGGGAGGGGGGGAGGAGGTTGAGGAGGGAGGAGGATGAGGAGGGACGGAAGGAGGAAGAGAGCGAGCGGCGGAGACGGAGCCTGAGAGAGCGAGAGGCCGGCCAGGGCCCGACGGAAAACCCGGCCGGGAGTCCCGCTCTCCTGCACGGAATGGATTTGAGTGCATGTGTTTGAGGTTTTTTTGTTGGAGGGGGGGAATAAAGATGACGACGAAGCGGGGGGAGGAGGAAGAGGGAAACGGAGGCCTGCCTGGGCACGGCCTGGCCGCGCTGGAGAAAATGGGAACGGACTTCTGAGGGGGAGATGGAGCGGAGCGAAGAGGGGGCGGAGAGGACACTTCGGGCCAAGGGAGCTGAGGATAGTTCTCCTCAGGGGGCAGCTATTTCAGAGAGAGGAGATGTACAGAGGCAGACGTACATACAGACGCACGGTTTGGAGGGGGGGGGAGGGCAGCGAGGCCGGAGGCCAGAGCCGCCGTCGTTTCGAAGCCGGCCTCGGACCAGAGCGAGGGAGGAGGGGGGGAGGGCAGCGGTAAGCAACATTTTGTGGGGGGAGGGCAGCGGTACGCAACACAGTACGCAACATTTTGTTGCGGGTCTCCACTTGTTATAATATAAATTAAAATGGCATTTTAAAGATAAATGATTATATCTAATTACACGTTTGTATTAGCAACTGTACTGAAGCTTCCAAACACTTTTCAATGGCAGCCCCATATATAATATATTGCAGTAATCTAACTGAACAATACTAAGGGCCAAACTACATTTTTGGGGTTTTAACAAGTTGAGTCCAGGTCCCCTGCAGCCACACAGCAGCTGTGAAGGATGCCTTCTAAAAAGTAAAGGGAAAATGGCTTAGAGTAGAGAGGCAGGAGCCCTTCTTTCCCTGCAGTAGGGTTCTGAGACGACTGGGGCTCTCCTTTATTTTTTAAAAGCCATTCCCTGCAGCTGCTGTGTGGCTGTGGGGAACCCAATTTGGGTCCACCCTGGATCCAACTTATTAAGAACACGAACATGTAGTTTGGCCTAATGCTGGATCTGAATCCAGCCTTCAGAGTGGACTGCAACCCTATTCAAAATACTGTGCTGTACTGCACTGCCCACTAGCAGTACCTCTGTCTCACCTGGATTGAGATGAAGCCTCATGGCCACTTTGGTGGGGGGCACAGTTATTTCCCCCTGCATCCAGCATCAGACTCAGAGATTGACAGCAGCAGTAGCAAGATGAGGCAGCCAGCACATCTTAGGGTAGGTAAGCTCTGCAAGCCTTTTGATCTTTGGCATACCCCGTTCCCAATAGCTGCTGCATGCAGAGAAGCCAGACAGTATTCAGTGAGCTGGGTGAGAAGTCCCCACCCGTAGCTGTTACATAATCATGGGGCTGCCACTTAAAAAGTCCTCTCTTGTGTATTCACCAGACAAGCATCTTTAATTGGTGGGATAGTCAGGAGGGCATTAGTTGCTGTAGATTTTCCGGGTTGTGTGACCGTGGTCTTGGCATTGTAGAACCTGTCGTTTCACCAGTAACTGGGACTGGCATCCTCAGAGGTATAACACAGAAAGATGGAGTACTCTCTGTGTCAAGGCCTCTCCCTGTGATCTCAATCCCCGAGCAGGAATATATGGCATAAAAAGTCCTTCAGATAATCTGCTCCCAAGCCACGTAGGGCTTTAAAGGTCAAACACAACAACTTGAATTGAGCTTGGGAGCGGCCAGTGTAATTGCTGTAATACCAGGGTCACGTTCTCCCAATAGCTGGCCCCGACCAGCCGTCTAGCCACTGTGTTCTACATCAGTTGCAGCCTCTGAAATCAATTCCAGGGTAGCCCCAAGTAGAATGCATGGCAATTGTTGTTGTTCAGTCGCAGTCGAGTCCGACTCTTCGCGACCCCATGGACAAGATCTCGCCAGGCCCTCCTGTTTTCCGCCGTCCTCTGAAGTTTGCTCAATTGCATTGCAATAGTCCAGTCTAAATGTAACTAAGGCATGGATCACTGTGGCTAGATCTGAGTGAACCAGGAACAGACACAGTTGACGTACCAGCTGAACCTGAGCAAAAAAAGCACTTTGAACCATTTCAGCCACCTTGTTTTCTAAGGTGACTGCTGTGTTCAGTAGCACTCCCAAGCTGTGAACCTGGCTTTTAAAGGGGAGTATAACCCCATCCAAGACAGGGGAGATCAAGTCCCAGGTCTGCCTTTCTACTAACCCAGAGAACCTGTGTCCTGTCAGAATTCAGTTTGAGTTTGTTCTCCCTCATCCAGCCCATTATTGACACCAAGCACTGATTCAGAACATCAACGGCATCCTTGGAAGTGGGTGGGTAAGAAAGGCAGAGCTGGGTATCACCCGCATATTGATACACTGCATCCTAAACCGCCTGATGACCTCTCCCAATGGAGAATAAGATTGAACCTCGTGGAGCCCCACAGGTCAAGGGCCATGAGACAGAGCAGGTATCCCCCAGGCCCAACCTGACATGCAATACTCCTTTTCTTGGAAGGTCAGTCTGGCTCCCACCATCCTATCTCCCTCACCTGCCACTGCCTGAGTCCAGGCTTTATCCCAGAAGCCCAGGGAGAGAACTGCTGATTTAGGGGCCTGCTTTAGCAAAGAAGCACAGACATCAAGCAGGAGTCCTACTCATGAAGTCCTCAGCAGCACAAAAGACAGCTGGATGAACTGGCTTACCCCTCTTTCACCAAGCAGGTAGCTTATACATTCTTTCTTTTGACTGGGGTATTGAACAAACTGTCTTAATGGTCTACACCAGTCAACTGAGAAGGGGAGTGTGTCTCTGCTGCTTTTCCTGGATTTATCTGCAACATTCAATATCATGGTCTGTGGTATTCTTCTGGAACACCTGGCCTAGATGGGCCTGGGAAATTTATTGCTGCACTGGCTTCTCCTTCCTTGAAGGCAGAAGATGGTACTGGGAGAATTCTGCTCAGCTCCTTAGCCATTTTAATCTTGACAAGATGGAAGTGCTGTGTGGAGGGAAGAAAGCTGGCAACAGGTAACTCATCTGTTCTAGATGGTTTTACACTCTTCCTGAAAGATCCGGTTTGCAGCTTGGGGTGTTTCTGGTCATTGTCTAACTGCTGTTAGACAAACAGGTGTTGAAAGTTGCCCAGAGTGCCTTTAGCTGGTTAAAGGTAGTTTACCAGCTGCAGCTGTTCCTGCAGAAATCTGATCTGGCAACAACCACATATACCTTGCTATAAAATCTGGATTAGATTACTGTAACACATACTGGATGGGACAGCCCTTGAAGACTGCACAGAAAACTTCAGCCAATGCAAAATGTACCTGCAAGGGTCCATATTGAGGTGCTGGAATGACTGTACAAAGCTAGTGAATTTGCAGCTGCACTAGCTCCCCATTTGTTTGCAGGCTCAATTTAAGGTGCTGGTTTTGACCTTTACAGGCCCAAGTGTCTTGATTCTAAGCTTGATCCAGGGGAATAAAGTGAGATAGAAAGGTTTTAAGTAAATAAATGCACAAAAATAAAACAAAGTTTGAGTCCAGTGGCACATTCATCAGTGGCACTGATGAAGTATGCATGCACAGGAAAGTTTATACCAGAATTAACTTTGTTGGTCTTAAAGGTGCCACTGGGCTCAAACTTTATTCTATTGCTTCAGACCAACATGGCTACCCACCTGAATCTATTGTCATAAAAAATAAGTATCTGAAGGACCTCCTCTACCAGTATCAGCCTTCTTGGGCTCCAAGATCCTTGTATGGTGCCTTTCTCCAGGAACTAGCTTAGCAGAGGTTAAACTGGCTCAGTGTCCTGGGAGGGCCTTTTCAGAAACTGCCTTCAACTGGTGAACTCCCTCCCTTCCTTTATTTTCCAAAGGAACTTTGAATCAGGTTGATAATGAAATAACCTTGCTAAGGTTTATTCCCCCGTGCTTTTCAAACGGTTTTATGTTATCGTTGTATAATGAAATCCTTAGTGTTTATTTGTTGTGAACCAACTTGAGGAGCTTTGGGAGGAAAGGCAGTCAGTATGCTAACTAGGAGAAGAAGGAAGAGGGTGAAACCACCCATTTCCTCCTCTTCTGCCAGTAGACCTCTGCTGAAGGTGAACACATAGTAGTTATACTGCCCTTCCTCCTTCCTCAGTCCAGCCCCCAAGCTATTCCTCCACATGAGTATCACAACTTCAGGAACCACCTTTCGGGGGTCAGAATGGGCTGCAGGAATGGGGAGGGATGTGGGCAAAATCAATGTTCCATGCTTGGAGGGTAAGATACAGGCCACCCTAACCAATACATCCATGATTCAACGCTGATGTCTTATACTACTTTACTCCTTAGGAAGAGATGGAGTTCATGAATCTCCACTAGACTGTAAAAGTAAATTGCATGTACAGCCATGATTCAAAGTGTGGCTGTACAGAAAGAGAAGAGTGGATTTAACCCTTCATGATTCACTCAGATTCACTAACTGAAAGTGAACTTCTTGCACCATTATCAGCATTTTAAGGGGAGGGGGGAGACAGGGTTTAAAAGGAGATGTATTTTCACATCCAAAATGTCTAAGAGCAGCACAAAGATGCCTCAGTGTTAGATCATTCTCAGTGGCTAAACCAAGCCAGGGCTGAAAGGTTAAAGCCCCTCTTTCCTTCTCACTCAGCCCCACTTCACTTGAGAAGTCAGCTACAGGAGTGAACAGATGACAGAAAGTTTAATGTTCAATCAATTCTCGTTTTGAGCATGGTGAGATGATTCTTGATAATAGCAAGTTGGTAAAATTGATAACAGAACAGGACACGAACATCTGCATGAAACTGACTTTGCATGTGGCAAAATGTGGCAACCCCGCCCCCAAACCACAAAACCACCGACATGCTAGAACTGATACTGCTTGCATCAGGAAGAGGGAGCTGACTGTAGGCCCCCACATCACTGCTGAGTGAATGTCTCTCTCCTATCTCCAGTGCTTCCGGGGGAGCAGGGGAAGGCAGTTTGCAGAATGTAATGATGTTTCATCTAATCATATCAGTTATCTTTTATTATTTCTAGCAGCTGGGGCATTTAAAACTTCCACCTACTGAGATGCTAACCTGTCCATCAGAGCGATAATGGGTTTGGCCTCTCATAGCAGTGGGACTAGATGCATCTTCAGCCACCTGCAGAAGCTGCAAGTCAGGTCTTCAAATACAGCAGTGTTTCTATTGTCTAGTTTGCACCAGGGTGCTTAAGATCTCAGGGGAGCTGAAGAGCAGAGTACTAGCTTCATTGCCCCTTCCCCCTAGGTTATTTGGGATCTCCTAAGATCTTGTGGAGCCATTGCCAGGCAGAGTAGACAATGCTGAGCAGACAAATGGTCTTACTTTGGATAAGAACACATCCATTCTTACAGCTGCTGGAGAGCCATCTTTAATAAATAGGATTGCTTGCTAACAGATAGGTACGATTGACTGATGCTTCCTCAAGAACTATTCTCTTGAATTTATCTGTTCCTTAAAGGAACAGGGCCATAGTTTGGGGGTACTGTTGCATCCAGGCCTACTGCTGGATATGCAGGTGGCAGTTCTGACTATGAGTGCCTTTTACCACAAAAGATCTGACTACCATGGTGCATGCCATGGTTACATCTAGAGTAGATTACTGCAATGTGCTCTACATGGGGCTGCCCTTGAAAAATGTTCAGAAACTTTAACTGTTGCAGAATGCTGCAGCCAGGATATTGACTGGAGTCATGGTTGGGTTCTAGGAACCATGTCACTCCCATCTGTGCCCATTTACACTGGCTTCCCATCTGTTTCCAAGCACAACTCAAGGTGTTGATCTTGATCTGTAAAGGCTTTTATGGCTTGGGACCAACATACATGAAGGACTGCCTAATCCCTTATGAATGTACCTGACCACTGCAGTCATCTTCCAATGCTCTGTTTCAGATGCCCACACTTTCTGAGATTACACAGGTGGCAACCCAAGAGAAGGCCTTCTCAGTTGTGGCACCAAAACACTGGAATTCTCTCTCCCAGGAGATTTATCCATTCCCTTCTGATGCCATTTTCCACCAGTGGATGATGACTGTTTTGTTTGACATTCCTTTAGAGATCCCTCCTTCCTGCTCTATGTTTTTAATTGTTGTTTTTATGTTTTTGTATGCATATTTTAGCTTTAGTTTTAAAAGTGTTAATAATGGGGGGGTTGTTGGTTTTAATTTTTTAAGATGTCATTTTATTATGTATGTTTTTAATCAGTTAGTCATCATGGTGGCCCTGATGAGGGCAGAAAGTCAGGGTATAAATCTTGTAAATAATAAAGAAATAAAGAAATCTGGTGGGGTGTGAAATCAGTGCTCTGCATTCCTGGTATGCGTGGGGAAAACTGGAGCTGCAGGTTTGGAAACGAGAGAGTTTTTGAGCTGCGAATGCAGTTGGATGGAAAGTCACTTGAAGGAGCTCCACGCTACTGCTTTGGGAACTGATGCAAGATCAATGGTTTTACAGCCTCTTGTAGGGGGTTATTTGCTTCCATTGTGATCAGCTTATATGTTTGTTAATAAAGCAATTATTATAAAGGTGTATTAAGTCTCCAGTGTTCTCTCTTTGAAAGGAAACTAAGCCCTGTAGAGTTACCTCTACACTTCTCATTCCTTGGGAAAGTGAGAGTGTGCTTTATGAACTCCAACCTCTTTATTATTCCTTGCAGAAGAGTGGGGAGATTTGCATTCATAAAAGTCTGGCTTGCGGAGCTATCAAACTGCTGGGAGAGTGCAATTCTAAACAAGAGCTGCACCCTTCTAAGCCCCCACTGACTTTTTAATAAATTTAGACGGTTGTGTGTTTAGGATTGCACAGATAGAGAGGCCAGGAAGAATGGCAAAGCACATCACAGGGGCAGCACCCCCAAAAAGGAGACCCCCCCCAGATATAACAAGTGCAAAGGACAAGCTCTTTCTGCAAAGGTGTAGATCCCAATGTGTTTCAAACAATTAGCCTGAATTGGGGATGCAAAATAATCTTGTTAAATTGATCTAAAAGGAGTTGCAACCAGTTCCTTCTTACAATGACCACTATGATTAAAAAATGCAATTAGCTCAAATGTCACAATCAAATCAGGGTCCCCACACCCTTGTCCTACGCACTGAATTGAATTCCATTGCAAAGGCAGTCCAAAGATTACTTTGACCAAGTCAGAGCGGGAGACTTCATCTTTGGAGTAAGAGATGGTCCTGTAAGTGCCAAATTCCATTTCTGAGCCCGGAAGTGAAGTGTGCACTTCTTATGTCTCAGATGTGATCCAGGCATTTGCAGAACCATCTCTCTAAGTGATAGGATAAGAAATTTTTCTCCATAGTGCTGCGCCCAGCAGACAATGGGAGGAAATGGGTCAAAGCGGGGGGAGCAGGGAAGTGGACCATATCCTCTCATGGATTCTACTCCCCTGTAGCTTGAAAAACTCTATGGAAGATCTTTGGATCAAATCCCCAGGACTGGTGAAGAACTAATTCCTACACTGAACAAACTATAGGAATCCACTCAGCCCTATAATCACTATCAGCAATTAATCCATTGAAAGGGAAGGCAGAGTGGTATAACCTAGCCAATATTGTCAGATCTTATAAGCTAATCAGGGTTGATACTTGGATGGGAGACCACCAAAGAAGACTCTACTGAGGAAAGCAAATGGTAAATCACCGCTGCTTCTCACTTGCCTTGAAAGCCCATTGCTGGGGTTGCCATAAGTTGGTTGTGACTTCATGGCACGTATGTACTTTGTAACCCATCAGTGAGTTGGATCCAACCAACTTTTCCACCTGTGAAAAAGGCAGGAGGGGGTTCCCTTTGATTACTAAAAGGCTCTGCTGAGGATCATGAGACCTCCATGGAGAAAAGCAATGTGGGACATATAGGGTTGCTAGGTCCCCCCGGGGGGTGGGGAAACCCCTGCTCGATAGACCCATTCTTCGCCAGCCCAGATTGGGCCGCCAGGGGAAACCCCACCCCCAAAGTGTGAGACGTGCCCGGCGTGAAGACGTCACCCGGAGGTGACATCATCATGTCAGGCACGTTGCAGGGGGATGCTCTATCATTCCAGGGAAAACTCTATGGTTTTCCCTCGAATGATTGTGGCCCCACCCCCAACGCGATGACGTCACTTCTGGGTGATGTGATCGTGGCATGTGCACAAGACGACTCCCGGGGAGCTTCGAGACTCCCCCCGCTAAATCGTGAGTAACACTTGCCAACCCTAGGGACATAAGAAGGGGAAAAAGAAATCCAATCCAGTGATTACTACAGGAATGTAATGGCAGCAGCTCTTTGTACGAACAAGTTAACAAAGTCCTTTTTCATTTCCTCGATGACAAGCAAATTGCTTGAAATGCATGGGATTCTATACACTGGAGTAACAACCTTGTCCCCTTCACTTCTTAAGATTTGTTTTTCTTCTAGGAAGAGTGGTTGTCCTTGGAGCTTCTCATAGGCCCTGGGTGCCCACAGTAGAGAACTGTAAAAAACTTTTCTCCACAGTATTATTGGTGTGAAATTGAGAAAACAAAAACACTGCCCTAGAAACTGTTGGTTGGCAGTGAAAGATATAAATGTTATTTAAAAAAATCAAAAAGCCAAAATGATTCACACTACCAAACCAGCCCGATGCAGAAATCACTAGCTACGGCACTGAAAGATACAAGAAGAAAGCATGCTGCCCTGCAGAATGGTGCCTGGAAAACAAATAGTTTGGATGACTCATGCAAGTGAGCCATAGTGCATGCTGATAAAGCACCCCACCCACCCATCTACCTTTCCAGGGCCACTGTTAATTTGGCCTAGTAGGAATTCTTTCCCAGCCTCAAATGTGGCACTCATTCAGCCCCCGAACCCGAGAAAAACTTAATTGTGAGAGAAATCCAAGTGGGCATACTCTTCATCCTTTCTCTAGATGTGGAAGCTACCGGTAGTAGTTCCTGACTTAAGCATTGGGGAGGGAGCATACCTGCCCTACACTCCTTCCAAGTTCACACATAATGTGATACTCACTGGGACAACTCAGCGCCTCTTTGGCCGTGATGCTCTTGTTACATGCAAAACACATGGTCATGCCAGAAACTGTGATGGAAGTGAAGAGGTGCCCATTGGTGTAGCGGGCATCTTTTTCTTTCTCCTTCATCCTTTCTTTCTCTTTGTTCTGCATGGGGAGAGAGAGACAGAGAGAGAGTTAATATCATCAGCCAAGAGTCCCTCCCTGGAAACAGTCCTCCATACTTAGGCCAGGTTTAAGGACACAGAGGGCTTGTGCCAAAGAAGATCCCCCTGTCCTTTTCACTCACCCCCTCCCCCAGAAAATCTGTAGTTAGAGCAAGCCCCACAGTTACTCTTCTGCCATACTCTTTGCATATCCAAAGGGCAGGGGACCACATGGACAAACGCATGCTGGAGCTAAAACAAAGTGCTTTTAGAGAAGGGCCTGTCACCCAGAGATAGAGCAGATGTTCTGTGTACCAAAGGTCCAGGGTTCAGTTCCTGGCATCTCCAGCTAAGGATCCCAGGGAACAGGTTTGGGAAAAGACCTCTCTCTGCCTCTGCACCTCTGAAAATTACAGATTTAATTTGGTGGGGAGTTTTACAAAACAATCCCCCAAAATCTCAAATCCTACAGATAATGTAGGGTAACTGTGTAAATATCAACACACCATCTCACCACATTCAGAACTGGGAAGAATGCCATCTGTTCAAAATTGGAAGAACATGAATTCATACCCTTGGAAGCCAAGGTAATCTGCTAGCCACCCGCCTACCCTTCCAAATTAACTCCAGGTACATTATGCAAAAGCACACCTCAACCATGCATTCCTCCAGCAAGTCAGCTCCTTCGCTACCATTCTGTAACACAAAAAAACTTTTATGCTGGCCATGTGCTGACAGGAAACACCTCAAACCAGAAACACAGCGGCTCTGTCCCCAGTATTTTCACAGAAGAAATTAGTTGCTGTGTTCAGAGTTGCAGGGACTTTTAAAGAATCTCACCACTACAGAGTTGCAAGAGTCTGAAGGTCAGATTAGACAAGACACTGGAAGATGTGAAGCGAATAATATTTGAATAATAATGGAGTAATAAATAGCAGCTGCACCACCACCCCTTCAGATCTGGGCCGCAAGGGAGGGAAGAGAGTTAACCCTTCCCACTACCATGTCATTTCCCACAGCTCCCTAGAGCAACTGTTTGCCTTGCTGGGAGAAATACAGGTCGCCTTTATGGATGATAGGTTTCTCCCAATGGGTCAAACAGCAGCTGTATGTG
>NW_015165831.1:1984633-2019570 GCF_001447785.1 Gekko japonicus | reverse complement strand
CTGTACACTGCAGCACTGATTCAAATGAGGTGCTATTTAGCAGTTAAAACTGCACAAAACCCATTTATGGGTCTTCTAGTGTCCTGTCTAGTTTAACACTAAAAGTTTACCTAGCCCAGTCCTTTACCCAGAGCAGGAACTGCCCTCTCACAAAACGAACCAACCCAGGCGACCCAGGATAGCATGCACACCAAAATCAAGTGCAATGCCCAAAAGTGCCCATCAAATGAGTCATTCAGATGGCTCAAATAAGTAAGCCAAACCACATATATAAACATTATGTAAACCCCAAGTGCAAAATATATCCACCCACCCGATTACACCAAGGGAAAAATTAATTAGGGACGACTGCATGCCACCAACCTCCGCAATGCCTGGAAAAAGACATTTGCTCCCTTCATGCTAGAAAACCTCACCACCCCGCCATAACATACACCCACGTCACACACCACCAAGTATATAAGACAGTGGTTAATCTAGCCAGGGTCCTCCTCACGCACCTTTCCAACATTTGCTCTCCGATACGGCTGCCGCCCGTTCCAGTTTGCCCCTGCTATGGGGGGTTCCCGAGAGCAGCTTCCTGAAACTCCAAGCCTGAGCTGCCTCTCATACACCGTAGGGTAACTCATTGTGTTTTGGGGCAGGGTGCTGCTGAATTACCTAAATGTACCCCCCCCCCAGCACTCCTTTCCAGTAATGTCACTGAGTGCAGAAAGGGAAAAGCCAGCATGCAGACTCTGGAAAGCCCAGACTGAAGAGATGCAAAGAGGAGGAGGAGGAAGAGGAGGTGGGGAATTTATTTTTTTTAAAGACACCCATGCAGTTCATCTTCTCTTGTATCTCTCTGCTTCCAATAACCATGACAACCGTGTGCCTGACTGAGAAATTCCACCGCCACCCCCATCACACGTGCCTAGCTGCAGTGTCCTCAGCACCCAACAGCCAAAAGAGAAAGGTCTCCTTTTCTCATGCCTCCACTGAGGATGGGTATTACCCATTGTGGGGAGAACCACATCAAGATTACTATCAGAAGTTAGCTTCGGCAGACATGATTCAACTAGAGCGGAAACAAAAATGGAAGGTGGTGGTGGAGGATGGAAGACTTCAGTCAAGCCCCCCTACCTCAAATCAGCTTGCAACAAACCAATAAACCCCCCCTTCTTCATAGACGTTCTCCACTTTGATAACATGCCCAGTGAGGCACTCTGCCAGAATTAGGTGGGTGTGCACAGACGGTAAAAACAAATAAATATTCTTTTTAAAAAATATGCTAGCTTGGTCGCAAAGGACCTTGGTTACTTTTGAACAGCACTGGGGCTTTCATCTCTGTGTAATCCGCCTTGAGTCCAAGTGAGAAAGGTGGACTATAAATAACATATATAAACCTTCCCAAGCCTACAGAAAAGCTGAGCTGGCTTACAAAGTGCTTGGGGATTTGACCAAGCAAGCTCAGTTCTTGTGCAACCTCCAGACTGCAACTGGAAGTTTTCATTTTGTTTTTAAAGGGAACTAGCTATGTCTGGGATTCCAGAGTTTAAATTGGAAGTCTCAGATTCTGAGGCTGAGAGCCAAACTACATGTTAAGAGGCAGCCTGTGGCTGTTGACACCATCCTAGATGAGAATCTGGCCATCTAAAAACTGCCAAGAGGGGAACCCAGGCGTGGTGGCACCAGGTGAGCTTGTTTCCCCACCACCACCTTTTAAAGCGCTGAAAGGATTCCCCATGACTATTTTGGCACTTGAAAAGGCACGTGGGAGGGGCAGGGAGCGACAAGATCACTTGGTGCTGCCACACCGTGGGATTGGGCCCTCGTAGCAATTTTTAAACCACTACATTATTGCCTAAAATGGCATCACATGCTTGCCCATAACGCGTAGTTAGCTCTGAGAGCTATCTTTGTAAACAAGTGGACACTGTTGACTTTCTGGCCGCAAAGCCCTCTTCAGGCAAAGAAGGAAACAGGAGGAAATGTGAAGCATCAGCTCCCATGACTGGCAATCTCCATGAAGCCTCTGGATTGGCCAGGCCCGGTATAAATATTAGGATCCAGACCTGCAGACTCCAGTGCAAGCCTCCAGCATCTTCAGGGAGTGTGTTTCAGTTCTGGAATTAGGTGGGTTGTGGCTGCCCAAAGACTGCATCTGATGTCAGATTTCAAAAGTGGGAAGGATCAAACTGAAAACTAAGGCCATTAGCAGCCTTCTGCCCCTTGCACTGTGGTACCTTGGACTCATTATAGGGAACTGTGGCATGGGGATCTAACAGGGTTAAGTATTTGCAAACCTTATGATCAGATTAGTGTATAGCGAGGCAAATGGGTTGTCATGGCAGCCTCCTGTGAGAAAGAGGAAGCGAGACAAGGACTTCCTGTTGCCAAAGAGCTGAGCAATAACGCAATAGAAGCCCAGCTATTTTTGACTAGAGAGCTTCAACACGTCTTGGCAACTGAGAGGGGAGGCTGCATTTCTCAAGAAAGTGTGTAACAGAGTGGTGTTAGCACAGAACAGTCCTTGGCAGGGCCGCCATAGCAATTCACATTTAAAACGAGCTGGCACACACTACAGTGCTGAAAGAAGCAGACCGTTTATTCCTCCACTGATACCTAAAAACAATTTACATACTCAACACTTGACTTCCCATTTCTACTAAACCAGGAGGTATTCACTTACTTTGGAGAATCCTTTCCCTATTGACTCATTTGCCACTGTCTGTTGAAAAGGATTTGGGGAAGTGTTTTGAGGCATACACTCACTTCCTGTGCATGCTGGCCAAGTTCATGGGGCCGGACAGTCATGTGTGAGCTAAGTGTGCACCCTGGAACTCAGCTCAACACACACACACCACTATGAGTGTACACTACAAGGTCAGGGAGGCTGGTTTGGACAGACATGTCCCTGGTAATCTTCTGAGGAAGACCAAGCTTCTTTGGAACACAGTTTGAAAACTGTTTGCAAATTTTTTCCATGTCCCTGTGAATGTCTATGAAGACAAGTGGTGGAAAATGTCAGATTGGTGATGTCTGTAGCCAGGTTTTTTCAGGGAGGAGGTCAGACACCAGAACTCAGGGGAACAGAGCCTGGGAGCTGTGGGTGGATCCTGGGAGCTATAGGTGGAGCCTAGGGGTGTTTGCTGGGGGCAGAAAGCAGCTGGTAAGAAGAGTCTGGCTGTGCCTGGGGCACAGTGAACAACAAAAGCCCTAAAACTAAGGTGAAAAACCTGCCACATGGAATCACTGAGAGCTCTTCCCATGACATGTAAAAATATGCAAACCGGGCTTAAGCAATTAGCCAGCGTATCTCAGAGGCTGCAGTCTTCTGCATCGGACAGCATCTTCTACACTACAACATCCACCTGCAAGTTCAGACAGCAAGGGCATGCATGGTGACCATCTTAGTGACTTCCTTTACAGCTGTGGAACCTGCTCTGCTACCTGCTTCCCAGAGCCTGAGCCAAAGCTTTTCCTCACATTGCAAGACTTTGAAAAACAAAAAAAAGATTGGGTTGAGGAGGGGATATAGTTAAGAATTTGCTCAGAAAGCACCCACAAAACCCAAGCTGGGGTCCCAGGTACCTTACACTCTTGGTCCACTGGCCTGCTGTACGCTCCCTTGAACACTACCAATTCAGAAGGATGTACTAACCATAACCCAGCAGTTGTCAGGTGATACAAGGGGCCAATGGAAGCTTACCTGGCCCTAGTTCACCTCTAGACTGGCTTCTCAGTTTGAGGAAGGGGACAGAAGACAATGCTTTCACAATACTGACTAATGCACTTTCAACCTACTTTCAGTGCAGTTTGCAACTCGATTTTACTCTGCAGAACAGCAAAATCCATCTGCAAATGATTGCTTGAAGTGCACTGAAAGAGGACTGAAAGTGGATTACTCAGTGTGTGTGAAAGCAGAAACTGCTGTCAAATTCAACTGCAACTGCATCCCCAGCTAGTTTGCTTCACTTCTGCCAGCCTGTAGTATATTCAATTGCTACTGGCAAGTCGGTAGTTCAGCAGTTCGAGACCCGAGTTGCCTCATGACGGAGTGAGCTCCCGTCTTTAGTTCCAGCTCCTGCCAACCTAGAAACTTCTTCGGACAGCGCTGGCTCTTCGGCTTTGAAACAGAGATGAGCACCGCAACCCTAGAGTCGGATTCGACTGGCTTTCAAGCAAGGGAACCTTTACTTTACTGGCTTCCTACTTGCCCATGTGACTGGTCTTGACTTTGCCTCACTACTTCTTCATCGAAACATGAATATTACTGTTAAAGGTGCCATTGGCCCCAAGCCTCGGGGATATGTCACACATGAAACTTCAAACTTAGTCACTGCTAATATCGTTCCAAAGAAGCTCTGACGCTGTTGTAGAAAAGATGCCAAGTTTTGTATCCTCCATCAGCCGAGGCCGCCCAGACAAAGAGCCCTTTTGTTCTCCGCTGACAGCCCGCAAGACCTCTGCCCTGATAGGAGCAAGCCAGTCTGTCTCTCGCAGCAGAGATGAGCTTCGGGTCTCCGGAGCAGTAAAAGGAGGGACATCAGCAGAACAAATATGTTATTTTGTGCTGTTTGGATTGCAGCCAGAAGGCAGTGGCAGTTGCGGCATCAGCAGAGAGAGGAAGCTGGCGGGACAAGTATGAAAAAAACAAACGCCACTCCCTTTCCTACTGTAGTGTTCAAAACTGACGTTACCAGACAATCATTAGGGAAAATTCAAAGAAAACAGAAATATTTTTAGGATTTATAGAATACATTTGATCTGCAAGCTTTTGCCTAGAGGAGTTAACAGTCTCTTCTTCATCTGGGAAGGGAAAGGCGGGGGGGAAATAGAAGAATGGGAGGAGAAAGTGAGTCACTTGAAGAAGGGCTGGTTCCAGGTAGTGGGACCATCATACCAAGGTACTGTCAGGTGGGGCCACCTAACTTCCTTGTCCTCTCCTCCAGCCCCAGTGAACATACAGCTACCACAACATCCCCTCTCCCTCTGGACAACTTCAAGTTCAAGTTTATTAAAAACAGTCATAAGACCAGCAAAGACCAAAGCAGTACAACAAAATAGTACAACACAGAGTCTACAACATAGGATCCTTACAACCTTAATTACTAAAATACCAAACCGGTCAATTCCATCATTAATGGCTCGAGTTACAATACATTCTGCGCTTTTTGATTACCAGGTAACAATATTTAGCAACATTGCGTGCCCTCTGGACAACAGTAGCTGTGCAGGTGCCCTCTCCAAGGAATGGCAACCACTGTGCTTCCACCCACAGAAAGATGAATGAATGTGCAGTGGTGGCTGAATGCCATTGTCTCTTGCTATGTGTACAACAATGATGTCTACGTGGAGCCTCTGCTCACTTCTCCACCCACCCACCTTTCTCAGGGTGGCACTCCTGCTGCCACCACTGGGAAGAAGGAAGGCTGAAGCAAGCACAATGCAGATTAGAAAGTCCCTTGCCTTTAAGGGTTGGAGTAGGAGGAGCAACGAACCATCACTGCAGGGTGGCAGCAAGCATGTGGAAGAGAAAGACCCAGTTCCTCTGAGGTAGCCCAATCCAGCCACTACTGCTGCCACCCAGAGGAAGGGGGCAGATGGTGATGCTGTGCAGTGGTAGGCCAAGGATTGGTGAAGGGCCCTCTTGGGGCTTCAGTGGTATTTCAAAGTTGATGATCCCTGACTAGACCTAAAGCAACGCTACAAACACTTAGCAGCACTGGAGTCCTCACAAGATGGCGGATGACTGCCCCAAATGCTAAGAGAAACACTGGCTGCTTCAGTGTCAAGAAAGTCCAAGATAGCTGACTAGATGACTTAGGCTGCAGTATGCCCCGAACAGAAAGCGGTGTTTGCAGTTCCTTCCTCCCATTTATACCCCGTCTTACCCCTCTGTATGTAAATGTATAATATACGCACCTAATAGGTACAGGTACATGTTGTTAAACTGGTAACTTTTTTTTTTAAGGAAGGTGAAAATGATAAGATTATTTTCAAAAGTGCTTGCAGGTGACTCAGGCCAGCGATCCAAATCACAATGTAATGAACGCAAGCCCTCCACTCTACATGCCCCCTTTCCCACTACATAGCTCCCCATTCCTATCCCACTTAACTGTGTCTGCTTGTACATACCTATGTAAAATCCTGTCCTGACCAAAGATCACATACCAAAGTTTCAAAAAACAAATACAAGGGCTGAGCATCATACCATGCCAAGCTGTATCCTTCCCCAGTTTGCAGCCATTCTACTGCCATACAGAAAGAAGCAACATACAGACAAGGTCTTTAGGGAATGAAGCCTGATTACAGCAGAGGACTAGAAATTATTTTTAAAGCAATACTGGACATTTAGACTTCATTGCATGAGACTCCCTTATTCTCTACTCTAGGGTCCACCCCACCCCGATCTGGATAGCCCAGGCTAGCTTGATCTTGTCTGATCTCAGAAGCTAGGCAGAGGTGGCCCTGGCTAGCATTTGGATGGGAGACCTCCAAGGAATACCGGGGTCACAACAGGGAGGCAGGCAAAGGCAAACCACCTCTGAATGCCTCTTGCCCGGAAAACTCTTGATGGCAACAACAACAACAAAGGCCCCCCACAGGCCTTTCTAGGTTTTATATTCTTCTTTAAACTGGGTCAAGCAGTTAGAAGTTTCTTAGGTTTAAAACCCATTGAACTAAAGCATAGCTAAAATCAATGCTTGTTCTTCCCCTGTCCATCTCAGTAAGACAGGGCGCATCTGTGTGTCTTACCAATTTCCAGACCAAAGAAGACCCAGTCTTTACCCTGCTCCACCATTCCACCACATATTGACCATTATTATCACCTCAGATGAGAGGTGACATTTCAGGATTGTGACCACATTGTAGTGGTGGCGGCTCGTCAGACAGCATGCAGCTAGTTGGACCTACCAGATGGAAGACACCAGGAAGGAAAAACAACCAGTTTCAATGCACATACTTCAATAGGTTGGTTTAAGAGTGGACAAGCATTTTTCAAGTAAAGTTTCACAGAAATCTTCATCAGCCCAAATAGAAAAGTAGCACAATTGAAAAGACTTTAATTGATAAAGGTTCAGTGTCTATAGGTCCTGCAGACTTGCAGTTTTGAGGTACTCCTAGACTTTTAAGGAGACAGGAGTATTTGGGACACGATTTGAGGGTACCAATAAAGCTGCATAGTCCAAGACATATGCCCAGGAATCCCTTCGGCAGTAAGGAGACCTTTTTGCTTGACCAAAACCACATCATGACAAATAAAGTCCAAGTATGTTTAACTGAACCCTGACCTGGATAGCCCAGGCTAGCTCAATCTCATCAGATCTCAGAAGCTAAGCAGGGTTGACCCTGGCTAGGATGGGAGACCTCCAAGGAATACCAGGGTTCTGACACGGAGGCAGGCAATGGCAAACCACCTCTGAACTTCCTCTTGCCTTGAAACCCCTTTGGGGTTGCCATAAGTCACCACCCGTGACTTGACGGCACTGTCCATCACCACAAGTTTAACTGAAGTGGAGGTACATTCTTCCCAGATTCAACTGTGCCTCCATCTCTTCTTCTTCCCTTCGTGATCTGCCTTACAGTTATTTTTTTGACTGTAAGGGCCTAGGAACAGTGATCTTGAAAACTGCCGTACACACCAATTGAATGTGAACCGTCATATTCTCGGCTGTCATCCATTCTAACCTCCCCACCCTCGTCTATGTCTAGTGAGAAAAGACAAGAGGGAGGGATTGTATGGACAGTGCCTATTCTCTCCAGCCCCTGCTTGGTTTGTGTGTTTGGTGGAAGAGAAGAATAGACCAGCTGGCTGGCAGTTGGCCCAGTATACGAATATAGATTTAACAGACACAAATCTGCAGTGCATGGAGTAAACTGGGTGAGGATGTGACCCACTTTTTTTGGTCAGAATACTGAAGTTCTAATCTTGGCTTGGAAGAGGCAGGGGATGATGGGGAAGAGTCAGAGGGTGAGAAATGGGGCAGTTTGCAAGGGTTTTTTGCAGTCCCCAAAACCCTTTCACTAGAAATGCCAGAAGCCAAACCTGGGACTTTGTGTGTACACAGCCTGTACTTCTACCACTATGCGTGGAGACAGGGCCGGCTCACCCGCTAGGCGAACTAAGCATTTGCCTAGAGCGCCGGGCCGTGGATGGGGCGGCAGGCCCTGGATGGGGCGCCGAAGTTCGCCTCTCCCCCCAAAAGCCCCCGTGCTAGGTTGGCCAACACCACTACTCTCCCCTGCTCTGCCGCCGAAGCAGCTGCGTACCCAGCCAGCCAGCCCCGCGTCCCCTGCCCCCGTCTCTGAGCGCCACCGGCTGCTGCAGCAGCTTCCCTGCGGCCGGGCAGGGGCAGGGGAGAGGCGGCCTGGCCCTTTTGGGCGACTTCTCTGCCCGGCTGGATGTGGGACCGCGCCGATCTGGGTGCCAGGAGGAAAGAGCAGGAACCCTCCTCCGGGCCCCGCCCCAAAGATCCCGTGAGGGAAGTGGGTGGATCCCTGGGGGTTTCCTGGAAGGCCTCCAGGAAGGAAGTGCGGGGGGCACCACCCTCCTCGCAGGAACTTCCCGAAGCCCGACCTGCCTCTGCTGGGTGTCCCTGAGACTCAAGCCAGCCCCGCCGCGACTGGGACCGAATGGGGGCTCCTGTGGGGGAACCAGCCCTGCCCTCCCCCTGGCCTGACTCTTCCCAGGGGAGTGGGATTCGGGGCCAGCAGGGCCTCTCCCGAGCCATAGCTCCGAGGGAAGCCGAGCCCACCGACCTCTGGCCACTCCCGGCGCAGCCTCTCCAGCCGACTCTTCTCTCGCCCGGCTGGACCTGCCTGCCCACCGCAGCAGGCTGGGCTCCACACCTGCAGGATCCGATGGCAAGCAAGCCTCACACCGGACGGGCAGCCTTCTCTGCGGGGGTGGCCGGCTGCCAGGCTCCTTGAGAGCCACCAGGCGGAGGGGAGGCAGGCCCAGGGGCGACCCAACAGCCCTGCCTGTTTCGGGGAGGACCCGCCTGCCCTGCGCTGCCCTTTCCAGTGGGCGGCTCAGCTTGGAGGAGGAGGCCTTCTTCTTTGCTGTGGGAGGGAGCACAAGGGGCCTCCCAGCCTCCAAGCCTCCGCCCAGCCGCGCACCAGGCCAGGACCTCCCCCCGTTTCCCTTCCCCCCCCCACATGTCTCTAGGCCCCACTGGGAGGTTCGCATCTGCACCTCGCTTAGGGCGCAGAAACACCTCGGGCTGGCCCTGCTTGGAGGGCATTCCATTCCTTGGACAGGCCCTCTCAGAGCCTTGTTGGATCAAGCCAATGGTCCAGCTAGTGCAACATTCTTAACACTGGACAACCAGGGCTACTCGCACAGGGACACCCCCCCCCCCACAGCTCTATGCCCTTGTATTTTGGGGGGAGCTTCCAATGAGAGCTTCCCATTTGTTATTTTGTTTGAACAAACGGGTAGTTCTAATTTTAAATTCCATAAATATATCAAAGCTCAAGTTTATATGTGAACAAAGTTGTGAATGATGCGCTTTATGTTCTTAAAGCAGTAAAATAAATTTAGGCTTGATAAGAAAGTAAGTATTGAATGTATTTTTTCCATTTCTCCCAATATTTGCAGATTTTGTTATTCTACTCAAAATCCTCTTGAACAAGCACCTAAGTGCTCATTAGGGAAGCCAGCTTCCAGGTGGGGATCCCTGGAATTACAGTTCATCTCAGGACTACACAGATCAGTTCCCCCGGAAAAAATGGTGCTTTGAAGGGAGGACTCTGTGGCATTATATCCCACTTAAGGTCCCTGTCCTCCCCAAGCTCCATCCCCAAATCTCCAGAAGTTTCCCAACCTGTGTCTGGCAACTCTATCCCCCCCCCCCCCATCTGCCGCTGGTGGCATGGTGGGGGACCTGGCAACCAGTGTTCCCTCTAAGCTGAGTTAGCGTGAGCTAGCTCACAGTTTTTTAGCCTCCGGCTCACACATTTCTATCTTAGCTCAGGAAGGATGGCTCCAGAGCAAACTAATTAATGCAGTAGCCAAACTGCTCACTTATAACTTTAATGCCAGTAGCTCACAAAGCAGAAATTTTGCTCACAAGACTCCACAGCTTAGAGGGAGCATCGCTGGCTACCCTAAATTTTCTTGGGGATGGGGCCTCTTCTAATTTTGCAGGCAGAGGAGGGAATTAGTAGCTAGAAACTACTACAATTTTAAAGTGCAGGATTTGTGATATCATCACAGACACAGAAAAAATACAGATGATGATTTCTGTACCACTTATAAAACTGCCCTTAGTTTAAGATCTTTTAATTGTGTGCTCAGCTGACCTGAGCTGTGCGTAAAGGAACCTTCCCCTGCTGTTTTAATGTCCTCTCCTTTTCCCTTCTGCAAAAGCTTTGCCCCTCCTCCAAAGGCGGACAGGCCATTTAATTTACAGGGAAAATTCCCGCTGGGCTGTTACCCTGGGGGGCTGCTGGAGTAAACAAAGCCAAACCCTAGTAGCTCTGCTTAGTACTGCAGGGGCCACTCAGGCTGGTTTGCACCTGGTCCAATTTGACTTCCCAGCCAATGGCTGCCTTCCTTCAAATCTAATGAAAACTGGAAGTCTACAGACCATGATTCACTGAGTGCTTAAAGTGCTTACCATGCCAGAAATGTCAGTAACATTCCCACTGGTTTTTTAAAAAAGAACAAAAGCAGCTCAGCAACACTTACAGATTTCAGAAGCAAAGCATTTGTGAAGAAAGTAGCTGTGGGGGAAGCTGAAAAGTAAATGTTGCTAGCTTTCATGGGGTTAAAACTCTTGCCCCATAAATTCACCCCTGCATTCAGGTTCAGTGAGAATGAGGGCAAGAGAAAAAGGGAGGGAGGGAAAACAGTACCAGGCACCAACAACAAAGGCATAAAACAGGGGCAATCTGGTCTGTCCCTGTCAGTCCTGGAAAGGATCCAAAGGCCACCTAGACACAGCCCCTACCCCAAGGCCATGACCACCCACCTACCCACCAGCCCCACCTCTGCATTCAATCTCAGCCATCACAACCCAGGCTACAGAAAGAGAACAAAGTAGGCAAGTCAATGGCCTACCCAATAATCGTCAGAGAAAGTTAACTGAAACATTACAGAGCCTCCTCTCTAAGCTCTAGTTTTCATTGAAGTGGTTGAGCTGTCACTTCAGATTACATTATGGAATGTTCCTCGAAACAAAAACAAAAAACCCAGACATGGAACGTTAGCACATGTGGGACAGGTGAGCAGAAGGAACAATTTTGATAGTTCTGGCTTCTCCTGCCATAGCTGCAGGATGATGGGACAAACTGAGGGTACATAAACCCATTTGGAACCTCCAGGGCTGCAGACCTTTTAAGTGGTGTCCTGGTGGCTGTGGAACAATCTTCCTCAAGAAATTCACTTACACATCTCTTTTTGTAAGCCAACTCAAGCATATAGAGAGATGGGGAAAACATTTTTTGAACAACAACAACAACAACAATGAACACTCCAGCAACTTTTGGGGCTAGAGAGCTGTTGGAATTTTGAACTAGAACTGTTATCTGTTCCCTGTTACCTTTCCACCTTCAGAGAGAAAAGCAACTTGGGACAAACACAAAAATGCCTCTTGAGAAAATAGTTAAGCATCGCTACCACCAGTGACTGCTGCAAATCAGATTCACAGATCTCCCCTAGCTACCTTTCAGTTAAAGAAAAAAGTTGGGAGACTGATCCTGTGCAGTTGCACCATCATTTCCCTCCGCTTCCCCTTACTCAGCTTGGACTCCAATTAAAAGAAAACACTCCCATTCATCAATATCATATTCCAACTGCACTGATTTGTCATGGTGATCAAGTGCACCTAATGCAAAAACCAGTAATCCAAGAGAAAAGGGGGGAAAGCACCTAATGCAAAAGCCAGTTTGGTTGTACTTTACATATATACACATAGAGAGAATTTATCTAAGTATTCAGAGTGCTTCTAAAACTAAGAGAAGTAGGTACGAAGTGAATTTCTGCAGGGAAGGTGTTTCATACACAACATTTATTATTAAAGTATTTATACCCCAGCTTTCCTCTTCATTCAAAGAGGCTTGTGGCTCAAATGCACCATAGAAAAGCTCTCCCTCTCATGGTCACCTATTTCTGAACACTCTTCAAAGGCAACTCCACACAAAGTACATTGTGGTAACCTCATCTGGATGTGATTGAAGTTGTACTTTTGCACACAATACTGTGTGTATACATATATGTACAGCCATCATGCTCACAAAAAGGCACACCACTGTATGCACTGGGCCTATTCAGACCACTACAGGTAGTGGCAACCTGAAATGCCAGGAATATGGGTTTCCCACCTTCAGCCTCAGCCACAGCAAACCAATGTACATATTTGTATGCAGAGGTATTGCCCCAAGTTCCCTCATGAGTCCAACAATTGCATTAATTGGCCCATAGTTGTACAAGTACAGAATCACACACACGCTTCCATGATGGCTAGTCCCTGCTGTTTGCCCCTGGCACTGGGTACTGAGAGGTTCAGTGCCATTGAACATGGAGGTTCTATTAATCCATCACATTATTTCTACCTATATTGCATCATTATTATAGGTAATGCTATAGAGAGCAGGTTCCTTCCCTGCCCCAAAGGACTTACAGTCTAAATGTCAACAGTAGGACAGATTGTTTAAAAACCACCTTATGCTATTTGTCAGCACATCACATTATAGCAGCATGTGTGCATGTTTATTAACCGCACATAATTATATAGATTTAGTTGTACATGTCCACACAATCACACATATAGTTGTACTAGCCCATAGTCTCAAACAAACCTACACAGAGTCACAGCTGTATACACACACACAAAGTTAAACACACATTCCACCTTCTATAGGCTAGGATTGCCAACCTTCAAGTGGGGCCTGGAGAGCTCCCAGATACACAGCTGATCTCCAGACAACACAGATCAGTTCCTCTGAATAAAATGGCTGAATAAAAGGGTGGAGTCTATGGCATTAAACCCCAATCCTCAGCCTACAAAATATCTAGTAATTTCCCAACTCCTCAAACAGTCAAAGTACCTGCACATGGAGGATTATCTTCTCCCCAAAGAGTTACGCTGGAATTTCCAGCACAAGTAGGTGAGTTCCAATGACTCCCAGTCCCTCATCCATATTGCTTTCCTCTTCATAATATGTTCTCTGTCTTTTACTACACAACAGAAAACAGGAAAGGGAATTGGCTCCAGAACGCGATAGCTGCTGAATGTTTCCGGCTTCGACCTGAGCTACCAGTTGGGACATAAGCCAAGCAGATTTAAAAACATAACAAAAAACAAAAAAGTAACAGAAATGGAATTGGATGGGAAGGCGTCAGGGCTTGGGGGGTGGGGGTGGCTACAGCTCTGGGAATCTGGTACATCATTTCAGGCCTCTCCAAAGGCCCCAGAATCGAAACAGTTCCCAAAGACTGCTGGCAGTCAACAATGGCCAGACAAAGGGCTGGCACAGACTATGATGGAAGCGGTCCTACTGCAAGGCAGAGGATTTTTGAGCATCAGTAAGAACCGTAGACAGACCTAAACAGCACAGTCCACTAGGAAGGTCTCCTGTGCAAGGACCCCTGCAATGAATGGAAGCTACACAAGAGCACTCAGAAACCCTCCTGGGTTGAGAAGTCTATGAGCTGATGAAATCTAAGTGCTTCTAACTACATTTGCTCTTTGTTCACATTCTTACTTTTCTGTCTCCCTTTCCCTTCCCATCTTTTGTCCTATCATACAGCTGAAAGTTACTGTAATCTCCCTGCAGCAGAGCCCTGTGATATTCTGCAAAGCCCCATGTGCACTGATGATGCTATATGCATAATGCCACAACCTGGATGGCCCAGGCTAGTACAATCTTGTCAGCTCTAAGGCTAGGCAGGGTAGGCCCTGGTTGGTACTTGGACGGGAGACCACCAAGGAGCTCCAAGGCCACTACGCAGAGGCAGGCCATGGCAAACCACTTCTGAACGTCTCTTGCCTTGAAAACCCTATGAGGTCGCCATAAATCGGCCGCACCTTGACAACACCTTACACACACATATATGAATAATGCTAAATAATAAATGTATCAATATTAACAAATGTATCAATATACCTGTAAATAAAAAATGCATTAATATAAATAATAAGTACCACTGGATGCCCCTGGGGCAGCTTTGGTTTGGTGTAATGGGTGGACTAGGATCTGGGTAGCCATAGTGCAAATCCCCACTCTGCCAAGAACGCTTATTTGGTGACTCTGGGCCAGTCACCCTTTCAGCCTAACCTACCTCACAGGGCTGTTGAAAGGATAAAATGGAGGAAGGAAGAACAATGTTATCAACTCAGTACCCACTGGGGGGGGGACAGTGAGGTACAACTATCTAAAATGAATAAATAAGTGGACTTGCTAGGTGGCCTTAGTCAAGCCACTTCTCCCGTATATGCAGTAGGGGTACAAGCCTTCCTTACAGGGCTGTTATAAAGATTAATAACACAAAGAATATATAGAGTACTTTCAACACCTCAGGAGGAATGTCCACATATAATGAGCTGGCTATAGAACTGATACTAAAAGCTTATTTATCTTCAGGACTCAGATGAAACCCTGGATCTCTCCTCACTGTGTGAGCTGAAGAAGTGAGCAGTGACTCACGAAAGCTCATACCCTACCACAAATTCTGTTAGTGTTTAAGGTGCTTACTGGACTCTTTTCTACTGTGTGAGCTGGTTCTACCTTGAGCAAAGCTTGGCCGTGAATGGAAGCCACGGACTGCAACACAGGGAGAAGATTTTGTAGCTTCTGCCACTAGCCTTGGGCAGGCTGTCCTCCAACACACAGCCTCTGCTCAAGGCAGTATGAGAACAAAGCCCCCTTCTCTGATGCAAGGTGCCTTCTCTCTCCATCAACTTGGTCAAACAGGAAAAAGCCAGAAAGAGGAAGGGCGGTATTTAAAAACGCCAGGAACACAATTGGCTTCATTCAAGAGAAGCCTTGGGGGAGGGTGGGTTTCATTGATCACCTTTTCCCTAAGAGGCCCTCTGATGGGGGGGGGAACACTGCAGGATGCCTAGCTTTCTAGCTGGGAACAAACAATCCTCACAGCGCATTCACATAAGCACTACAGAAGATCACACCTTTGTACAAAAAAAGTTCGTTCGCCTCAAGTTAGTATCGCTGCTTGATGTCCTGTCCATGTCTGTGTTAAATCCTGGCTTCAACCATAAATGTACATTATGGGGAAAGAGAGAAGGAAGGAAGAGAAACCCACCATTGTACCATGCTGCCTAGGAATACAAGAGGAGCCCCCCATAGGAGGATTCAAAATTCAAGAGGTAGCCCTACCATGACATAAAGGCAGATCTTCCATGCCATTGGAAGACAGATGCAAACCACAAGTCAAAATCCTGTTTTACTGCAATGGTAGTGGCCACATGTTAGGTAATGGGGATTGATGTTTGGATTTCTCATCTAGGGCACCAAAATGACTCAGACTGCCCCCCACTTAATCTCGAACATGCACCCTACAACAGGCTTTTCTGCTGAAACTACTGGAAATGCAGCTACTACTGTAAGTTTGACTCTATTATAAAGAGGTGGGTTTTTAAAATCCTCTTTAAGGCTTGCATTCATGAGAGAAGAATCACAAAGCTCCTATTAAGCTCTGAATTCTTTTTTTGCCCATCTGAAGGATATAAAAAGAATTTCTGATTAAAAAAACACACCAGGAGGTCGTAAGGAAGGACCCATTCCTCACAAACTCTTTAATGCAGGTCAGCCCCCCCCCCCCCACTCACCATGCTGTGATCATGCATAGGGTGGAAAAAAGGTTGACTTCCCCTGCCTTCTGAACACATATCCAGGACTGTTAACAAACAACAGGAGATGGCTGTCTCCACATGCCCCACTGGGCGGCTTCCTGCTGGCCGTCACTAGAGACTGAACCTAACGCTCTGTGCACCTCTGATCAGACCCTGAATGGAAGTTCCATTCAGTCAACAGCCGTTGCCAGCATGACAGAAGAAATAACAGTCTTTGGTACAAAAGGAAGGGGAGGAGGGCAAGTTTTAGGAAAAGACAAGAAGAAGTTGACACAAAGATAAATAAATATACTTATATTACCCTGCCCAAACAGGTCAGCTTCTTCTGCGATATCCCAAGAGAACAAAGGACGGCTGGATCGATTCGGCTGTTGGCAGCTTTGACGCATGAATTAAATGGCACACGGGCAGCTCCCTTGTCCCGTTTCCCCTGCTCTCCCCCGCCCCACGCACAAGTGCACAGGGCCACCGTCTCCTTCTGATCTCCGTGAACAGAAAACAATGATAAGAACATGCAGGGTCTGTTCCCCAAACCACAATGAATCTGTGGATTATTACTGGCGAAAGGACACGGCAGCTGCTGGGGGGGGGGAGTCAGCTAGGAAGGGGCACTGGGGAGAGGGGAGTAGGAGATGGCAGTCTTCCAAAGGCCATTCATTCTCAGAGCAGTTCAAAAGAATTGTGGGAGGGAAAGGAGAGATAAAATGGGACTTGCATCCCTTCCCTTTCCCGGGTATCTGAAGAGTAATCATAAAGGCCTCTGTGGGCAAGGCTTAATATAGGCTATGGGATGGTACCCTGCCCAGTTTTAGAACCAGGATTATCCATAGTGCTGAATACTCTACAAAGTAGGGAGTCCCCAACCAAACTGAGAGCCCCCTCCAATGATGCAATTATCTGGGTGTTCCCTGCACATGAAAGTGTGCCTAATGTTCCTGCCAAAGGTTTACAGCACAGTGGCAAAAACAAAGGAGAGGTGTCAATTTTTTCCAGATACAGCAACAACACTTAGAATTCCAGTTATCACATCTGAAAGGGGGACAGAATCTTCTGTAAAAACTCATCTCAAAAGTGGGACAAGAGACAGTCAGACCTGAGTTTAACTTGAATGGGTACATAACCATCTTGGAATATGTCAGTCTTGGAATATGTCAATGACCCTAAATAATAGTTCAGCAATTGGGACTCTCCTCCCAATTGTTTAATCCTATCCTAGGCCCGTATGTTTGATCATTCTTCTCCACCAGTGAAAGTACAGATCTTGTGTGACCTTCTTTCTGTACAACTTTTCATTCGAAACCATTTACATCTTAAGACCAATACTCTATTTATAGACCATGGCTAACAATATTGTGGTTGTGGTATTCTGTGCGGGCTGACTCGAGGCTTTGTTTTTATGATGGTCCATGTCCGGAGCCCATCTTCAATGCTGGGACTCAGTCCTCGGGAACAATGAATAAAGATGCAGTGCCTGTGGGAACCAGATGCATGCCCCCTTGAGTTTCATAAAAGAAAGGTGGGATATAAAAGAAACAAAACAGCACCAGCATCTCCCTTTAGAGGTGGATGGCAAAAACTCTTCTAAATGTGTAACACCTGAACTCCAGTCTACATCCAGTCCTTGCAGCCTTAGTTCTCCTGCTGGTAATGACAGCAGAGAGGTTTATAAGTGCCGATCCATGTGTTTAAAAGTCCTCATTTCCCCCTCCCCATCAATCAGACATGCTCTGGAAGTTAGGTGCTTGGAACATAATTATAGGCAATCAGGGTGTCAATTTGGATTGAGACCACTGCATGCAGGGAGAAAGGGCTTAACCCTTTCCAGCTGCACCCTAAATGGTCCTGGATGCCACTATTTACCCTTCTGGGGAAACTTACAAGTATGGATGGACTACATTCAAGTTTCCCCCAAAGGGTAAAAAGTAGCCCCCACGGGCCATTCCAAGTTAGGAAAACAGAGAGGAGGATTAAGCTCTCTCTGTTTGGTCCTGATCTAAATTAGGTTCACACTTGCCTGGGGATTAAGTGAAAAGCATGGAACTCCCTGAACAGTCTGTGACAGGAGGACTTTATAACTTTGTAATGTGTGAATTGGTTTTCACAGGGTTGCTTGAGCACAAGACAGGGATTCTCTTGGCAAACTGGATTAAGCAAACTTGTGGTCGTTTTCAAGCTTGTAGACTAGATCACATATGCAGGCTCACTGCTCACTGACTAACATTCAGAGTGGTCACTTGCATGGGTGAGAAAGAGGCCTCAGATCAAATACTAGATGGACTGAACTAACACATTTTTCAGTGGAGTTACATTCACACATTTCAGTGGATTTACACTCATACAATTACAGTGTGGGTGACCCAGGAACATATGCAGACTTGTGAACTGAACCTACTGCTACCCCTTAAGTTAAGGCAGATGCTGTGTACCACTGTTGAAAGAGATGTGCACAATGCTCATCTCTCTCCCGTGGGAATTGTTCCATCACATTTTCAAAAACCCAGCCTTCGCAGAAACATCTGCCTAATCGGCTGCCACGCTTGGCATCAGGGAGGGTCTCAGGGCTGTTGGCAGAGCTGCCTGCTAAAGCTGCCAAATGCAGAGGGCATGGCTGGCCCCTCCGTTGTACCAGCCTGATGGAAACCTCTGACTTTCCCCCTCTTCCTCCCCCTCCCTTTTCACTCTCTGTTCTCACAGCACCAGCTGGGGCCTGGGGAGCCTCCCACCATCCAACAAAAACAAGTCTGGAGCTTTGGAGATACTAAGGCCTCGTTTTATGATGCCAGCTATTACTTCACAAGATCCTGTAGAGGAGGAGGACGGGGAGATGGACAGTGCTAAAAATGTCTAAATCAAGAGGGGGGGGGGCTGAAACCTGCTTGGAAATTATCATCTCTTACGTGCACGCTTGACATAGGAGGGTGGGGGCTGGCTGTGATCATGACAGTGCTCAGCACATGGACAGAAGCATTCTCTTCACTATCATTTCAAGTCTCAGGGCTGGATTAACAGGTTGTGCCTTGAGTAATACAGGGTGCAACTAAAACTGAATCTGCCCTCTTATTTCTTCACACACACCTCAGTAATAGCATCAAAACAATCACCATGCTCCTAAAGAGAGAGAAACTTTGGGCGAAAGTATCCCTAGCAAATGTTCCTCCAGTCTCTTTCTCACTGGGAAAGGAAGATTCTCGCAAACTCCCCCACTGCACTGTTGCATTTCTGTTTCAGTTTGGAAACTTTTACTAATGTGCGACCTAAATCTGCCATGTGACTCTGCACAACTCCCCCCGCCCCCAGATAGAGGCATGGCAAAGTGCAAGCATCAAGAGACACAGTCTTAAGCATGTTTACTCAGTGACTTCAACAGAATTTACTTACTCTCTGGTACTGGTGTTTAGGGCTGCAAGCTTAATCTAGAAGGACTGGGTTCAAATCCCACCCACATCAAGGCCTTCTCTAGCCTTGAGCAAGTCACCCCGGTTCTCAGTCCTCCACCTGTACAGTGGGAATGTTAGCAGTCTACGTTAGAAGAACTAACAAAATGTTCGCAGGTCCTAATTTACACCTTTTCAACTAACTTAGCTTTTGGGGGCCGTGGTTCTATGGGATTCCATTTTGTCCTGTTTTAATCCCCAAGACATCTGCATGAAGCCTTTTGGTGGGTAAGAAGTTCAAAGTATATTGATTTGTCACCGATTCTTGCTTTAAATGGGAATGCTTGTTAGGAGGGGAATGGAAGTTTTAGACCATATTTTATTTCGCAACTTACAATCAAGACACAAACTTATTAAAGAAACCACACTATCATGTAGAAGTGCTTACAAATCACCCCATATGGCGGACACTCTTAACACAAGGGGTTAAGAGTGGGAGGAAGCAGTTATAAACAGTGGCTGTTCCCTTTCCTCTCCTGTTTCATTTCACAAGGTTACCCCAAGGGTTTTTTTTGTCTTTACATTAAAAAAATCCACACAGTGCATAGCTCTGTTCTAGGGAGGTAGACTCCTCCCCCCCATCCACACTCAGTTGCTCTTGATTACATTTTGTTTGACATGGAAGATGTAAAGAAACACATTTAAGCCAGAAAAAACGAATAACCTTAAAGTGGTTTCCTTTGGGGAAAAGATACACACAACTCCCAAGACAAAGCCAGCCCCTTCAGGCTGGCTTTTTGGCACTACCCAGAAACCAGATTTCAGAAGCATCCTTCTAAAACCTTAAGTATCTCAACCCTGGAAGTTTTAGGCTGAGCACAGAGACCTTGCCGAATGCCACGTGCTACAGCTCTTGTGGGGAAGGGAAACGCACTGGGGCTATGCCATTTGGGCAAACAATCACACTTTTTAAAACTGGGTCTTTTAGGTTAAAATGGCTTTGCACTATTGTATTGGCACAAAGAAAAAAAAAAAGTTAAGGCCAAACACAGGCTGACTCAATTTATCTTGAAAGCATTGTCTAACTTTTGTTCCTGGGGACACTTCTGCTTTATTGCGACAGAGCAGAGAAGCCAGAAATACTGCTTGAAAATAAAAAGAAAAAACACCCTATAATCATTTTAAATGATAGAAGGATACAGAAAACAAGCAAGAGGAGGTGTACTCCAAAGCCTAGGGTATGAAGATTTCAAATAAAAGGGACACACACTTGAGCTTTGGGGTCTGTTCCATATAGTTGCGGCTGAGTTCTAAGCACACTAACATACGAGATATCCTTTTATGTATCTACAGAAGACTGATTGTTTAGGGAATAAGGGGCAGCCCTTTAACATAAAGGGACATCTGGCAAGCCTAGATCTCAGATCAAAAATAGGGTGTGGGAGGGGATGACTTTTTAAAAAAGGCAAAATGATAGGTTTCTTTCAGTGCCAGGAGGAGGAAAAAAACCGGTTTGCCAAAATGCACAGGGGCCACGAGAACAGGTCATTATATTCTGATTTTGGCTGCAATCCTAGGCAAGATAGAAGATGTATTTGGAACTCTGTGAAAGCCACTAGGCTATTATTTTCATGTAAAATGTGTTCAGGGTTGAACTACAGAAGTCCCAAAAGCCTACATAGATTTATAAATTAAATTCAAATCAAATTAAAAGGAAACCGTGGACTCATGTTTGTATCTCATACGGACTATTTTAAAACTTGCTCTCTCAAACTAGCAGACTCTTTTCAAACACTGAAAACAACTGCTCTGCTCAAGCAAAAAACCAACAAATTCTAAAGAAAAGAATTTAAAAAAAATGGTGACAAACCTCTGAATCTCAAACAGATCCTCCCACCCCCCCACACACGTGCGGAATGTGCACACACACAAACTTTCCCAATAGCCTGCTTGCTTCTGGCCGTTAATGCTGCAGCCAGAGAAAATCACAGGACCATGGTAATCACACAGATGCTCTTCATTCTGTGGAAAAGGTAGAAAACCACACTGCAAAGCACAGCTGTTGGTTGCCCCACACATGTGCCCCCAAACCCATGCTACATAAACCAAGTAGCGTAAAAAGCACCCCAGAGACTTTGGTCTTCTTGCCAAAACATGGTCAAAGTTTTCAAGGTTCCCCACATATATTCATGCACAAAACAAAGTCTAGACAAGGCACAGTTAAACACCCCACCCCTCTCCAGAAGTTTGGCCCTTCACATGACTAACCTTCAAAGCAAACTCCTTGTTACGGTCAATCCTAGATCTGGTCAACGATTCTATCCGAGACATAATCCAACGCTGAACCCCACTGTTTCCCAATCGATCTGATTGGGTCTCCCACTGCCTTGATTCTTAGGTGATGTTTTGGGCATGAAAAGCAATTGAAAAAATCAAAACGGAATAGGAATAAAAAGAGCAGCTAGAGAGCTGAATGAATGAAGTTCTATTTGGACCAAAAGAAAAAAGGGAGAGGGAATGTGTGCCACACACACACACACCCTTCAGGCTGACTCTGCTTCGCACTTCCAACTCACAGCACAGGAAGTTAACTGGCTAAGCTCAAAACTGTTCTTGGGCTGTTCAAACTGCTTTGCTCCTCCTCTCAAGATGAAGGGGGAGGAGGGGACTGAATGATGCTTTGGTTTTACATCACCTTAAAAAACGAAGGATGCTGGAATAGGCAGTTCAGTGCCAGAGGAGGAGCAAACTGAAGCAGGAAGAAGACCCAAAATGTCTACAGCACCTCCAGATGTTCCCAGTTTTAGGGATTATGCGCCGTTCTAGCTCTTCTGTCACTTCCAGTCTAGCTGCATGAGATGCTCCTGTCTGCACAAGCCAATAAAAGAGATACCAACTGAAGTAAAGCAGCCCATGTGGCTAGCTTCCCACAGACATCTCACTGGGCAAATTGAGAAAGGCAGCTTCTTCCAAGAACTTTGGCCGTGCATATAATATGTCACAACCAATTCAAAACTCGACATCGCAGCCTCCCCCCTCCTCAGCTCACTGCCAAAAGATCATTTCAGGTCTCCGCTGAATGCACAGTAGCTATGGGGAAACCCTTGAAACACCATGTATGAGCCAATACCAAGCCCGGGGCCAGCTGGCTGCAGCATCCTCTAGGAACAGGACTCAACTGTTTCTGGTGGCATATGGTGGGACAGTCATATGACCAGGTGGACTAAGCCAAGGCATAAAAATCTGCACCTCACTAAATAACATGGGACACAATGAACCATGATCTTGCAGAGCTCCAGTTTATTTCAGCAAGGCTACCTCAGGAGAATTTTCATATGTCCCAATGATCTGTTCCCCACACATCATCAGATCAGTCTCCCTGGCACCCTGCTGCCTTTAATAGCAGAGTTTCGTGTGAAACTGCAAGATCTGTTCAGTGTACAATCCAAATAAGGGTTGTGGTACTGGAGGACCCTTTTCCTCCATGCAATATTCTGTACTCAATACACTCCCTGCCCAGCTACTATTTGCTGACAGATATAGTTACCTGTAGGTTTCCTGATACAAGTCAAAAAGAGCTCAGAGGATATGGACATATGGTGCAGGGAGAAAAAGTTAACTCTCTCTGTACCATAGCCCAGATTCCCTTCCCCCTGCAATTTTTAACATTTAAAAGAACCAGAAGTGGTCCCTAGGAGGGCTGCTGAGCCTTACCTCACAGTAGGGTGCCCCTACAGCTGTCTGCACAGGATGGGAACTGGCATGCGTGAAATACAACACAGGCTACAGCTTACACTAAAGGAGTCAACCAAACCCTAAAACAATTCTATGCAGAAGGGAGGTACAACATAAAATTGGGAGCATACAAACTGTCTATATAGCACAGCCTGAGCTTTCATATAATACAATCTACGTCAGCAGATGCACAGCGTTGACAAGATCAGGGTTCCCCAACATGATGCCTGTGGGTGACATGTGTGCCATGGTGCCTGCCAGTACTTCACCTGGTGCACACTGAGCTTTTCAGAAAGGGTGCAGGGCAATTGTAAGGCAGGGCTTGTTATTGGCTTCCCTCATTCAAATAAAAGAGTTTTCCACTGGAGGATGAGGAGGAATGGTAAGCAACTAGGCTGTACTTAGTCAGTGTGTGGTTCCATTACCCCTTCAGGATTTCATTCGTCCTAGAAGACATGAGGAGGAACGTATTCTGTTTGGTTCTGCCTCCTAAGGCAGCCAGCTTCCTGCAGAAGCCATTTTAGGGTGGCACTCATTACCATCCCCTCACAAAAATCCAAAAGTACTTGCAGCCACAAAAGGTTGGGGACCCCTGGATTAGATTGTGCATCAGTGCAGTGGTTTTTAACCTTTCCATACCCACCCAAGGTGGCAGCAGGTAGTCCAGAGCCAGTCTGGTGTAGTGGTTAAGTGAGTGGACTCTAATCTGGGAGGACTGGGTTTGATTCCCCACTCCTCCACTTGCACCTGCTGGATGACCTTGGGCAGGCCATAGTTCTGTCAGAGGTGTTATTGAAAAAGAGCAGTTTCTGTCAGAGCTCTCTCATCCCCACCTACCTCGCAGGGTGTCTGTTGTGGGGAGGGGAAGGGAAAGGAGTTTGTAAGCTGCTCTGAGACTCCCTTGGGTAGTAAAGGGCGGGGTATAAATCCAATCTCCTCCAGTGAACATGCACAGGACACTACAGTCATACAACAGGAATAGGATGAACCATAGCCTCTGAATTTGCCTAAGCTACAGAGAAATTCTACTTCAGAGTGACTTTGCCTCATCATCATGCTGCTCCTCTCAGCATGGGTGCAGAGAGCGGCAGGGCATCTTTGATTCTACACCTTTGCAGCAGCAGCAGGCCCTTCAAAAAAGGCAGCTCTATAGGGTCCCATAACTCGCTTGAGGGACCTGGTGCTCAAGGACTGAAGTTTACTCTTTTCGAGGATATAAACAGAAGAGTCCAAGACTTGACCCACACAAGGAGCACAATGAGGGGACTCCCAAGATGCTGGAATTTACCACATCAAAATTGAGGTGGGAGATTTTTTTTAATAACCACTCAATCTAACTTTGAAACCCTCTCTTCAAGTGGAAAAGCAGCAAAACAAAGTAGGGTCTGGAACAGAAAATTCTTCTCCCCAGTGCTACAGCTTGGTACTTGCAGAACACATTTGAAAACAGCCTCCCACTCCTGCTGTCCTATGATCCTGTCTGTTCTACAGCGCTTAGGATTCTACCACTCATTCTGCTGAATCTGTGGAGGAGCCCAACATCTTTTACTAGAAGGTGTCCAATTAATCCCCCCCCAAAAAAATCTCAATGGGGGAAACTGCTTCAGGTGTTCAAGCCTGGTTTTGGAATGAACTTTGCCCTCTTTGATGACAGTCACATCCTGCCTCAACATGCAAATATGGTTGCCCTTCAAAAGGCAAATGGAGACTAGGAGCCCAGATCCCTTCTAGCAGAGACACACAGGAGTCCTATTTGCCCAGCAGGAGCTTTTCATCCATTCCTCAAACTGCTTAACAGACCAAGAGCACTGACCCGCTGGACTGGTCCAGCACACTGCAGATAAAAAGAGGGATACCAAGGATCACTACCCAACCCCTAATGAACATTGCTAATGTCTGTGTTCTATCTTCTATATGCCTTATCCATTCACTTAGTGGCCAGCCTTCTGCTGATTTTGGTCAAGAGGGTAATTTTTTTGGTAGACATAGTGGAGGGAAAAAACACAGTTGTCCTAAAATGGGCTGTTAACAGTTCAACAAGTATTGCAGCAGCTACAGGGTATGCAAAGTACACACTGCACAGCTTCTTGCTGCTCATGTACATGCATTGATATGTACATGTACTAGACATAAGATGCATCTGTTCCCCCACTCAGAGGCTTAATTCCGAGGAACTAATGGGAATGACCTGGACCCCTCAAGAATCACAAGGCTAGCCACTCACCCTAACATTCTGTAAAGCATCTCCCAAAGGCAAAAACAGGGAGAGTGATTTAACAGCAGCTAGGACTAGGAATGCATTGCTGGTTAAAAAGGGGAGCAGTTCAAGCATATATAGAAATGACTTTTAAACCAGCAGAGAAAACCTTGCAGGAAAAACAGAGCATGAGGAAAGAAGGAGAGAGAGAGAGAGAGAGAGAGAGAGAGAGAGAGAGAGAGAGAAGTTTTCATCTTTATGAAGTTCTCGAAAGAGACACTTATTGAAGGAACTTTGCCCTTGGCAAATAAACAGATAAATACAAAGGTCATAAATATTTGTTTATTTGCCTCTCTCACACACACTTGTGTAGGGATAGACGTTTCTTGGGACAAAAATAAAACTGCATATTCAGAGCTTAACCCCAAAATCTGTAGGGTTCCTGTGGAGCTGTATCCCACCATACAACAATACAAGTTGGGGCAGGGAGGAAGCCCTAAGAAGTGGCAGTTCACCTAGACAAAGAAGGAAAAATTAAATCAGCCCTCATCTCCCCTCCCATAACTAAGGAGGAGTAAAAAGAAATGGCTACCGCTAGTCTGCACAGGATTAGGGTTTCCAACTCCATGTTGGGAAATCCCTGGAGATTTGGGGGCAGAGCCTATGAAGGGCAGAATTTGGAGAGGGAGCTCAGCAGAAATGTGACGTCGTAGTCCATCCTCTGAAGCTACTGTTTACTCCGAGGGAACTGATCTTTGCAGTCTGGAGATCAGTTCCAGGAGAACTCCAGCCTTTACCTGGGAATTGGCAAGCCTAAGGAAAGACCTGTTCTAGGACAAAGTAAGATAGTATAGAAGCCAGAATGGCAGGGAGGAAGTGGTTAAAAGGCAGAGGCAGGGCCAGTTTGCTGGCACTGGCAGAAAGCCTGAGAGAAGGGCAACCAGCAAGGCCCATGGTATTTACAGCCTAGGAAGACCAGACATCCCTGGGGAAAGGATGAAGATATTCCTGGCCAGTAGGAAGGAACAACCACTGACTGCTCTAGTACACAGAGTGGCAGTATAGCTATCTCAGGGCCTAACCCTGGAGTAAGGGTGCAGTGGCATGAAGCTGCAGCTAAAATACTCTGGGAGTGATCCTGTCCTAGGAAAGAAGCCTAAATACTGGACCTGAGGCAAGCAAGAAAGAGGACAAGCACTGTCTGGCAAGCAAGCCTCTTTGCCTCAGTATGTGGCTATTAAGCCCAGAAACTTCTATAAAAGACAATTAGTATCATTTAAACAGAGACAACTCTCCTGGTGCCTAGCAGTTGTAAAGGAAGCTGGAGGAAGATAGGTTATGCCCATGGGGAAGAGGCCCCTAACCCAGGATGCATCACAGGCTGCTGAATGCCCTTTGTTCCAGAAAAGTCCCAAAAAACCCTAATGGATGCTCCTTAATTTCATCTGTATTGTATTCTGCTTGTGATGGTGAAGGATCTGACAGCAATAGGCAATGTGATGGGGTAGCACAGAATGTTCACAAACACTCAAATGGCTCATGAACAAACCTGTCAGAATGATATTAGTGCAGCATTCAGAGAGAAGGGACAGTCTGGTCGACTAAGATTAAAATCTCAGTCAGGGGATACATTGAGGAATCAGAAGACATTCCAGTAAGAAGCCAAGGTGGCTGAAGGAAGGGTGAAATAAATAAAGAAGCCCGAAGCAAGGAAGCTTAAGAAAAAGGGCAGAGAGAACTGAAAATGAGGGCAATTCACACATAATGAGAAACCATTGTGTTTCATTGTAGGAATGAGCCTTATAAGGCAGTTTGGAGTGCAGAGAAGAAACCTCTTCTTTGTGAACAGGATGAAATGATAACTATAGTTTGTTATGGATGGGAAAGTAATTGATTTCTGAGAACATGCAAAAGGAAGGAAGAAGTATACAAGCCAGTGGATTTTCAATGTTTGTTGTCGTCTGTGCATGCAGCCTTAAACTAGTCATTTTTTAAACTGTAGTCTTCTAGTAATTATTAATATAGTGCCACTTTACGCAACACAAGCTCAAAGAGAGAGAGGGAGGGAGAGAGGGAGGGAAGGCCACTGCCCCAAGAAGCTCACAATTTGCACTGAAACAGTGGAGAGGAATTAGAAGAAATTAAAATCAATACAGCAATAGCAATGCAATGTCTCAGTTACTGAGGCTGGATGTTAAAAATATGAATTTCAAATTCTGAAAACACAAAAAGGGCAGAATAAAATTCACATTTTTTTCTGTGCTAAAGAGGTCCAAATGCTTGAGTGTTTCTCCATACAGAAAGCATCTCATCACTTCAGCAGCCTTAATCCAGGCAAATACTTTGGAAGGTGTGAAGAAATACCAGAATGCCTTTGAGCGTGAGCAGAGTACTCTTCTCCACTCACTCCATCTCCTCCATCCCCAATTCCCCTGAAATCAGTTTGCAGGCATGCTCAAAATGACCCTTCCCCTTGCCTCAGTCTTACCTATGCAAGATCACGATGCAGGCTGAGAAGATCACTCCAGAGGTAAAGAAAGGATTCCTTGTTCCCAGACTCTCTGCTAACCCCAAATCCAGAATGGGTCACACAAACGGCTGCACTAGCTAAACAGAATCTTCTCTGCCGCAGCAACTGGGCTGCTCCCCCCAACTGGTCTGTTAGAGTTTAGACTGAGAACAAAATGTCAGTGTGCAGCTCCAGAGCCTCTCTCTGCTTCAACGCATTTGGCTACTATATGTGTTAGAAATTCTTTCTCCTTGACCTTCCAGGTTATTCATTGACTTGGTTCAGGTAAGTTACTGCAGCTGCAGGAGCCTGGTTCCAAACAGGACATGGCAACAAAGCACACAACTTCTGCTCCTTCCCCACGCCCAAAATATACATATATACCAGAACGTTTCAAACCTGATTACCAGAAACGACAAAGACAGACTGAAGCGTTTAGGGCTTTTCAGTCTGGGGGAGGGGAGTGATAAAGAGGATATATGAAAGAGGGCTATAAAATCATACACTGTGAGGGAAATAAAACAAAGTCTAGTGGCACCTTAAAGACTTTCCACAACATTTTCATCTATTGAAGTGAGTAGGTTACCATCGCCACGTTGGGATATTCCAGGAGATTTTGAGGTAGAGTCTAGGGATGATGGGGTTTAGGAAGGGGAGAGAACTCAGCAAAATGTAATGCCATAGAGTCAACCCTTCAAAGCAGCCATTTTCTCTAGGGAGACATATCTCGATTGTCTGGAGATCAGTTGTAATTCCAGGAAATACCCAGGTTCCACCTGGAGGTTGGTAATCCAAGACATGAGGTCTGATTCACAAAAACGTATGCTGGAGTAAACTCTGTTAGTTTTGCCACTGGATTTATATTTTATTATGCTGTGATAGACTTAACACGGCTTCCTTCTGAGGAGAAAGAACATTTTTTCTCCCTCTCCCGTAACATTAGAACTTGAGGGAATCCAATGATGTTAATGGGAAGGACATACACAAGAAAATAGTGAACATGTAATTAGTTTACATAATTTACTGCCATAAGGTGTGGTGATGGCCACTAGCTATGACTGGTCTGTGTGGAACCTTCATGTTCAGAAGCAATATACTTTATTTATATTTTTATTTTTTTGAATTTCTGAATACCAGTTACTGGGTGGGGGCAGCAATAAGGAAAGCTTTGATCTATGGGAGCTACCAGGGCTCTTTTTGGGCAGGAACACACAGGAACGGAGTTCCGGCTGGCTCCCGAGTTTGGCACGCCCAGCATGAGCTCATTAGCATAATAGGCCACACCCAATAGCAGAAACTCATTAGGATTGGCTACATTAGGGGTGTGTGGCCTAGCATGCCAAGGAGTTCCTGCTACAAAAAAAGTCCTGGGTTTTGACAACAAACAAGGTAAACAGAATAAGAAGGGAAAGGTGAGTGTGGCTGAATGACCACACTTCTGGTAACATGGCGGTGTGGCCTAATGTGCTAATGAGTTCCTGCTGGGGGTTTTCTATAAAAAGAGCCCTGGGAGCTACTAATGTGGTTTTGGGGGAATCTGGCTGGGACGCTATGGAAAGCAGGTGCTGGGCTAAATGGACATTTTGGTCTCATCCAACAGGATGGCTCATGTTCTTAACCCCATCTCTGCCTTGAAACTCATTGGTTGCCCTTGAGCCAGTCACTCTCTCCCAGCCTAACCTGCCTCACAGAGTTGTTGCAGTGATAAAATGGGAAAGGACAGAACTATGTGTGTTGCCCTGAGCTCCTTGGAGGAAGCACAGGAGGAAAGTAATCAGAGTCACATTTATATATTTCTGCACACACATACGCTCATAAAGCCTATAGAGAAGGATGGTTGGAATTTTTCAGGAGCAGCCGTTAACAGAGATAAAGGCAGCGCACGTTGATGCACAATGCTGGGATCATTATTTAAATTTCATGGGGGGCATCTGGCTGGGACGCTATGGAAAGCAGGTGCTGGGCTAAATGGACGTTTTGGTCTCATCCAACAGGGCGGCTCATGTTCTTATCCCCATCTCTGCTTTGAAACTCATAGTTTGCCCTTGAGCCAGTCACTCTCTCCTAGCCTAACCTGCCTCACAGAGTTGTTGCAGTGATAAAATGGGAAAGGACAGAACTATGTGTGTTGCCCTGAGCTCCTTGGAGGAAGCACAGGAGGAAAGTAATCAGAGTCACATTTATATATTTCTGCACACACATACGCTCATAAAGCCTATAGAGAAGGATGGTTGGAATTTTTCAGGAGCAGCCGTTAACAGAGATAAAGGCAGCGCACGTTGATGCACAATGCTGGGATCATTATTTAAATTTCATGCATCTCCACACAGCCATTTTCTCTTCCTGATTCACCCTCACCTAAGCATGGCTCTACACACTGGCAGTCAGATCAGTTGATCAAACTAACTGAGAACCTGAAACAGTGATTGAGACAACAGCCAGAAAATACATTTAGCTGAAAAGTACTCCCAACCGCTATGAGGATCTGCATTTTCCAAAGGTGCCTAGAACTGAAAGCTGATTGGTTCCCATAACATGCTGTGCCGGTGGATACTATTGCGCAAAAAAAAAATCTCTCTCTCCCAAGCAGCACCCATTCACTTAGATCCTATAGGTGTTTGCAATACTTCTCCATGTACAAAGGATACCATGCAACAGGTTTTGGAAAGACCTTTCTCTGCCTGAGATTCTGAAGAGATGCTTGAACTGAGAAAATACTGAGCTAGATGGATCAGTGTTCTAATTCATCATAAGGAAGCTTTATGCATTCATATGAATTAGTTAAAAATATGTTAACCTGTCCTTACACCCACACAGCCTTCCATTTTGCTTTAAATCATAAAGAACTACCACCTCCACTCTGGTTTCATACACATAGAAACTAAAGCATAGTAGGGTCACATAAAGACAGTACAGGGAGACCTACAGACAGCTGTCCTTTGGGTTTTTATAGAGTAAATAGCACGCACAGAGGGCCCTCATTTGAATTAGAGTTGGGGGAGGGAATTTAATCCTTGCTCTGTGCTGTTGTCTTAACCTCAATTCCCACCTCCCAGCTGCTATTTGCCAAAGAGGACAGAGAAAAAATGGAGGACCTACAGTTGCCAGTTGCCTCAGCAAATGCTGGGAGATTTTGAGGGTCGTGTCTGAGAAGATTGGTGTTTGGGGAGGATCTGACATCACGTACAGATAATCTCTATGGTAAAAATATAGAGACATGAGGAAATTCCTGGAGCATCACTATGGAGGCCATTTTCCACACATCTTTTTTTCTCCTGCTGTTCAATTTCTCAAGAGCAGAGGACTGGGGCTGAGAGCAGAGGTTTACCTGTCATGGGTGGGCAAATGAAAAGCCTAAGGAAACCTGTTACAGATCTTCCAACAGTGTATTTATCTTGATCCTCAGTATGGAATTATTTTGAAAGTGGTCCTAACAAGTACATTTAATAGTGCATCCCACTTAGAAGTGTTGAGAACCACTGTCCTGTCACATTGTAAGGTTGAGGTGAGGTCTTCCATTCTTTCAGTTCATGTTCCTGAGGGAAAAACAGGGAGTTAAAGAGTAATTAGTCGTGCCAATGGATCTCAAGTATGTGTGGATTGAGTCATAAAGTATCCCAAAGGAGACTGAATCCATGTATCTACTTCTGAAGTTGGCCACAGAGTATGGATAAAAACATCTGCATATTAGGGCCATGTACAGAGAGGGGAAATAGATGTAACAAAACAAGAAAGTTTTAAAATGCTGAAATCTCAGAAAATTGCCTCACAAAATCTTGGCAGCCAGTCTAGGCAGTATCAGCTGCCATCGTTCCATTTCAATACTCAGAGTGTGGTGGGAGAGGAGGAATGGGCAGGCAAATTTACTATTTGACAATTGTACTAGTTTTGTAAACCCAGGCCAGGTCTATCAGAGTACACAGCTACTGTACATGACTGGAGGATTGCATTCAGCTTGATAGGTCACAACTTAAGTTGTGCCTGGTTGAAAAAATTAAAATCTCAGGGTAGCAATACCCAGATAAGCAATCTTTATCTGGGTAATTTAAACAGGCTTTGAGTCTTTCTTCCTCAAATTATTTTAATGATACTTGATCGGCCCTCCTGTTCAGATCTGCATAAATTTTTAACAAGTGCTCAGCCTTTGCCTTGAGATAATAAAAACAAAAGCACCAAAGCCACCATTTAAAAGTGGCCTCAAGTTGCTCATGCAGAAAGAAAACAGATACCCAGGAATGAAGAACCGTTTGTGCAAAATCCTGGCTAGTTCTCAATTTCTGGAAAGTTTGGTGCTTTCTAAAAAAAGCCCTCTAAGCTCTATGTCATTTTTTCCAAATAAAGCTGGCAAGAAGGTCCACTTGGAGATCAAAATCCGAATTACTCCCCCTCCCCCCTCCTCCCTTTCCTACCCTTAGGGATCTGGCATACCCTCTTGCTAGTAAGCAAGAAAAGCATAGCAATCATCATCATCCAAAATTTGAAGACGGAGATGCTAAAGATGTCCTCATGGAAAGTACTATATTTATCCTGGAGGAACATTTCAGCAAAAAACACCCACAGGCATTCTGTTAGATTTTGAGAGGCCAGAGATGCAGTCTCTGGCTGGAGATACAGATTACAGAGAGCCCATCAGAACTTGGGATCTGAGGCCTGCCAGGAATTCCATTTCAGCACTAGGAACCAGTGTGGGGAACTTCAACACAATAACAGAAAGAGGTGCTTCGGAACACCTGCAGAGTACTTCCACTTCACCACCAACCAAACACAAGGCTCGACATATCTAGGATTATATCTCCCCTCCACCAGGGTTTAATCCCAGAATTTATTTCTAAGCCAGGGTTCAGCCTTGGAACATTATGAAGCAATAATTTGGAAGAGAGTTTCCCTAAATATGTTCAGGAAAAGATTGGGGACCTGGCAACTGGCAGGGAATGGGGGGGGGGACTTGCCAGGAGTGGGAGGGAGGCTCAGGCAACGTTGCTAGCAACATCACCACATCACTTCTGGCATGTACTGGAAGTAACATCATCATGTTGCAAAGTCGCAGCAATGCTCTGATATTTGGGCAAAACTCCATGGTAAAAATGGCTTCTACCATAAAGTTTTTGCCCAAATACCAGAGCATCACCTGGATGTCACTGATGTGATGACAGCACTTCAGATGCACTGCAGAAGTGACGTAGACATGTTGCCACTGACGTTGCCTGGGTTTCCCTCTCTCTCCTGTTAAGACCTCCCACCAGCCAGTTGATTGACAGCAGAGGGGTGAGGCCTGAAGGCGGGGGGGGCACCTCCACGGGGGGGGGGGTTGCTGGCAAACCTAGAAAAAATCCTTTCAATTCACCAATAAGAACTTGTAATAACGTCCACATCTTGGGGTTAAGTTGCAAAGCTTCCTTGCCAAAGCTTTCTTGTACAACTAGTTCTGCTTTGGGACTCACCAGAATTCAGTCTCGAAATATATGAAACAAAAAGTAAAATGAAAACACCTCTGCATAGAAACAAGATGCTTTTCCCATAGAAACTCCAAATGGTTAAAAAAAAATGCCTGGGGGTTTCTCAGGCTTTGCTAGAGGCTGTTCTGTGTCTGTAGTATGCCATATTAATTTATACAACCATTGCCTATCATCCACCAGTTTAAAAGTCAAGATGGTGATGGATTTTTTGTTTCGCTATGTTAATTAGAAAAACATGATTGCCTGATAATATACTTAGATGGGTAGCTGTGTTGGCCTGAAGCAGCAGAACAAAGTTTGAGTCCAGTGGCACCTCCAGACCTGAAGATGTGTGCGTGCAAACAAAAGGTTATACACAGAATAAAATGTTGTTGGTCTTAAAAGGTGCCACTGGACTTTGTTCTGCCTGATAACGTTATCGCACTTCAAAATATCCCTCCGTATCCCTCAGTATCCAGAATGTGTGAAATCAGCTATGCACTGCATGGTGTTTCCCCCTGCATTCAGAAAGCAAATTTAACTCCGTCCATGGTTAAGTTAATGTGGGCAGGAACCCAGTTTGTTGTCTGCATCTGTATGTCATAAGTAACCAGAATTAGTTTTTAACTCAACTCTTTTACTATGCCTGTGTCAGAAGTAGGGATGATAGCCTCCCGGGGGGGGGGGAACCTGGAGATCCCCTGGAGAAAATGAATGCTTTGAAGGGTGGACATTATGGCATTGTACTCCATTGAGATCCCTGTCCTCCCCAGGCTCCATCCCCAGATCTCCAGGAGTTCCCCAACCTGGATCTGGCAACCCCAGCCCAGAAGTCAGGCAAGAGAAGCAAAGCAGACATGCAAACTCAGCAACAAGCCAGTTCGTATACATTTTTTACTTAACTGTGGCTGAGTTTACTGTCTGAATGCATTAAAATATTAAAATATCCTTATCCACTTTTCAACATGAGTGTACATAGATGTGCACTAGAGAGAGGGCAAAATGATTCTCCATTTAAAAGTGTAAATTCAAGAGATTCTGAGCAGGGAGCTGAATCCAGAAAAGTGATAATGCTAAAAACTCATTAACAGAAGAAGAAGAAGAGATTAGATTTATATCCAGCCCTTTACTACCCAAAGGTGTCTCAGAGCGGCTTACGAACTCCTTTCCCTTCCCCCCCCCCACAACAGACACCCTGTGAGGTAAGTGGGGCTGAGAGAGCTCTGTCAGAAACTGATTTTTTTGCAAGGACAGCTCCTATCAAAACTATGACTTGCCCAAGGTCATCCAGCAGATGCAAGTGGAAGAGTGGGGAATCAAACCCAGTTCTCCCAGATTAGAGTCCGCGTACTTAACCACTACACCAAACTGAACATAAGAAAAGCCACTGTTGGATCAGGCCAATGGCCCACCCAGTCCAGCACTCTGTCACACAGTGGCCAAAAATATCAGGTGCCATCAGGAGTTCCAGCAGTGGGGCCAGGACAATAGAAGCCCTCCCATTGCTGCCCTCCCCCAGCACCAAGAATACAGTGCATCACTTGCCCCAGAACAAGAGTTCCTATCTATACCTTGGCAAGGAAGGAAACCAAGGAATGATCTAGCTCATAAGAACATAAGAGAAGCCAATGTTGGATCAGGCCAATGGCCCATCCAGTCCAACACTCTGTCACACAGTGGCCAAAAATACCATGTGCCATCAGGAAGTCCAGCAGTGGGGCCAGGACAATAGAATCCCTCCCACTGTTGCCCCCCCAGCCACCAAGAATACAGAGCATCACTTGCCCCAGACCGAGAGTTCCTATCTATACCTTGTGGCTAATAGCCACTGATGGACCTCTGCTCCATATGCATATCTAATTTCCTCTTGAAGCCGTCCATGCT
>NW_015165831.1:1967696-1984270 GCF_001447785.1 Gekko japonicus | reverse complement strand
TTATTATTATTATTATTATTATTATTATTATTATTATTATTATTATTATTATTATTATTATTATTATTATTATTATTATTATTATTATTATTATTATTATTATTATTATTATTATTATTAACTTTGCTGATAGCCCATCTTTCTCTCTGAGACTCAAGGCAGAGAGCAAAAACCTCCAATAAGCAATGCAGGAAGACTAGGATTACAGAACTGGAAAAACAATGCAAATGAAAAACTGACTAAGGCATGACATACCATAATGTATACACATTTTTGGTACCCATTTGCAGGAATAGGAAACACCATGTCCACTACTTCACATGAATCTGCCCTATACTGAATCAGACCATTGGTCCACCAAGGTCAGTATTGTCTAGTCAGATGAGCAGCTGCTCTCCAGGGTCTCAGGTGGAGGTTTTTCACATCACCTACTGCCTGGCCCTTTTAACTGGAGATGCTGGGTGAACCTGGGACCTTCTGCACGCCAAGCAGAAGCCCTACCACTGAGCCACAGCCCCCTCCCCATCAATCCCATCCAATAGCCCTGTTTTTAGAAATTATTAGAAATTATTATTCAGAAAAGAGTGGCTTCCTGCTTTCCAAGCCTACTTAACTAGGTTTGCAAGTATTCCAAACAAAAAACTTTAAAACCAGGGTGGTTTTATTAGCCCCTATACATTTATCACATCTCAGTGCTGAGTGACTAAGAATACATCCTAGGGCTGCCGCTTTCCTTCCCTGCCCAACCTGACACTTTAACGCTTGTCCTGACTTTATTTTATCCCCTCCCCCATCAAAGAAACGGCAGTGGCTGTGGCTCTCTTCCTTTTCAGTGAGCCTTTTTAATTATCTCTCACTTCCTGCTTACGTGGAAGCCAGTGGTGCAAGCAATTAATCCCAAAGAGCATTAACTAGTGCTTAAACAGCCCCTGCTGTCTTGATTGAAATACATCTTCCCCCAACCCTTACATGAGGCGACTCCTCCTCTGCCCCCACCAACACTCTTTTCTACTCCACAATAGTTCCCTAGCTTTCTCTCCAGCATTCATTAGTGAATGTCATTTAAAAAGCAGTACCTAAGGGGTGAGAGAAAAGGATATCTGCCCCCCCCCTCCACCAGCACTCTTTTCTAGTCCACAATAGTTCCCTGGCTTTCTCTCCAGGATTCATTAGTGAATGTCATTTAGAAGGCAGTTCCTAAGGGGTGAGAGAAAAGGATATGGAAAAATAAAATGAAGATGAACATAGGTTAAGGCTCAGGCAGGGCTCCCCAGAGATTAACTTTATTGACCCAGTTTTCAACGCCCGAATACAGCACGTGAAGCCATTATAAAGGAAGAATACCACTGTGCATGCACAGAATGTTTTCCCACACCAAACCTTTATTGTGGCCTTGAGTGCACAGTACAAGAGGCATTTTTCAGCACGAAGCTTACATAATAAAATCACAATAAAACCCAGAGGTAAAATTATATCATATAAACAAAAATAACCAATAAATCAACCACAAAACAAGCACCAGCAGTCGCAAAGGTCAAATCAATAGCTTTTGCTTTGTGGAAAGTGTATTTCTTTATTTCTATGCATGCTGCCTTTACAGAGACCTGCTTGATGAAGCTCACAGAGTAAAAAGTAAATTATTTTCATTATTCAAGGCTTTTTCAGTAGTGGCATGGCACCTCACCTCTTTCTGGTAGCTACTCACCTCACTTGAGACAAAGGACCCATACAGGAGGGCTTGAGATGAGGACATTAACTGGCATTTGCTAGGGGGGAACTGGCAACCCTATCAGAAATAGATGGTAGCCTGTGCAACTCTTTCAGCACTGAGGCAATATTGTCCCTGTATCCAGCCCCCAACAACCACATGGCTGCTGCATTTTAGATCAACGGAAGTTTTTGACCAGTTCTTAAAGGCAGAAAAAGAAAATTTCTACAACCTTTCTAAAACCAAGACGGAAGGTTCCAGACATGACTCATGGGGACAGGTTTTCCACAGTCTAGTCCTGTTACTGAAAATGTCCTGTCATATGTTGTCACCCACAAAATATATGAAGGTGATGATACACAAAAGCAATGTGGTTTTTTTAATGTTTTGATAGACTTACATATTGCAAAAAAAGAGTTTTAACTTAAAAAAAATTAACTGCATTACCTTTAGGTTGGGTTGCCAGCTGTGGGTTGGGAAATTCCTGATGATTTTGGAAGCAGAGCCTGGGGAGGGGAGGGAGCTCAGTAGGGTATAATGCCATATAGTGCAGCCTCCGCAGCAGCAGCAATTTTCTCCAGGGCAGCTGATCTCTGTAGCCTGGAGATCTGTTGTAGTTCCAGGAGATCTACAGGCCCCACATGGAGTTTGGCAGCTCAGGCCCTCCTCCAAGAGCTTAGGGTGGCATAGATGGTTCTTCTCTCCTCCATTTCATCATCACAACAACTCTGTGAGGTAAGTTAGGCTACCAGATGGCAACTAACTCAAAGACATGCCCTGAGCATCATGGGCCACTGCATTTGAACATCTGAATCCAGGCTTCTCCAGTTCAAAACTCAGTAGAACCACACTGCTTGGCTTGCAAACTACGTGTTTAGGGAAAACCTTTGAACCTCTTAACCACTTCAAGGGTACATACACCAAAGTAAAATATAAAGAACAGCCAGAAGTGAACCTAAAGGAAAAAAGAAAGCTATTACTTCAGTCGTTTTTAATAAGCAGCATACCTTCAAGCCTAGAGAGAAAGCCAGTGTGCTTCTGGCCACAAGACACTGAAAAGCTACAGAAAAACGTCTTGCCATCTTACTTTAGGCCAAAAAAGATGTGGATAAAAATAAAAGCAAAGAAATGACACACACAATAGACTCTTGCCCTACAAGCCAGACATTCTAAAAGACAGGAAACGGCAATGTGAGGACAAAAAAAAGTGGGCAAGACAAGTGCAATGTACGCAGAGTGGAATGGAAAACAAAACTTTTCCCTGGGGGGGGGGGGGAGCGAAATGCTTTTTTCTCCCTCTCCCCCGGCCAAACAAAGCAAAGCTGGGTGCATCAGGAGAGCTGGCAGCACCTGCGGAAATGAAAGAATAAGAATAGTTTCCTAAACTTCATAGGTCCAGCCGCAGCAAAGAGGACAAGTTTCAAGGGGGCAGGTTGCCCTACAAAAAGCAATAGGGTAACAACAACAGCAGGAACTGAGTAGCAGAAACAACAACAAAGGCCTCCTACTGAAATTGCCAGCCCTTCCAACATTTCCCAGTGGAAATACCAAAGACCACATCAGTCCCTCCACTACTTCTGAAGGGTGTACTTACTTTACCTGCTTTGCATGAAACTGGATTACTTTGCAGTAGCACAGTCCTGTGCCAATTTGAAAACTAAGAAGGGATTTTTATTTATTCAGATATATTTAATTTAAGAGCTTTTACCCTGCCTTTCTCCCAAATGGGATGCAAGATACAAAAAGGCAAGAACCAGATCACATCACAAGCCATAAAACAGCAAGAATAGCCTATAAATACACATCACACAACAAAGACCAAATAGCCCGCTACATCAGTTAATAATTAACCCTCAAGTGCCTTCAAAAAGTGCTACTTTGTAGACCTCTCTAAAAGATAGAGGAACAGGAACTTGTATGATGTGGATCCAGGTAGTCAGCCGTGTTGGTCTGAAGCAGCAGAACAAATATAGAGTCCAGTGGCACCTTTAAGACCAACAAACTGTTATTCAAGGTATACCTTTGTTGGTCTTAAAGGTGCCACTGGACTCTAAATTTGTAATGATGTGATCTACCAAACTTCCAGCCCACCAAAAAGGCTGAGACTAGGCAGTGGCACACTGAAACGCCCCCAAGGGAGGGGTAAATTTTTCTAGCATAATTGCACACTAATATGATCATCAGTTCAAAATAAGACTTCAGCTGCCCACCGGGTGTGCACTGCCTGGTGCCTTAGACCTAAAAATATATGTGATTCTAGGAATTCCTCGAACAAGCTTCCAAGCAGTTTTTTAAAAAATTATAAAGCAGGTGTGCAGGGCCCTGATTCAGTTCATAACTGTGGCATTGGGGAGAAAGTGTTAGGCCTTCACCATTTTAATGCTCTCTAAGATGTTCATACACAGCTGGTATTTCTCGCATACGGGTAAGTATACAACTTCTGATTAGGCCCTGTATAAAAGATCCGTATGTTTACCCCAGTGGGCAAACGACAGCTTTGTGGGGCTGTTGTAGGAAGGTAAAATGGTTCAGGAGGAAAGGCTTAACCCCATGCACCCACCCACCCTGCATGTGTGGCCATGGTCTAGACCCAAATTGGAGTCTCATGTGCCTGCTTATAAAAAGAAAAACCACTTGGGAACTCAGTTACAGAACTCCCAGCATCAAACCTGTTTTGGCCCTTTGTGCTCATACACAAATGTTTACTTGCATGTACACTACAAAGACAAGACACATCTTCCACTCAGAGACTTAATTTCTGGAGATCTCCAATACTTCTTATCCAAGCGGACAACAACACCACTCCAAATTTGTAGCAACATGGTATCCAGTTTTACAATATATGGCTGAGCAAGACATAATTCCTGCATATTTATTATATAGACAAATCACACATTTTTAGGAATGCTCAGGGACCTACATACCTAAGGGACCGCTTTTCCCCACATGTTCCCCAGAGAGCACTACAATTAGGGTCCCAAAACTGCTTGGCCCTACCGGGCCCTAGAAAAGCCAGGCTGGCTGCGACTAGGGCCAGGGCTTTTTCAGTGGTGGCTCCACACTGGTAGAATGAGCTCCCGGAGGACATCAGGGCCCTCCGGGACCTCTTACAGTTTCGCAGGGCCTGCAAGACGGAGCTCTTCCACCAGGCCTTCGATTAGGGAGCCTTACCCAAGAAATTGTAACCCTGGCCCAACACTAACAACATTGTCAACAGCCAGTTAACCCAGACTATGCTATTGGCCGGCTGTTGTCTGAGGATGCTGCTAAGCCCGCCATCTGACATAAACTAGCACTTTATATTTTATAATATTCATAATTGTATTGCTCTGTTTTTACCTAATTCTGTTTTAATTGTTTTATATTTTATGTGAGCCACCCTGAGCATGCCTTGGCAGGGAGGGCGGGATATGAATGAAATGAAATGAAATGAATGAATAAATAAATAAATAAATAAAGTATACTAGTCAGATTAATACTGATAATGTTGCAGAATAATAACAATCAATAAGTCTACGGTTTAAGTATGGTTGGACTGATCTAATGTTATTTTTTCAATATTTTATAGTTAACTGTTGTACAAGTTTGCAGTTTACAGTTTATGTTCAATGTTTTATGTTTATATTGAATTTTATTTGTATTAATAAAAATAATAATAAAAATTTCTGGATATCTGGGGGGGAAGCATAAACCTGAAAAATGACAACACCAGCAACTCAAGGCATCTCTTAAAGGAGGTGGGGCAGGCCCATTGCCATGGGGGGAGGCTGACAAGGGCAACACCCCCCACGAATACGCCTAGCCCTCTCAGGGGATGGAGAGGCATGGCCTCGTCAGGTCTTCCTGCTTCCATCAGACTGAGCAAGCCACCGCACAGATGGAGCTGCCCCCAATTTGCCCCCCCAACAAAAAATTCTGGCTATGGGGCTAAGGTGGGGTCTATTTCTTACCAAAAATGAGGAGTAAAGGTAATAGAAGTTAATCTTCCCCCCTTCCATACCTTTATATCACTTTGAGTATCAGAGCCAGACTGGGAGAAAATTGTTTCAAAGAGAATGTAGCTAAGTGAGGAAGGGGGGGGGAGGGTTAGTCAGGATTTTGCTTCCTTCATCTAAGTGCTGCTCTTTTCCTGTAAACGAATTAGCCTCACCCTACCCCGCGTGAACAAATACACATGGGTTTCCTCATTTGGCCTTAAGTAAGCATGGTCAGAATTGCACTACGTGTCCCATAATTTTACTAATCTTTCTGAAAAGTCACATTATCATTTTATCAGTGTAGAAGTAAAGAGCTTCTTTATATTTTGAAATTACACCTTTTAGATAAAGTCAAAAGATGGAAGTTGCTCAAGAGCAGGACTTCCAAAGGCCACCATAGCCCCCTGGATAAAGATTTCCTCTGCAGCCTCACTCAAAATATTCATAGCCATCCTAAGTATACATATGAAAACAAATCACATGACTTGTCCACTTTCCAGCCCCCCTACAGTGACCACAACCCTCGGAATTCCGCTCCCCTAGTCCATCCCCCACTTGGAAGCCCAGCTCAGGAGCTAAGCGAAGCATCAGAATCTTGCTAATCATGAACTGTGTCAGTACCCAAAAATGCTCCAGCTCTTTTGTAGGTCCATAAATGGTGAATAAAATGCCCCCTTTCCTGTTTGCATTTGAAGCATTAATCATCACTGGCTCCACAAATCTGGATAGAAGAGAGGGGATTAGATACCATGACGTCACCATTTTATACATTGCCGTCATTTTACAATCCGGGTTGCGGTTGCTACCCAGGCAGCATCACCAAGCTAGGCATACAAGGTCCAGGTGCACACAGCCTTCCGATGCTAGTCATGTGGTGCCTCTGCTAGAGTAAATTCCTTTTACCTTTTAATTGGGTTTCAGCATATAGGAATTCTCTCAGCATACGGAACTTGTAATGCTGCACAGGGAGGGAAAAGTGACAGAAGAAAAATTGTGTTCTACCTACCCTCTGTGGGAACTTGTTCGCTGCTGACTCCGAGAAGCCACACCCACCCAGCTGTTGCTGCCGCTGCTACCAGCCATTGCAAACTGCTGAAATTACAATCCGGCTGGAAGAACCGGGGGAGGCATTAATCCTCTTGATCTCTCTTAACAGGTGCTCCATAGCAGCAGCATTAGCAATGGGGAAAGGATCAGGGTTTTTTTCTGCTAGGCTGCTCTACTCTCTTCCACCCCCACCCCATCTGCTCAGTCCGACTCACTCTGGTAACTACTGGTTTGCCGTGTGGGTCAGTGCCAGGTTAAATCCACTTCAAAGAGCATCTCATCCACAGCATCTGAACAGAAAACATCTGGGAATTGGTGCGGGGGGGGGGGGGAGCGCTGGAACCAGTTCAGGCCACCAGATCTCAGCCCTGGAACCTGTTTTCGATGTGGTGGCTCAGATGCCAAACATATGAAGGACTATAAAAAAGGAGTGCCCTTCACAAGAAAATAAGGGGAGCCATTCGGCCAGCATTCTCTTTCCGGAAACTCTGCAAAGCCAACAAGTGAGGCCCGAAACAGTAACTCTCTCAGAAACAATAACTCTCAACGTCCGGTACTCAGAGACAAGCTGCCTCTGAACCCGGAGGTCCCATTTATTTAGCAGAGGAGAGGGTTTATAGAATTAACCTGCATGAAGGGTAAACCCATCCACTTTATTCCTTACCCCCACCACCAAAGTTGGAGAAGGGTGTCAAAAGCTGTTTATAACAAGCTTCACTAAATGAAAAGATTTGCAAGAGGAAACTAGTCCAAGCCTGGCCAGCCCAAACTTCCCCTTCCACCCATAGGGGACTTTTTTGTCGGAATGAAACTTCCTACCTATGGGGCTTTCTCCCATCATCACTGACCTTATCAGGCTCTTCCAGAGACAAGCAGGCCCTCTGAAACAACAAGTGAGCAGTGTGTGTGTGTGTATGGGGTTTTTTTCCCCCCAACATGCAGGATGGAAGCTGGACGGGATAGAGGGTTTGTCAGCAGGGCGCTGTCTCTCCTGATGGCTTCCTGTTCCCCTCCACCATTTTTAAAAGCTAGCTGACATGCAGTCTATCAGACCAGGATAGGAGCCCTCAGCATCCAAAGACAGACAGAAACCCTAATATTGCAGCTGGAATTCTAATATTGCAGCTGGAAAGGGACTGGGAATCCACTGGTCACTGTTATATTTGTAGGCAAAGGACATGCTTAGAAGCATTGACTCTCATATGCAGTGCCAAGAAGGCCTCACAACTCTGTGATCTCTTGCATGCAGAAGGTCCCACATTAAATGGCACCTATAGATAGCAGGGTTAGGAAAAGAACTTCTGCTTGAAATTTCAGAAAGTCAGCAGGCTGTAGTTCAGGGGCAGAGTACAAACTTTGCATACAGATGGACCCAGCTTCAAACTCCAGCTAAAAGATCTCAAGTATAAGGTGCCTGAAAAGGCTTTTCACTGACTGAAACCCTGGAGAGCCGCTACCAAGGCAGAACATACCATACTGACCTATGGTCTGACTCTCCTAAAAAGCAGCTTCACATGCTCATGGAAGTCCTTTCAACATAGCGGTACTCTAAGTGGCTGCTGTAATGAGTAACTGATTATTCGATGATGTTTAGCCCTGGCCCTAGGCAATGGCTGTGCCAGAGCTGCAGACATCAGGTGATCCACTGAGCATAAATAACTTAAATGTTATGGCAGCTACACGGATCAGAGCTTTTCAGATGTTCTGCAGGGAAATGGTGTCACATATAAAGTGGCCCTTTGAAAGAGGGAACTGGAATCAAGAAAGGCTTCTCCATACTTTGCCTTGACACTAATTGGTTTCAGTTCCTTCTGACCAACCACTGGTCTCCTCAGCACTCCATCACCTGGATCTGATTTTGGAGACCTGGAAAAGCTCCTGCTTTCTGCAAACCATAATTTCATAGTGGAGGGGTGGAGCGGGGAGACAACAGGTATCCTGATCCATTCCACTTCTAATGCCAGTGTTGGATTAGTGACCAATCAACAAATTCTCACAGACTGCACTCATACATGGCTCAATAGGAAAGGCACATTTCTCTTTTTAAGACACTGGAGAGCTATTGCCAGACAGAGTGGACCAAACAGGCCTAGACAGACCGATATATGATAGGATTCAGGGTAAGACAGTTTCACATGTTGATTAGTGCTAGAATGGGGGTGGGGGAGATGGCAGAGTATGTTCAGAAGAGCTCACGTTCAAAAGGTTCATGAAAACTGGACCAATCAGATTCAGTGCCCCCTCTTTGCTGGCTGAATGTCTGTGGGTATTTAATTGCTTAACTTGCAGTCGCTGATTTCACAGACAGTACCCAGCAGGTGCCAATGACCAACATTTCACACAGCAGCACTCTAAATTGCAAAGCCTCTGAAAAAGAAGCTCTTCTCTTGATGAAAACCATCTGGACTGCATGCAACAAACAAGTAACAACTGAAAGGCCCAAAGGCCACAGTGGAAACACACAAGGGGCTTTTCCATCTTTGTGACATGGTTTACAAGAGGCTGAACCCCAGATACCCCACATTTAGCCACAATACGCCTTCCATGGCACCCTGTGGTGTCCAAGGAAAATGTGAGTTTGCCTTATACCGAATCAAATCTTGGTCCAGAGCTCTTTAGACAGACAGACAGACAGACAGACAGACAGACAGACAGTGGTGTTTTAAAACTGGAGATGCTGGGAATTGTTGCTGGAATCTTTTACAAGCAAGAACTGGTGTTTACTACCTTTTAGCAGGAGGTGCTAAATACTAAACCTGGTAGTTCTGAGATGCCATGAATGTGCTATATCTTTGAGTTATGGACCCTCGAGAGCAAAATGTTCTAAGGGACAAGCCCTGCTTCTCTTCAACCAAGAATACTGTAAAATTCATACCCACAGCCTCACATTCATGAAATCAAGAAAAACCAAGAGGGGGTCACAGGTATCCATGAGGAAAATACAGCAAACAACAAACACTGTGACATGAGAGAGCATTTTGCCAGCCACATTTAAAATTGAAGGCTTCTAGCCAGAAGAAAAGAAGACTGGTGCTACTACTATAAATATTGTTACAGTGTTTTCATGGAGAGCATTTCAGCCAGCATAATATAGGAGGCCTGTGCACCTAGTTAAAGAGATAAGACTGGCTTGCTCCTAACACTCGAAATGGAACCAGAAGATAAAATGCAGAAAATAAAGAAGAAGCTAAGCATTGGTTTGCTCCTAATAGACACTGAACTGCATCAAGAGGCTGATACCTTGCTATACAATAGGATTACTCCTGAGGAAGATTGGGAATAAATGAGTTTATATCCGGGTGCTCATTGAGTATGATGGACTTTCCTTGTAATTGAATATGATGGACTCGACTTTCCTTGTAATTTTGTAAAGTTTGATTCATTATACAACATGATCTTTACTAAATGTTCTAGTCACTCATGTCATAGTGTTTGTTGTTTATTGTATTTTCCTCATAAACTCAGGAAAGGCATACGGTCAAATATATACATTTAAAATTATTATGCTTATATAATATTATTACATGGAACTTCCATTGGTTTCCTATCCAGATTATTTGCAAAGTCCTCACATGCTTTAGTAATGCTGCATTATCTGATGTTCACAGAGCATTCGCTAGGGCCCAGCCAAAAGCATGTGCTCCATTCCTGAGCCCTGGCCCTGACGTTTAACCTTTTTTTGGGATGAAATCACAGCATGAAATCCATTTTTAGATCAATTCAGTTTAAATTTTTTCTCTTTTGTCCAGCCTTTATGTCTAGTGTTTAAAAGACAAATTCCAGAGGGGCAGTCATGTCAGTCTGTTGCAATGAAAACAACAAAGTCTTACACAACTTTATCAGTTGGTCTTTAAGGTGCCACAAGGCTCTTTTTCTGATTAATAGGCATTAGTCATTCTGTCTATTTGTGGCATTTCCCCTTCCATCTGCTCTTTTTTCTTTTGCTTAGCTGAAAACAGAGGAGAGGAAACCGGTGTCACATGGTGAGCTAACATTCTCCGCACATCTACCACAGAAGAGCTTGTTTCCAGCACATATCCCTGTAAATGCCTGTGCATGAACACTAAGGTGTCCTGCAGTATATGGCTTGCAATTTTGTAACAATTGGAACATTTTTTCCCCTAGCATATCCTTAACCTAGAGAAAAATCATATTGGATTTTCAGTCACTGGAGCACAGGATATTGCAGAGTCAGTGAACACAAAAAGGGGGATGGTAAAGTGCCTTCAGCTGTGTAACGGTGGGAAGGAGCGGGGCTTACAGTGATCCTTGGAAATGAGAATACAAGTTCCATAAGCCTGATTTTTCTCTCATCTGTGAAATATTGGAAGGTACGTTCTTACCTGGAAGATTCTGAGAAAATAATCTGAAATTCCTTGGATTGGATGGGAGGGAAAGAAGAAACCTCTCAACTGACAGTGCATTTCTTTCCACTTCCTCTCTCCATCCATTTCCCCTGATCCCTTTTGCCCTTAAATATATGACTAGTCCTGATTCTAAGAGGATGATTCTACCACATTATGTGGACAGCAAAGAGGCAGGCTCAGTCCTCCAGGAAGTGGTAGGTATGAGTCAGCAAAGACGGCTTCTGAAGTATTGAGTCAGGTTTGAGCTGGAATGGCATGCATCAGAAGAACTCTTTGAGATTCTGATGCTGGAGAAAGGAAAAAAAACCACCACTCAGCCTACTCTGAATGCAGTAGTGAACCCCTTTCTAGCACTAAATAAAATTTCAAAACCATCAAAGGAAAAGGAGAGGCCACAAGTGTGAAACCAATAATTTAATGAGGCGGAAGTGGCAGAACAGGGTAGTAGCTCGTGGCTGCAGAGACTGCCATCTCCAGTCCGCCCTGAAGAACAGGTGGGGAAGCCTCTGAGCCTCAGCTTTGTACCTGTACGATGGGAATTATGGTTTTCAGAAAGTTGTAGCAAGGAGAAATAAAATGCGAACAACAAGCTTTCAACATTAAATCATAAACCTCTTCCCTTCTTACAGTTAATTATTTTCGCCATCTTGCTATGACTGTGCATGATTTAAGTATTGTGCTTTATCCCAGAGGAGGCTGCATTACATGGGAACGTATGAACGGCTTTCATCAATGTCCACCTTGTCCAACATTATGGTCCAAGGGCAGACTATGAGCTCCTAAGCAGAGCTCAGCTGTGGCATCCCTCTCTTGTGGCTTGTCCTCAGGATCAAATGAGACATGCCAATTCATGTCCGCCACGGGGATGCCGCCGTTGTTTTAAAGTGATTTAAAAATGCTGCAAAGGCACAGTGCCAATTTGGCCCACAGAGCGATGGGCTAATGCACTTGTGGGCCCCCCAGTGTCTTTTCCAGTGCCGAAATAGCTGTAGGGGGCATCAGAACTTGGAAAGGCATGGAGGTGGGAACAAGAGCACCTCAGCCTGCTGTGCTGTGGGGCCAATCTGGATTGGTCCCTCACAGCATTTTTAAATCACTTTAAAAGGGTGGCAAAGTCCCCATGGTAGACATGAGGACACCATCACATCTAATTTGGCCCTCTGCTTCTAGGTTTTCTGGTCTACCTATCAACTGGCAGAGGTAATCTCCATTAATCTTCCTCAACCTTGTTCCCATAGGAGCCTGCCCCCCTCCGAGGCCCTGCTTCCTCCACCTTTCAAGATGAGGTCAAGGCCACTGATTAATGAAGAAAATAAAGGCAAGGCAGCTAATGGGGAGGGGGGGAGCAGCCTCTAGTTCCTCCCACACCACTGTTTCACACGCATGCCGCCTTCCCCCAGAAGCTAAAGCAGGTAACATCAGTCCCCTCCTCATTCCCTAGAGGATCCTGAAACATAGCGTGGCAACTCATAAATGCTGGTGGGCTTCCATGAAATCTCACAAGATGCAAGAGTTCAGGAAGCCAGTATTAGGTGTGTGTAGTTTGCCCTCCTGCTTTTCAAAATACCTGGGGATAAGGAGGCAAGGTAGCTTGTCTGGCTTCTGGGGGACAGGAGAGAATCAGGCACTAAGGGACAGGCAACCTCAGGCAATCCCTGTTCCAAAGAGTGAGGTAGACGGCTATCAAAGAAAGGGCATCTTCTATGCTGGCACCTCCACTGGGCAACTCCCTCCCTGGGGGTTGCCTGGTGCTTGCCTAGTTTTCTGTGGCAGATGGAAATTTTTCTTCCATGCTTTTGGTGAAGTCCCCCATATGTGATGGCTCTTCCTGGCTTTTGATCTTTCTCAATTACTTTTAAATGATTTCAAGGTTCCTCTGGGCCATGTCAGTTGCTTTAGTGCTGGTAATTTGTTATAGCTTTTATGACACCTCTTAGTTTTATTACAAGTTGGAAGCCTGTTGTGCTGGAAACATGGAGCAGAAAGCTTTTAATTAATAAACAAGCCATAAAGAATGAGGATGCTAGTAACTCACGCTAATATCATTTCAAAAAGGCAAAAACAGGGACAGTGTTTTAGCAGGGAATGCCTATAGTAAAGACAGACATTTAGAGTGCCTGGGTCTTAACCACTACCCCCTCTAAGCTGTGGAGTCTTGTGAGCAAAAATTCTACTTTGTGAGCTACTGGCATTAAAGTTATGACTGATTGATTTGGCTACTGCATAAATTAGTTTGCTCTGGAGCCGTCCTTCCTGAGCTAAGACAAAAGTCTGTGAGCTGGCGGCTAAAAAACCGAGTTAGCTCACACTAACTCACCTTAGAGGGAACATTAACAGTCAGTTTGACTCTGAAGTTTCTATTATTCCATTGCTAGTTTTTACCTACTGATTTCACAATTCTTACTTTGCTGTTTTGCTTTAATACACTTTTGTTGTCCACTACTCTGGAAGCTTTTTAGACAGAATGTACAAAGCTGCCTCATACTGAATCAGGCCAAAGAGATTCAGGCTAGCAGCAGCTCTTCGGGGGTCTTAGGCAGAGGTCTTGCACATAGCCTATTGCCTGAGTCCTTTAGCTGGAGACGCTCAGACTGAACCTGGAACCTTCTGCATGACAAGCAGAAACTGTACCACTGAGCCACACAGCCCCTCCCCAGCAGCCTCATGTTTTATTTCCTTAACATTTTATGGAGCTGCTGTTTTACAGCAAAGGAAGGAAAGCCACTGATTGGATTGTCCTGCTTGAAGTGATTTGACCTTGCAGTGAGTGAAATCAGCAGACAGAACATTTGAAACAGCAAAATAATATTTTAGAACTTCTTTTTTTTCAAAGGTGTCGCCTTTCTATTCCTGTCATCACAACCCCTACTTGAAGGAACAGCTTGCATTCTAAAATGGGAACTCTGTGCAATATTTTTCTTTTTAATAAGTCACAGGAAGAACTTTACTCCAAACCACTCAAACAATTTAACTTGCTGTTAACAAAAAAATTTTAAAAAGCCAAAAGGAAAGGGACACAGCAACAAGGCAGTCATGTGAGCTCCCGGGGGAAAGTTGGTGGGCGGGGAGGGAGAGGTAAAGAATGAATTTAACGACAAGACTCACTAGAAAAGACAAATATGCTAAGAAAAGATGAAGGCAGCAGGAAAAGAGGAAGACCCAACATGATGGATTGACTCAATCAAAGAAGCCAGGGCCCTCAGTTTGCAAGGATGTTTTGGAGGCCATTAATTCACTGGTTTGCCATAAAGTCGGAAGTGACTTGATGGCCCTTAACACACAAGAGGGCAGCTGAAGAGCTTTTGGTGCCCAAGGCAGGTGCCTCCCTTTGCTTAGTGGGTTGACAGTCTTTGTAGTTCTGCCATATGGTTTAATCAACAGTAAGATTAATTCAACATGCAAATGCAGAACTACATATGTACTAAGTTGAAGAAAAACACTTTCCATATTCTGTGTCAAGGAAAGCACAATTATGAGAGTTGGATTAATTTGCATATCCATTCATTTATTCCTTTTCCTCTGAACCATGTATGCACAGAGCATAAGGCTTGTGTTCCTGACTGCCACAAATCCCGCTTAGCTCACCCTGCCTCAGGCTTTGCCTTCTAAAGGCCAAACCAGATGTCCAGAGCTTCCAGCATTTTCAAAAGGTTCAGTAAATCAGGTGCACGGGGACTGATTCTGTTGACAGCCCTGAACATGGAATTCCCTGACCGCTTTCGCAGAAGAAGCTGTGCCGCCCTTGCTCTTCTCTTTCCCAGCTTGCATCAGTCAATTTCACACTATTCACTGTGCTCCGTGTTTTGACCCGCAGCTCCCTCTGATTTCCCCTGCATCTTCTCGATCCTTGTTTTTTGAGATGGAGAAGACATGGGGAAAATTGGGGGGGGGGGAGCTGCGGGCCAAAATGTGGCCATGCAGCAAATAGTGTGAAATTGACCAATGCAAGCGGAGGAAACACAAGAGCGAGGGTGGAGCAGCTTCTTGTGGGAAATCGGTCCCTGTGTCTTCTCTACCACACTGGGGAGACAGCAATGTTAAACCTGAAGTCCTAACTTATTATATACGGAGATCTGCTTACACCATGGAAGCTTTTTTTTTTTTTAAAAAAAGGACATGCACACATGCATGCACCATCTGAAGTGGTACAATTCAGAATGTTACTGCTTCACCAAGGGCAGAATGCCTCTAAACTGGTTGATTCTGCCTCTGCTGAAGCCTAAATTACAACACTGCCTAGTTTCCCAGTGTTATTTCTCTATGACTGTTGCGTCAGCTAGCTTACAACCAGGCCATCCCAATTGTTTAAGGTATCTCTTAAACATCTGCTGACTCTAAATCTGAGCCTTTCTTGTCTCAGGAACAGATAATTAGCTGTGATAATTTTCCAAGGTTTTAACTGAAAAAAATATTGCAAATACACTCTGATTTGGAGGCTGGTTGTAATATAGGCCAAGCAGAAGAAATGCCTACATCATCTTCTGATCTGCTTATGGACCATTTTGACCCAGTTACCATGATGGATAATGACAGGATCCTGGGGTCTGTGAAGGCCTCTACTTCTGCATTGGGTCCTTACTCATCCTGGCAGCGAAAATCATGTAAGGATCACATTAATGATCCCTTGATGTCCATCACATATCAAACACTAACTCATAGCACTTTCGCTCAGCCATTCAAAGAGGTAGTTATCCATCCACTACATTAAAAAAAACTCTTTACTTAAAATGATGTGGCCAGTTATCACCCAGTCTTTACACTGCCCATTGTGGGCAAAGTGATTGAAAGAGCAATAGAAGACCAACTCCAGGTGGTGGTGGTGGTGTTCTTCTTCTTCTTCTTCTTCTTCTTCTTCTTCTTCTTCTTCTTCTTCTTCTTCTTCTTCTTCTTCTTCTTCTTCTTCTTCTTCTTCTTCTTCTTCTTCTTCTATAGTTTATTTATCGTTTTCCATTACAAAAAAGTAAACAAAATATACAATCTTTACATCACATTTTTTTGGAGTTTTCCTTATATATTTTGCTTGTTTACTTGTTTTATAGTTTTCCAAAATTTATTTATCTTTTCACATCTCCACCATATGTGATAATATGACCCAATGTTTTTTTTACATCTCCCACAATTCCCTGAACTGCTTTTATAGCACTTAGCGATCTTTTCAGGAGTCCAATGCCACCTATAGCACATTTTAAAGATATTTTCTTTATATGCTGTGGCTCTTAATAATTTTGTTGATTTCCACATTTTTAACCATTTGTCTAAACTTATATTATGCCCCAAGTCTTTCATCCAGGCTTTCATACATGGTTTTATTATTTCCTCTTGCATCTCATTAGTTAATAAGAAGTTATATAACTTCTGTATCATTTTGTCTGCTGATGACAGCCATATTTTATCCAGTTCTGATTTTGTTTTTATAAAGCTTCTTGTTTTATCCTTTGCAAATATTGATTTCAGTTGTATTTTTTCCCAACTTGT
>NW_015165831.1:1945390-1967568 GCF_001447785.1 Gekko japonicus | reverse complement strand
CTTTCAGGTAGACTCTTTCTTTTTTATCACATAAAAGCTTTAATTTGATACGTGGTCTCTTAGCTTGCCATACAAATTTTCTGACTAACTTGTCTAAGTCTTCGCATATTTTATTGTTCTTCAATATTGGTAAGCATTGTGCCAGAAACAAACAACATGGCAGAATATTCATTTTTATTGTGGCAATTCTGCCCATAAATGAAATGTGTAAGTCATGCCATTTATGTAAGTCTTTTTAAATTTCTTCTATCAATACTTTATAATTATTTTCAAATAGCTGTGCATTTTTATTTGTGATTGTAATGCCCAAATATTTCACTTTATTTGTTACTTCAATGTTTGTAATCCTTTGTATATTGTTTATTTCTTCTTTAGTACAATTTTTTGCTATAATTTTAGGTTTTTTAATGTTAATTTTAAGTCCCGCTACTTTTCTGTATTCTTGTAGTTGGTTCATCAAATGATTTATAGTCATTATTGGTTCTTCTAAGATGAATACCAGGTCATCTGCGAATGCTTGCAGTTTAAATTGTTCACCTTTGATTTTGAGCCCCCGTATATTTTCGTTATTCCTCACCATATCGTTCAGTGTCTCTAGTCCAAAAATAAATAGCAATGGCGAGAGCGGACAGCCCTGTCTTGTCCCTTTCTGGATGGGTATGCTTTGTGTTAGTTCTCCGTTAATCATTATTTTTGCCCATTGTTCTTTATATATAGCTGTTATCATCTTCATAAAGGTTTCCCCACATTCCCATACTTCTAGTTTGTGTTTCAAGAAGTCCCAGTTGACGTTATCAAACGCTTTCTCCGCATCCAAGAATACTAATGCTAACTGTCTCCCAGGATTATATTCATAATATTCTAACACATTTATAATAGTTCTTACATTGTTTTTAATTTGTCTTTTAGGAAGAAAGCCTGATTGATCACAATGTTTTACCTGGATCATTACCTTCTTGAATCTTGTCGCTAAAATTGATGCGAAGATCTTGTAATCTACGTTAAGAAGTGAAATGGGTCTATAGTTTTTTATTTCTGTTTCCTCTGTATTTGGTTTATGAATTAAAGTTATTACTGCCTCATTCCATGTGTCAGGTGTTTTTCCTGAGTTCATAATATTGTCCAGTAGTTCTCCAGGTCTTCTTGAATAACTCATTTTATTTATTTATTTATTTATTATTTCAATTTATAGCCCGCCCTCCCCGCAACGCTGGCTCAAGGCGGCTCACAGATAGGCATAAGCCAACACATAAAAACAAGTTAAAACTCATCTGCCCTGGACCCTTTTCAGTCTGGTTTCAGGTCAGGCTATGAGACAGAGACAGCCCTGGTGACTTTAGTTGATAACCTCTATCTGGACATAGACAGAGGCCACACATCTTTGTTATTCCTACTGAATTTATCTGATCATGCCATGCTGTTGAGGCATCTGAAGGCAGAAGCACGTGTCAGATGATGTGCCTCAGGCTAATTTAAACTGTTCCTCACAAATAGGACTCAAAGTGTTGCCACTGGAGACCAGCATGAGAGTAGTCTTGTAGATTTCCACAGGGTGCAACAACACTATCACCATGTTATTCAATCACTACGTAAAGCCTTTAGTGGAAATCATTCATAGCTTTAGAATTGGATGTCATCAATATGCTGATGACACCCGACTTATCCCTCTGTCCAAATCCCCTGGCAATGTGGTAGAGGTCTTGAGCCAATGTTCGACTGCTGTGGTCAAATGGCTGAAAGTAAATGAACTGAAACTGAACCCAGACAAGAGGTAATGCTGGTTGGGATGCCTGAAGTCTTGAATGACACTGTGCTTCCCATTTTTGATGGAGCTCAGCTAACCCTCGCTAACTTGGTTAAGAGCCTAGGGGTTATAATGGACCCAGCGTTATTGCTGGAGAGGCAAGTTCATGCAACAACAAAAACTCACTTTTCCCAGCTTAGTTTAGCCCAGATGATGCCCCCCCCTACTCTAACACAAATTATCTGACCACCTGAATCCATGCCACAGTAACACTGATACTACTGTAACATACTCTACAAAGGTCTCCCCTCAAAATCAGCTCAGATACTCAGGTTGGTGCAGAATGCTGCATCTTAGTTATGAGGAGGAGGAGGAGGAGGAAAAGGAGGAAGAGGAAGAAGAGGAGGAGATTGGACTTATACTCTACCCTTCACTACCTGAAGGAATCTCAAAGAAGTTTACAATCCCTTTCCCTTCCCCCTCCCCACAATAGACATTGTGTGAGGTAGGTGGGGCTGAGAGAGCTCTCTCAAGAACCGCCCTTGAGAGAACAGCTTTGAAAGAACATATGACTGACCCAAGGTCACTCCAGCAGCTGCATGTGGAAGGGTGGGGAATCAAACCTGGTTCTCCCAGGTCCATACTCTTAATCACTACACCAAAATGGGGTAGTTTGCCCTCCTGCTTTTCAAAATACCTGGGGATAAGGAGGCAAGGTAGCTGGTCTGGCTTCTGGGGGACAGGAGAGAGGCAGGCACTAAGGAACAGGCAACCTCAGGCAATCCCTGTTGGTGTAGTGAAGCATACATATTACACCCATTCTGCAGTCATTCCATCAATCAAAAAGCTCAATTCAAAGTATCAGCTATCACATACAAAGCCCTTTATGGCCATGGACCCTCATGTCTGCAATACCCTCTTGACTTTAAGTAGATGGCCTCTCCGCCTATGTCCTGCCATGACAGTTTTGCTCATCTCAACAGGGCCTTCTACAGGCACCACCCTGCAAATGGGCAAGATCAACAACTGGCCATATACATGCCTTCACTGTAGTGACTCCCACTGTGAGGAATAACCTGCCTGAGGAGGCATTTCACAAACTATATAAAACAAAATTGCTCGGGGGCCATTTTTATAAAAGACATTGGGCTACATCACACCAGATTAATCCAGGGAAATGCACTGTGTTTCTACTTATATAATACCGTGTTCTGTATTGTTCATGTTTAATACTTATGCTTTGTTCAGGTGACAGGTTTGTTTCCAATTTCCACAGTCCTATTCATTGCTTATTGGATGTATCATCCTATTGACTGACATTGTATAATCCACCTTGAGTTTCAGTGAGAGAGGCAGACTACAAATAAAGTAAATAAAAATAAAAGCCCAGCTAACAGGCTGACATAGCTGTAATATGTTACTCTGTACTGTGTTAGAGGAAGTGGAAAAGACTGTCAGGAGAACTAGGGATTGCACACATCGCCCCTCCCATTTTAATCTTAACCCTGTGAGGTCAGTGAGGCTGATACTGGCTTGCCCAAGGAAGGCCAGTGAATTTCGTGGCTCAGCAGGTCTCCAGCACTTGAGTTACCACACCACCTTATATTTTGATTTCAAGTCAAGAAAATGTAGGGGCGAAGAATGAGCCAGTCTCAAAAGCCAGATAGAGGAGCTTCATGCAGCTTCAGGAAACACATAAAATAATTCCCAAATGTCAGGAAAAATGTCCAAGGAGACCACCTGACAAGCAATCCGGAAGCTGCAGCTAGTGCAGAATGCGGCGGCTAGGCTGCTGATGGGCCTCCCCAGGTGGGAGCACATCAAGCCTGGGTTGAAGGCGCTGCACTGGCTGCCTATAGCATACCGAGTCCGCTTCAAAGTGCTGGTACTCACCTTTAAAGCCCTATATGGCCTGGGTCCGACCTACCTGAGGGACCACCTTTCCCCATACATACCCCCAAGAGCACTTCGGTTGGGGACCCAGAACCAGTTGGTAGTTCTGGGCCCCCAGAGGTAAAGTTTGCTGTAACAAGGGGCAGATCTTTCTCAGTAGCGGCCCCTACCTGGTGGAATGAGCTCCCGGAGGAGATCAGGGCCCGGCGGGACCTTATGCAGTTCCGCAGGGCCTGCAAGACGGAGCTCTTCCACCAGGCTTTCACGTAGGGGCCGCCGCTGCCATCGCTGCCACCACTACTACCAACGGTGGCAATACCATCGTAGCTGGAGTGCCCTTGGAAATTCAGCTATAAGAACTATGCGACAATGAGAACAGCGGACGGGTTTGGATTATTTCTTGGACAGTGGTCCCCAATTGGGGGCCGCTGGAAGTCATTGTAAAACAACTTAAGACCATCTGACAAAAGGAAGCACTTTATTGTTAATTGTTAATTGTAATGTTTTGATTATAATTTAAAAGTTTTACTGGTTTTATGTATGGGCTATGCCCCCTTTGTAAGCCGCCCTGAGCCCGCTTGCGGGGAGGGCGGGGTAAAAATCTTCAAATAAATAAATAAATAAAATAAATGTTCAGCCAAGCACAGTTCTACCTTTTGTCTCCAAAATCAACATCCACCTGAAAGCAGTTAGTGGATAAACTGGGTTTGGGTAAGAGTAGCAGCATTCAAAGGTAATTGAGACATGCTGGGAAGAGGCTATAGTGCTCCTTGACATGAAATGGGTAATATGTGCTCTCAAATACACATACACAAAAAGCAGCTAAGTCTACATCACACCCGAAACAATGACCTAGTGAGCTCTTGTCTCTGGCCCCAGCTCCTGCCTACCTAGCAGTTCGAAAGCAAAAAATTGCAAGTAGATAAATAGGTACCGCTTCGGTGGGAAGGTACCAGCATTCCATGCATCTCAGCATTTAGTCATGCCAGCCACATGACCACAGAGAAGTCTTCAGACAGTGCTGGCTCTTCAGCTTGGAAATGGAGATGAGCACCGCCCCCTAGAGTCGGATTTGACTGGCTTTTGAGCAAGGGAAACCTTTACCCTTAGAAGTAATTTGAAATTTAATCATTTAAGCCAGTGGTACTTAGTCCACAGCTTGTAGAGAGCCATGTTCGCAATTACGATTAACCACATTTAATGCCATCTCTAGCATTAGACTTATAGCTCTCAGAGGCTCATAGGTTACCTATTTCTCTGGTGACAGTTGTTCCTATGTGAAAACCTCCTGCCAACCACAAGCCCAACCAGGTAAGGACCTTGCCCATTTTTCTCAAATGTGAGGCAGGTGTCACATTGAGGAACAGTCCTCATAAGAGCCACAGGTGGCATGTCAAAGAACCACTGAGTGAGTACTACTGAACATAAAGCCAAGAGCTTAGAGTCAGCTGAGAGCCTGTCTCTAGGTGGTTTAGGGCATGACTCGGGGAATGGTGGGCTAACAGACCAGTAGCTAACCAGTGTTCTGAGGGCTGGTCACAGCCTACCGCTTAAGGCTCTCATCAGTCTTGTTCATTTTACTGTGTGTATGGGTGCCATTTACTACCACTAGAAACATTTCTGCTCAGTGGAAATTATGATGGCATCTTGTAATACTATTTCACAGACAAAAATTAGGGACACTCCAATCCTCATACCAAGGATAACTGCCTAAGACCCCATTTCCACTATTACACATTGATGTGTAATTCCATCATTACACATTACTCCACACTGGTTTACTGTAAAATACATTATTCTTCAATGATTTAAAAGCCAAAGGCTTTGGGGGTGGGGGTCTAAAGAAAATCATAATTGCCTCATAGCTGTCGTCAGTTCAAAGTAGGCCTCAGCAGCACCATGGCATGAAATGGTTGGCTATATACTGTATGACACATTAGCATTCATGTACCTGCATTGATATGTGCATGCCCATACAAGATGCACCCACCTACCCACTCAGAGGGTAACTTTGAAGACGCTGGCAAGAGAGCTGAACTACAAAGGAGGACAGTGCTAGCAACTGACTCTCAAAATTTGAACAAGGCATCTCAAAAGGCCAAATACATACACAAAATATGGACAGTTATTTACCTGGGACAGGGACCAGAAAAGGGGTAAAAATGGACAGTCTGACTATATGTAATATGCATTGAGTTCCTCAGCACATGGATCACCCTAACTGCTTGGAGAAGCTCACATGACCCTCCTCAACTTAACCGGCACAAAAACAGCTTTGGTTCAGATTTCTACTATGTTGCATCACCTTTCAGGGTTAGCACTAAAGCACTGAGCCAGAAGAATGGAAGCCACCTGTGCGAAGGCATCATTTCTAAACGCCCAATTTGTTTATTTGGCCTGCTTTAAAGGCAGGCAAAGATTCTGATGCAATTCTTACACAAAGCACACCATGTCCTCCCAGTTTGGCTGGGAACAGCTGGACAGTGTTTCTTCCCTTCTAACCCAAATCAGCTGGAGACTGCTTTAAAGTTGGAGACTAAGAGAAATCCACTCCTGATGACAATTTCGTAAGAGCCGCAGATTTCCTGAAAGGAACAGCAGGCTGCAGAGGAAAGGGCTAAGGAATTCACACCTTCCCTAAGACAACAATGGCTATAACACACATAAACATCCTTTTTCAAAATTAAGCAGAGAGAGAGCACACATCTTTATATAAGAAGGTATTTCAGTAGGGCCTTCCAAATCCCACTTAATTCCAGACTGATTGTTTTGCTAGCTGGGCTTTTTTTTAGTCTGGGTTTAAGGCAGGCCAACATAAGACATCTTTATGCCCAAGGCAAAAAATAAAATAAAAAAAATCCACAGATACAATCTCCCTTATAAATAAAAGCCAAATAGTAGTGGCACTTCTCTAGAACATTCGACACGCTCCAAAATCAGTTCGCTCTCTGATCTGTCTATCAGAGGGTCTCCCTATCCACTGGCTGCTTTGCCTGAGTCCTGCCTCCAACATTCTAAACATTTTGCAGTTCCTCTCCCCCCCACAGCCAGTCAGAACACAGAGGTTATTTGCATATGCAGCCTCATTGACCTCTGCCTCGGAACACAGAGGTCGTTTGCATATGCAACTTGATTGGCTTTTGCCTCTAACATTCTAACCAGTTTTGCTCTTCTGAGGTAAAATGTGTCCAATCTCCAGGTGAGGGCTGGAGATCACTCAGAATTACAACTGCTTTCCAGACGGCAGAGATCAGTTCCCCTGGAGAAAATGGTGGGCTCTATATCCTTATATGCTGCTGAGGTGACCCCCATATGACAGCCAATGTGACGTAGCAGTCAGGGCTTCAGAGCACCGGAGAGGCTGCAGGTGTGTGTGGGGTGGAAAGCTGAAGAGTGAGGGGGAAATAAAGGTAGGTTGATGATTGGCTGGGAAGGAGATAGGGTTGCCAACTCCAGGTGGTAAATTCCTGGAGATGTGAGAGATGGAGCCTGGAGAGGGTGAGGTTTCAGGAGGCGTGGGACCTTGGACAGGTACAAAGCCATAGACTCCACCTTCCAAACCAACTATTCCCTTCTGTGGAACCATCGTTGCCAATCTCCAGGTGAGGGCTGGAGATCACTCAAAATTACAACTGTTCTTTAGGTAGCAGAGATCAGTTCCTCTGGAGAAAATGGTGGACTCAGTGTCATTATACCCTGTTGAGGTCGCCACAGCAAATTGACACTGAGTGTCCAAGGCCGGGGCACCTGCCCAGAGCCTCTTTCTAGAGATCGTTGTATTTATTTCCACAATGGGCCTTTTTCCTAGTAAGATAATAAATATGGGGCACAACCCATCAAATCATTCTCCTGTACTGAACTGGAGCTGTGCAAGAGTGATTTGGGACTCACGCTGTGGAACATCCTGCCACATAGCTGAGGCCTCCCTGTCTTCTGCTGCTCTTAATGGTAACCCAAATAAACCTCCTGGCACAAGAGTTTCCTCTTATGTTCTGGGAAAGCTATCAGCTGAGGTTCTGCGACATTTGCACAAGCGAGTCATCGACCAATGGACATATGGGGATGAAATAAAGCACTTGAGCACTCAAACATTATTCTTCTTCCCATGAACACACACCTAGTCCCACATTTACTAGCTTTCTCCTTTCAGATTCTGAGCTGTCAACATTCCATGATTGACAGCATTCCTGACTCCTCCTTAAAGTAACAGTGGCTACAACCAAACCAGATATTACTGCATCAGGCTCAAGGTCTGCCCCAATCATATAAAGAGGGGATGGGTGGCTTTAAGAGCAAGAAAGATGCTTATCTCCACAAAATTGCTTCCTAGTTGCTTTTCTTCTGAGTCAAATCCAGATACCAGAAATGAGCTCAAGTGGGAGGAAAGCACAGGGAAGGGAGACTACTGGGGGGAAATGGGTCAAAGGTAGGTCAGGGGAGGACTCATTCTCTCACCTACACATTCTTTTTACTACAAATTTTAAATGGCCCACCCCCATTCTTTATATAACTAAGGCATAACTAGGTTTAAACACATTGGACCTGCTCTCTGCTGCCATCACGGCTAGTGTGAATCCAGAAAGGGAAGGGAATCTTTGAAACGTGTCTGTCAGGGAAATAAAATCTAAGCTGCACTTATGTTTCCCTAACAGGTATTAAAGCTTGGGCATGGCCAGGAAGCAGAAGAACAGGAGTCAAAGGGCTCTTAGCACATGGCCCTCAGTCCAAGTAGATCTAGGTCCATCCCAGGATGCTGACCTTGTACTGTATATTACTTTTTGTTGTTTCAATTACATTTTTGTTTTCCTTTGTAAACAGTTTAGAGTCTCCACCAGGGAGAAAAACAAGATAGAAACACTTAAATTAATAGAATAGGACAATGGTTGTAGCGATGGGGCTTTGCAGAGTACAACCAACAGCCAGCTTTTGACATTGAATATACCCATCTTTTCCCAACATTTCCACTGACAAATGTATTCGTTAACACCCCACTTCTCACAGCAAAGCCCTGTCCCCGATACACATTACTGGAGGTTCTGTTTTATAGCGTATTCCATTTGCTCTGGTATAGCCTGTCCTGTCCTGTTTCTAAAAGCCAAGGGATTTGTTCTTTCACTTAACGATATACTACAAAAATATAAAATTGTCCTACAATCTGTTATCAAGTGTTCAAAATAGACCTCAGCAGCTGTAGGTAAAATGAGTGGCCGAGCCCTGCATGGAATCTTAGGGTTCATGTGCACACACTGACGTGCATCTGTCCTAAATACGATGCATCTACCCGCTGTCTTCTAGAGATTCTGGGGAAGGAGGTGAACCTTGGATAACTGTGAGCCTAACAATGCAGACTAAGAATTTTAAGAAGGCTCCCACAATACAGACAAAATAGGGATAGCGATTCACCAGGAACAGTAACCAGAGAAGTGGGACTGCCCCAGTAAGTAGGGACAGTTGTGGGATTTGTATCTAGTCTCCTATGAGGGATGCTTCGATCCAGGTTGGAAGGCTGCTGTAGTTTTGAGCAAGAGCAACACAGAGCCAAACTAGCAATTTGAATTTAACCCTTTATTCTTGGGTGGGTTTTTCCCCCATTATTCCTTCCCTCCTTCCAGATTTAGAAACCCAGTCAATAATGTCATTGCAAGAAAATGCCTTTTTCTATGATTCTGCTGAAGTACAAAGGGGCAAGAAGGGTAAACATTTATACATCAAGGAAATCCCTAGCCGAGTTTAACCATGTTAACAGCTGGCTGCTAATCTATATACTTGCTTCCTTATGGAGGGGAGCAGGGGGAGGGCAAGGACAGAGATTAGACCAGGAATCCTGGGCTAAACTACTTCTGTGTCTGTGAGGATAATAATGTCAGGCCACAGCCGACAGTTCCTAGGCCGGCTTTCCTTTGTGTATTTCAAGAAAACGGAAGCACCCTGAAAAGAATCAAGAAGAAAGGAGGTCATCGTAAAAGCATCTTGACACGACTGACCCACTGTGTAAAATTTATTTTTGGAAACTCAGGCTGTAGCCTGGCAACAGTTACAGCACAAACTAGATGTTAAAAATGGTCAACTGTTCTGCAGCAGGGTTAAAGGGCCACAACTCCACCCTGCTGAGTTTCCAATCTTCTTCTACCCGCCCACCCCGTCAAAAACAAATATTTCAAGGGGGTAATAGAGAGCAACACCTAGAGATGGATAAGAAATGGGGGGTGGACTCTGGGTGACAGCTGAGGGGTTGCAAGATGTCCTGTGAAAGAAAGAGTTGGCTAATCTATTATACACACACACACCCAAGCTGGCCAAACACATTTTAGCTTTCAAAGGCTGAAACAACACCTCTCCACCACACACACAAGGCCCAATCCACCAGGATTTTCTCCTGCATAAGCCTCTTTGAAACGAAGAAAACCAGAACTACCATATTCATGTGCAGCTCCCATTCGCTTCAATGAGACTTGCACAGGAAAACATCCTGGTGGTGTATCCATGATAGCTATTCCCTAAATATCAGCAATTACGGCTAAACAGCATCTCTGCATTCAGAGGAAGAATCTACAACCTTCACACCCTGCATGAGAGTTTTTTAGGAAACACCCCACTATCCACTATTGGGAGCAGGATGCTGGATTTGGCCTTTCTCTTCTTTGATTCTTAGAACTGCCAACAAAATCTGCCACCTCATCTTGTCCCCATGACAGGGTATTCTGGCAGATGTAAATTCATAAGTGAAACCTCATTTCTCTAGCTCTTCATCCTTGCAAAGGTCTTCCTTTTATAGAAAAGAAGAGAGCTGCCTCCAGACCCAATAGGAAGCCAAAGAAGTCATTTCAGCTAAAGAAAGCCCAGGGTGGTGTCTGCAGTCATTGGATAAACAAACCATTGGTCCAGAATGAGGCAGGAAAAGACCATGGCTTCCTCTGACCTCATCGCCCCAGCAGCTGCTGTACAAGATAGAGGAAGGTTGTTTTGTTTTGTTTTTAGGAACCAAGAAAAGCCGAGCACAAGGTGGCATGAGGCCAACGACCAGCCTCTCTGGTCCCAGACAAGTCAGCCGTCAGGCAGCTACCAATCGCAGGGTTAAAACTTGATCACAATATATGACCTCTGTTCTGGGAATCCCAGCTGTGTGAATGCTCTGGTTATTTGTTAGGGGACGTAAAAGAAGAAGAAGAAGAGAAGAGATTGGATTTATACCCCGCCCTTCGCTACCCGAAGGAGTCTCAGAGTGGTTTACAATCTCCTTTCTCTTCTCCTCCTCACAACAGACACCCTGTGAGGCAGGTGGGGATGAGAGAGCTCTTTCGAGAACTGGAAAGAACAGCTCTGGGAGACCCATGACTGACCCAAGGTCATGCCAGCAGCTACATGTGGAGGAGTGGGGAATGAAACCCGGTTCTCCCAGATTAGAGTCTGCACTCTTAATCACTACACCAAAGAACTCTGTATGTAAATATCATTGGGATCAGAAAGAACTTGAAGCAGAAGCCTTCCAGTCTGTGCAGCATGAACATATAAAATTGCTTCTGACTGAGTCAGAGTCTCTTCTGACTGGCAGTGGCTCTCCAAGCCCTCAAGGGAAGTATTCCCAGGCCTGATACCCAAGATCACTTTAGCTAGAGTGGCCAAGGACTAAACTTGGGAGATTCTGCATGTAAGGCAGGTGCTCTACCACTAAGCCATGGACTCCTCATCACATAGTGCCTCTCATGGTGTTGAAAAGAGGAAGAAAGAGGCCGTATCCTCGTGGCTCTGCTGCAGGCTACTTATTGGTTCCTCCTAACTAGGCCTGGCTATAATACTTTGGGAATTCTTTGAAAAACTGGACCCTTTGAGAAACTGTAGACAATGGTGACTCAGTAGACATTATATACTTGGACTTTCAAAAGGCTTTTGACAATGTCCCTCACCAAAGACTCCTGAGTAAACTTAGTGGTTAGATGACAGGAAGCAAAGTGTAGGAATCAATGCACAGTTCTCACAACAGAGAGAAGTAAGTAGTTGGTTCACAGAAGGATTGGTACTGGGGCTGGTACTATTTAATTTTTTCATAAATGTTCTGAAACTAGGGGTGAGTAGTGCAGTGGCCAAGTTTGCAGATGATACAAAATTATTCAGGATGGTGAAAACCAAGGCTGATTGTGAAGAGCTCAAAAACATCTCCACAAACTGGGTAAGTGGGCAACAATGTGGCAGATGAAGTTCAATATTGGTGAATGTAAGGTGAATGAATGAATTGAATTTATTACAGCGCATAGCCATCAATATGAATGTAAGGTGATGCACACTGGTGCAAAAAATCCCAACTTCAAGTATAAACTAATGAGGTGTGAACTTGTTGAGACTGAGATGGAAAAAGATCTTGGGGCTGTAGTGGATAGCTCAATGAAAGTGTCAACCCAGTGTGCTATAGCAGTGAAAAAGGCAAAACTCTTATGTTAGAGATTATAAGGAAAGGGACTGAAAATAAAATGACCAATATTATAATGCCCCTGTATAGATCTATGGTGCAGCCTCATTTGGAATACTGTGTATAGTTCTGGTCACCATATCTAAAAAAAAGACATCACAGAGCTTGAAAAAGTAGAGAGGAGAGCAACCAAGATTATTAGAGGGTTGGAGCACCTTCCCTATGAGGAAAGACTGAAGGTCTGGAATTTCTGCGTTTTGAAAAGAGAAGACTAAGAGGGGGCATGGTAGAGGTTTATAAAATTATGCATGGGGTAGAGAGAGTTGGAGCTGTGGTGGCTCAAGTGGTTAAGATGCTGAACTGCAGGCTGTGGAAGGTCAGTAGTTCAGCAGTTCAAGACCCGGGTGCTGCAAGACGGGGTGAGCTCCTGTCTCTAGTTCCAGCTCCTGCCAACCTAGCAGTTTGAAAGCAAGAAATTGCAAGTAGATAAATAGGTACCACTTCGGTGGGAAGGAAACAGCGTTCCGTGCGCCTTGGTGTTTAGTCATGCCGGCCACATGACCACGGAAACGTCTTCGGACAGCGCTGGCTCTTCGGCTTTGAAACGGAGATGAGCACCGCAACCCTAGAGTCGGACTCGACTGGCTTTCGAGCAAGGGAACCTTTACCTTTACTAGAGAGAGTTGACAAAGAGAAATTTCTCTCTCTCTCCCAAAACACTAGAACTTGGGGGCATCAAATGAAGCGAATGGGCAGTAGATTCAGGATGGACAAAAGGAAATACTTCTATACACAAAGAGTGATTAAAATGTGGAATTCGCTGTCAAAGAGTGTAGTGATGACCACAGGAATAAACAGCTTTAAAGAGGATTAGATAGATTTGTGGGAGGATAGGTCTATCAGTGGCTACTAGCCATGATGATTAAGAGGAACCTCCACATTCAGAGGCACTAAACCCCTGAATCCCAGAGCCAGGAAAAGAAAGCCTCGACCTCTATGCCATGCTGTTGGCCCTCTGGAGGAACTGTTTGGTCACTGCATGAGACAGGATGCTGGACTAGATGGACCACTGGTCTGATCCAACATGGCTTTTCTTATACAGGTGAGGCCTGGGTTACCATCAGACTCTGCCTTGGCTTGTGTGGCTCCCTGGTCTGTCCTGACCATCTTCTTCATTCCACATCAAGAAGCTTACCTGACCACGTAGCTGTCCATATCCCTTGATCATGTCCTGCTGCAGAACAATTTCTTGGTTATTGCTTGAATTATGAAAGGAAAGACAGTGGTATACACTTAATGAATTATAAGCAAATCTAGCCTCCATGTAGTTTTTTAAAAACAGTAGCTAACGAAGGGGGTTCCAATTCCAAGTTGGGAAATTCCTGGAGATTTGGGGGTAGAACCTGGGAAGCATGGAGTTTGGGGATGGAAGAGACCTCACCAAGGTAGAATACCATGCAGTCCACCCTCCAAAGGAGCCATTTTCTCCAGGGGAACTGATCTTTGTAATCTGGAGACAAGTTGTAATTCCAGGAGATTTCCAGGCCCCACTTGGAGGTTATAATACAAAAACTGCAGGTCACAGTCAGTGTTCCCTCTGAGTTAGTGTGAGTTAGCTCATAAGCCTCCGGCTTACACATTTTTGTCTTCGCTCAGGAAGGATGGCTCCAGAGCAAACTAATTTATGCAACAGCCAAACTTCTTGCTCACAACTTTAATGCCAATAGCTCACGAAGTAGAATTTTTGCTCACAAGACTCCACAGCTTAGAGGGAGCATCGGTCACAGTGTTAGGAAGATACAGAAAAGTATATGACAGAGTGTCATATACTCTTCCATACCCACTTGGAGGGTGGCAACCCTATAAGGAAGCCATCACAAGAAACATGGGGGGGGGAGATACCCTGCTGCCCCCATGTAATCCAAAAGCATGCTCCTCAATTAAAATCTAGCTTGCAACTGCCCCACCTTCCTGCAGACCATCCAACTCATGGTCCAGTCCTGCCTCACATGTTTGGCTGCCTACAAATATATCATCTTGTAACCTAATGATAACAAGAAACTCCTATTTTACATGGGCCCCTGTCACACGGGCTGAATATCACGCGCGCGGGGGGGAGGCGTGGCTAATTGCCCCGGTGCAGTTTGATCTGTGATTACGCGATCAGACCCGCCGGCGGCACACCACGGGTCCTTCCCTCGGCGCCAGCGGGTAAACGAGGGACCGGAGGGGAATGCCGCACACCGGCACAATCACACCACAGGAGTCTGGAGGCAGCCCGTGACAAACGTTTACTAGTACTTTGGAGGTACTACTTTTTTAACGTGCATTTTCGGCAGTAAGTCACGGGTGCGCTCCACTTCCCAGATGTTGGGGTGTGATTGCGCCCGGATAATTCGCCCACCATCCGCGCCTCTCCCGCGGCAACTTTGCCGTGTGACCAGGGCCATGCTAGCTCAGGGCCCTTTCTAATATGGCTCATCAGTCACCTGAAGAAGAAGAAAACACAAAACCCATAAAACACAACACCCACACAATCATGGCTTTCAGTGTCTCTTTCCAGAGATGTTGCAATCCCTCTATCCAAAAAAGAGTTATTTCTTATGCAGTAGGTATCATGCTGGTAGGCAGTACAGTGGAGGGTAGATCCAGTTTCTTCACAACCCAAAGCATCGGATAGCCTGGGACTTTGCTCCAGTTCCTCCCAGCCTTCAGCTCCCAAACCCTTATTTACAAATCTCCACAGGCTGCCAGTTGCTATTTTATACATGTAATGTTTCCCTATCCAAACCTTGTCCTCATCTTTGGGATAAGGTGAGAATAAGCACAGTTAAACAGTAAACAAACAAACAAGTACTGGCACAAAAACCAAATGTCTGCTCAGCTCTGAAACTCCTCTGGTCATCATGGTTGGACCTTGAATCAGGTTGGTAACCGTATCCAACCCTTGGGGATTTTGATGATCAGTCTTAATTGTTCCTTGTATCATCAGATTCAAAGGCCTGATGGTCCAGTGACTCCAGGGTGCTCGTGCGTTTGCAGAACAGGGAGTGAGCACCACCACAGAATGGCTGCCACTGGCCAGTGTGGCAAGTCACAAAATATTGGGAGATTACAAACAAAGCATCATCCTATGATTGAGACAGTGGTTTTCAAATGGTTACTCCCTGCAACACAACCTTGGTGCATCAGGGACTCTTTTGAAGCTGCTCCTGTCTCAGTGAAGTAGATGAAACTCTCTGTGCTTTTAGAAAGAGATGCTCTTGGGGAAAGGGGAGAGCAGTCCACTAACACAGCAGTGGCTACCATGGTGGCCATGGCCACCATGTTCAGGATCACAGGACTAGAGAAAATTAAAGCTTGTTATCTGTGAGCTCTGATTCCTCCATTTTTGCCACAGACTCACTGGGAAGCCTTGAGCAAGCCACTCTCATTCAGCCTCAGTTAATCATGTGTATAACGTATGGTTCTGCCCTTCTTTATGCACATTACACAAAACCTCATGTATCTTTTACAGACCATTTGGTTTTCTTGACCAAAATCTTGCCTTTGAGTCTGTGAGGTTCAGTGGAGGAATTGGGAGGGGAAGAACTAGGGAACTGCTTAACCCTTTGCTTTCTGGGGTTTTTTGTTTTGTTGGGGGGGGGGGTTGCTGAAAATTGTACCAACCCAGTTGCTTTTTGCTCTTATGGGACGCACACATATTTTCCCGAACAGATAGAAAGACAACTGGGACTCAGTTTTGAACACGAAAAAAACAGAAGGGAAAGGGTTAAGCTGCTTCACTCCCCACTCCTTCCATTGGAATTCACAGACTAGACTCATATGTTCATACTTAACATATAGTTTTGGCCTTAAGTGACTTGAACTTACAGTGTGGTTGTGGGTAGGTGGATGGGTGGGGAATGCAACAAAGTTAGTAAAGGGGTTTTCAAATTATAAGCATTGTAACATTGCTAGGAGTGGTAGATTTTTAGCACATCTTCAGTATTAGGAAACAGCACCATCTCCTGATGAACTGCTTTGTGACATTGTCCCATTCATTGTTAACCTCTGATTAAAAACTTCTCATTATAGCTGATTCAGGGCTACCTCATACATCATGAGAAAATCTTGTTCCTGTTTGGCTGCTGGGTGTTTCTGCAGAGATCTTGAAAGACATGGGACTAATTCACTTACCGTAACTGCTTTTGCTTTCCAAACTGACTGTGTGCATGTGTGAAAAACAGAAAATCAGGTCTGAATGCAGAGGAATCAACTTTCTGACATAAACACAAAGCAGCTGCTTTTTTTGGGAGCCCCCGGAGGGAATTTTTTATTGATTTTTTTAACACTACAAAAAACTACAACAGAAAAAAGGGTAAGGGGAACTACATATACGGGAGAAAGTAAAGTACCCACTACTATCTAAAAACCCAAGAGAGGAGATCCTCCAACTAGCTTTCATACATCAAGTCTTTTCATCGTTGTTCTTTTTATAAACTGAGTCAAATATTTAAAACCTTTTACCCTCCCCGTTTACCTTTAACTGCCCAATAACACTACCCCCAATCATCCCCAAGAACCAAAGCTCTCAAAGGCACAATTCAGAGTCCTTCAGCCTTTACTTCTTCTTTTCCCTTCTCTTCCGCAGCTTGTAGGGACTTTTTGGGGCTCCTGCCCCCTGCTCAGACAAAGAGTCCTCGCCAGATGAACCAGTTTCCAGCTCGCCACTGGACCTACTGTCCTCTTCTTTTTTCTCGCCCTCTGGCCTTCCCAGCTGTTCCTTTAGAAATTCTTGAGCTTTAAGAACAGAGTCAATCTTTTCCTTCTTCTCTTTAATCTTAAATGTTACGCCTTCTGGAAATAGCCATTTATATCCAATTTGTTTGGAGAAAGAGCACAAGTTCTTTGTATTTCTTTCTGCATTGCCTTACTTCAAATGGAATATCCTTTAGTGTTCTAACAGCATTCTCCCCTGCCTTCAGGGGTGTTGCAGCTACTGCTTTCAGGATAGCATCCCTGACGTGCCTCTTCGAGAATCTTACTACTATTTCCCCAGGCACAGTTGAGTCCGACTCTTCGCAACCCCATGGACCAGATCACGCCAGGCCTTCCGGTCTTCTGCCATCCTCTGAAGTTGGCTCAATTTCATGTTCGTTGCATCTATGACACTGTCTAACCATCTCATCCTTTGCCGTCCCCGTCTTCTTTGACCTTCAGTCTTTCCCAGCATCAGGGTCTTCTCCAGTGAGTGCTCCCTTCTCATTTGGTGGCCAAAGTATTTGAGCTTCAGTTTCATTATCTGGCCTTCCAGGGAACAGTCAGGGTTGATTTCTTTTAGGATTGACTTATTTGATCATCTTGCAGTCCAAGGGACTCTCAAGAGTCTTCTCCAGCACCACAGTTCAAAAGAATCTATTCTTCGGCGCTCGGCCTTCCTTATGGTCCAACTCTCGCAGCCATACATGACTACTGGGAATACCATTGCTTTGACCATGCGGACTTTTGTTGGCAAGGTGATGTCTCTAGCTTTAAACATACTTGACCTTTTTTTCTGCATCACCAGATGGCCATGCAGGAAGATGGTTTTAAAAGTATGTTTCAGTCTTATGTTTTACAATGCATGCACAATTTCAGTCAAAAGAACAGCTGTTCTCTCTTAGTAGCCACCAAGTCCCACCAAGCATCCTGAATTTAGCAGCTTTACCTCCATAATTCTTCAACTGAAATTTACAAAACAATAAATCTCCTCAATACATCAGCTTATCAAGTGTCAACCTGACTTATTAAAAATATTAGCACATAGGTGAATGACAGACTTAATTCAAATCAGTGTTCTCATTATGAGAGGAAGGTAGGAGGTCCTTAAGGAAATATACAAGTCCAACCACCTGAGACCCACCAACTTAGCCCCCACTGAAGCTTTTTCAAAAGAACAACTCAAGGGTTCAGACTACACATCAAAACAAGGTAACAACCAAATCTATGAGGTCTTCTCTAAATGTCATACAGTGCTCCTTCTCTCCCCTGTAATGTCACTCCACTCCATTTTATGTTTATCTATTATATGTTTGTCTTCCATATGTTGCCCCTCCCCTACGGACAACAACTAAAGGTTTCAGAGTGACAACATGTCATATACCATGGCTACCTAGATGTTACAAGGAAAGGGGCAATTCAATTCAAAGGTGAAAGAACTATGTTTCATGAAAACATACAAAGTCTCATAGATTGGTGAAAGAACTATGTTTCATGAAAACATACAAAACTCTCAGAAGTACTGAGAAAGCAAAAAATAATCTGAAAGAAGGGCTCAGTATTAAAGCAAAAGAAAGATGATACTAATACTCAGCATCTGTATAGCACTTTTGAAGCATTTCATACACATCTTATTGTAAAGCATACAACAGGCCTGGGAGGTAGACCAGTATCAATACCACCACATTGTAAAAAGAGGGCTGAGGCTGAGAAGTCTGCCTACAGTTCAGTCTCCCAGCTGCTACACTACATCAGCTGTCAAACAACAGACTTCCCAGCTTTGTTGTTCCAATGCTAAACAACAATGAATTATTCTCTATAAATTAGCTGGATTTTTGCCTACCTTTACTCAATGTATTTATGTCTCCAAACTGCATCTTTTGTCATGACATTTCAAATTCACTTACACCAGTCAAACAGTGCAGACACATTGTTATTTTTCAATTTCGCTGCACCAATTGTTATATTGCATTTTGCCAACAACTGTTACACATTGGGCACATCTAAGGAATCATTTGCTGTACCGTATCCAACACTGCAGGGCTTGAACCAGGATTTCTGGGAATTAGGCACCAGCTCCCTATTGGCAGGCCCACTGGCCAGAACTCAGGGTGGGAGTATCAGAAATACATATGTAATTTGCTGGGCTCATAAATCTGGAAGCCCCCTTGATGATTTCATTACAGTTTTTTAAATATGTGCCCCCTCAACCAGATTATAGATTGGTAATGAGCAAAGGGCCAAAAAGCTATTGTTAGAAAATAGTGTAAGGAGGAATTACCAGTGTCTGATCAACAGTTACAGAAGTGGTGGGAAAGTTGCTAAAATTAAGGAGCTTGATAGTTTACAGGAAGGAAAGAAATGAGCTAATGTGTTTGAGAAGTATTGAGCATAGTTCATCAATTTTTGAAACTTACACCAAGGGTTTGAGGAAAGGAACTAATTGCCACAGATGTAGACCTCAAATCATTAATTACGGGACTAGGATGTCACGCACAAATCAATGCCTTTGAATCCATAATAAATAATGAATAAATGTTTGTATGTGTTCTTTGGATAAAGATGTCCAGCTAAATGGTACAGCACCATATGAAAAACTCCAGGGTCCTACCTTTGACTTCCCAGTCATCTTTTTCAAGAAGCTAAGGGTCCTCCCCAGGGTGGTCCCCTCCCTTTGCGGGTGCACCTTGTCCTCGGCCTCCCCCGTGGTGGTGTCCAGCTGCCCGCAGCTCCCGGTGATAAAGCTGAAAGCATGGACGGAACACAAGAGTGAGAAAGACGGGTGCTAGAAAAAACAAGCGTGGGCTGTATGCACAGACACCAACCAAAGCTAAACAATCCCCTTTTTTGTTGTTATTGTTTCTAGGCCAGGAAATAGGGAGGGGCCGATTCCCTTGGCGGCCCCTGGTGACCTCAGAGAGTGGCTGCTCCTGTTCCCAGCTGGGGAGATGAAGCATAGAAGCATCTCTGTTTGCTTAAGCTGCAAAAGCAGTCAGCAATGAGGGGGTGGAGGGGAAAGAGATGCAAGTCAGCTGGGACGCAGAAAGGGTTTCAGGACTTCAGACCTTTCCTCACTGCATAGGTCCTCACTCCCCACCTCATGGAGCCCTCTCTGCTCCCATCTGGATGCCAATTTAAGTATTCCATCTGACTCACAATTTGTAAATATATACAAAGAGACTTCCCAGCAAAAACCATGAAGGAAAAGGAAAACCTCTTCGATTGTGTTATATTGATTATTTGTTAACACTGTTACAACACCTCTTATTACTAATATAGAAAGACTAAATACTATATAGCAATGAGTTCTATATATTTGAGACATCACAAACATCAGCACACAACATGCAAATATCCAAATGACAGGTTTCCAGGTAAATCCCCATTTTGTATAAACCTTTCACCAAGCATCAATGAAACAGTGATGCATTTGAAATCCTCTAGTTCCAAAAAGTCATCAGATTGCAGAGGCAGGTGAAGACAGTACCATTTGTGAAAAGTTTTAAAAGAAATAAATAGCCGTGGGCACTGAGAATCCATATACATCTCCTGGTTATTCCAGGCCCCAGGGACATCAAATTTGCTGGTACTAGGGCCAGGGCTTTCTCCATGGCGGCTCCTACCTGGTGGAATGAGCTCCCGGAGGAGATCCAAGCCCTGCGGGACCCTTCGCAGTTCCGCAGGGCCTGTAAGACTGAGCTCTTCCACCAGGCTTTTGAGTCGGAGCCGCCACCACCACTATTCCACCTTCGTTATTTCCAGGGCTTCTTTTGTAGAAAAAGCCCAGCAGGAACTCATTAGCATAATAGGCCACACCCCTGACAGTGCATCTTATTAGCATATTCGGCCGCACCCCATGCCTTTCCTTAGTTTGCCTGGGTGCCCCGGGCAAGCTGACCCTTGGACAGGTCAGGGAAGGCACGGAGAGGCATTTAAATGCCTCCCTGATCCTTCCAGGGCCCCCCTGGCCCCCCTGCCTCAAGAGTCACGGGGGGGTGTCACTCTCCAGGCCTTCCCTCTGTAGCCACGCACACAGAGGTTTTGGCTGTAGTGGCCGTGGCCAACTCTGAAGCCAGCCGGAACTCCGTTCCTGTGCGTTCCTGCCCCAAAATAGCCCTGGTTATTTCTACATCATCACCCCACCACCACCATCATCCATGTGGGAACCATCGGGGTGCAAGACGACCCTGGATTGAGAAGGGATGACAGTGTTACTGGAACATACATTGTCTTGGGATTAAATCCATCTTGGGATAAATGATTGACATGATATCTAGAGCACCAATATTTTATTTGATTGTATTATATTGTTTTATCCTGTTTTTATCTGTTTTAATGTTGGCATTCATGCCAGCTTGTTAGCCGCCCTGAGCCTTTGGGGAGGGCGGGGTATAAATCTAAATAAATAAATAAATAAATAAATAAATAAATGTTTGATAATCTATTTAGGATGACATAAAAATAATAACAATAAACGTTGCATTTGCATTTGTGAATTGTAAATCAGCACAGCTATGCTGAAAGAGCCTTTTCCCCTTCTAAATTTCCTGTCTTCTTTTGTATTTCTCAGTTTACGCAGATCAGCTGATATCAAAGCAGGTAAATTACATACTATTTTTTAATTGGGGTGGATCAGTTGAATAGCTGCATGAGCAGAATGGGCTGGCAGTAATAGATCTTTTTTCCTGCCCTTCCTTTCTCATGGCCACCCCCTTTGTGACCTCCAAAAAGGCACTGGGAGGGAGCTCACAGGATCTCTGTGGACAAAAAACCACTGGGCAGGGGGAGAGGCACTGAAATGAAAAATCAGCCAAATTTACCTGTGTCCTCCCTCTGTCCCACCAGCAGAAGAATTACAACAGAGCAAGTTTTCCACTGTTGCCAAAGGAAGGCGAGGGCAGTTTCACCAGATTCCCTGCCCTCACTGCAGTCCTACCTGCTCAGACCCAGTGGCTTTTTGATCACAGGGATCCCACAACCCACACCAATGCCTTTTGGGGTGTTGCAGAGGGCTGCCATGGAAAGAAAAAAAGGGGGGGGGAGAAATCCAGCACTCCAAGCCCCTTCCTGTTCCACAGCCAAAGGATCTACCAACCGATTATATCCCTTAAATGAATGTCTACACATGCTCTAAACTGCAGGTAAACTTGTCCCTAGTCTCTCAGCCATGATGTACTGAAAGGCTGTGAGCAACTAGTGAGTGGAAAAAGACCAGCCTTTGCAAAAACCATAGCAAGGCAGACTTCCTAAAGAAGCAAGGCTATGAAACAGCAAAAATTCCCTCGCCACCACTCAAGCCATGTAATGAAGATGGAAATCAAAACTGGCAGGGCAGTGATGGGGAAGAACAGACACTTTTGCCAAATAAATGGGGGGGGGGGGGGAGAGAGAGAGAGA